>NC_085138.1:188466256-188818510 GCF_035046485.1 Aedes albopictus
AAGAAATCGAAACCCATGGCAAAAAAAGCGGAGCCAAAGGTATCGGAATCGTATATACCCTTGACGGTGAATCGTGTTCAAGGGAATCCCGACAGGAAGGCAGATAAAAAGAAGAAGTCGTGAAGTAATATTTGAGTTCGAAGTCAAGCTACCAATCTTCTCCGGTTGAACCGCTGCTTTTATATGTCAAATATTGGTTCCATGAATCGATATAAGGCATTATTATGATCAGTAAATATAATTGCGAACATTCAGGTAGTATATCTTCTTTATAAACATTGTTATTGAAAATTTTAAACAAGCTTGTTACTGTTATCCGAATGCTTTATCCACGCGCATCCCCTAGATTTGTTTTTTTTTTACTTTTTGATAGAAATATCTAAAAAATCGTAGTTTTTGGCTTATTACGTGACTAGGTTTTTTCAGTTTCCTTCGACAAAAATTGGTTTCGTTGAGGAATATTTCTGAAACTTGGCCAAACAGTGTAGCTTGATACGGACAGTTTTGAGGCCAGATTTGAATTCAAAAGATTCATTCTTGATCTATGCCTGTTGCGACCTATCACAAAAAGAACAAGAACCCTCAGATCCGCAAAAAGGTGTCAATTGTGCTCATTCTGCGAATGGAGTGACGTGAGAAAAGTCGGAGTCGTATATCGAGGTGAGAAATCTCGACTCGAATGAGGTGACTCTCCATTTGATTTACACGGCGAGTCACTTCATTCGAGAGTGGATTCCTCATCTCGATATACGACTCCGACTTTTCTCACGTCACTCCATTCGCAGAATGAGCACAAATAACTGTTACGTCTGTAGGTAATTTAAAATGTTTGAACATTTATTTCCCGGCTTCATTAAATTTCTTATCTATTTCGTCGACGGATAGACTTATATTGCCCAAACTCTTACGTAATCTACTTGTAAAGACGCCTCTTTGCTATCGTTTTCGTTCAGTTTCCATGTTGGAAGCCAGTCGTCTTTCGCTAACCAAAAATCTTTGAATGCTACTGGCGATTGATTGCTCCAGGGTTTTGGCTTTTCGTTATTCGTGGCAGGGGCATCTGGGAAATAACCGTTGGTACCACCAACAGCCAAGTTCATAATGATGTAGAATTCTTCGTCAAATGGCGCCATCTTTCCTCCACTGACCCAAGGATTCGGTGTCCCTGGTGCCCTTTCGTCAAAGTTACCTCGCTGCCAAAAGTTACCTTCTACCAGGAGAAGTTGCTCGTCGTCAACACTGAACTTCATGAAATCTGGCGTCCATTCAAGCTGGTAGCGGTGGAAATCCTTGTTGAAGCCTTGCCCAGCGGCTGCATTCTTTGCTGCGGTAGATGTCTCATAGCCATTCAATGATGGATTCGGTCCAAAGTGCAAAGTTGAGCCCACTTGTTCGACACCAATATGGGTGCCATCGGCACTGCGATAGTCCAGATTGCCGCGACCTTCCATTAGGTCGATTTCTCCAGAAGAAGGCCAAGTACCATACTGATTGACCTTGGGCATTAACCACAGGGCAGGCCAGAGCCAATCGCCAGTTGGAATTTTGGCACGGATTTCTATCTTCCCATATTTGAAACTGAAAGAGTGTACTGTGCGCAGACGCGCACTTTTAACGGGATTCAAATAATTGTTTGCGGTTCCTACTCTTTCGCATCCATTCCATGCTGGATTAGTACAACTATTGAAAGCATTCTGATTTAGTAGGGATTGAATTTTAACCTCTTTTCAAAAAACTTACTGATCATATGGACTGCCACCGTGAATGTTCAATGTACCCGTAGAAAGAAAATCTTCTCCAGTTTCATCAGCCAACAATGTGGGACGAATATATAGAACACCATTTTGGACGTACGAATTTCTACGACTGTTCAGATAGTATTGGAATTCCCAGTTCTGCAACAGATGAAACGAATAAAATAAGCGCACAAATTCACCGAACAGCAAATATCGGACTTACACCGCCTCCGCCGAGAGTATGCTCATGCTCCCATTTTTCCAAATTCAGCTTATCGAAGGTATCTTCGAAAATTAAATCTCCCGAGCAGAAAACCTCTTTCTTCACTAACGTGCCACTGGCCGTGGTTGCGGAAGTTTTTTCACACTTTATATCGTTCGGCCCATCGCGAGGCACTTCACTGTTGGATCCTGCGTATGCATCGATACAAACTGCTATCAATGCGGCTGATAGTGCCGCTATGATAACTAAATATATTATACTTTTTCTGTCTAAGAAAGACATTACTCTCGGACGAATTTGTAGCTTGTAATGCGAGTGCGTTGTATATGGTTCATCGCTTTTTATGGATCGAATGGCATATCAAATCTACAGTAAAACGAGGTTCCGTAATCTTTCTCAGATAATACTTTTACTCCAAGCAATAGACTCATCTGATCGTCATTTTATACGATAGTAGGTACATATATGGTTTGTCTCATGCTTTATGTCGAATGTAGCGACAAATGGTGGTATAAATGCTGTAGCTTGCAGCAACCATCTGTTTATTTATTTCAAAACGGCGTACGATTTAGTGCAAAGAATAGAGCGATGGCAGATAATGGTAGAACACGGTTTTCCGACGAAACTGATTAAGCTGATTGGTGTAATGCTTGACGGTTCGAAATCAAGTGTACGGGTTGCGAATGAGATTTCGTCGCCCTTCGTAACTTGAAGGAACCATTAGCTAGGTATTTATAGTGGCGTGTAAAGTAGTAGTTCATCATCACACGGTTGCACATGCTCCTCGCTTTTGCGGACGATATTGATATCATCGAAATTGATCGTCTAACCGTGGAAAAGAAATTCGTGCCTTTTGGAAGGGAGACAGCAAGAATTGGCCGCACAATCAACACCAACAAGTCAATGTTTATGATCACTGGAAGACAGGTTGGGATCCATAGTGATGGTGAAACGACATGTTGCTGCAGGCTTTTCTACGGCCTCCGTAACTAGCAGATTCCCATAGTATCTAGATGAAGACAAAATTCGCGTTGTATATGACACAACGCGAATTATATGGTCCCAAGACGTGGAGATTGAAGAAAGTTAGCTGGAACGCGTTTGGTGTCTTTGTACATGAAGGTGCTGCGCACAAAATTCACGTTTCATTTCATTTATTCTTTTAGATAAGTAACTTAAGACCTCACGTCAGCGGAGAACGGATAGCTGACAACAATTACATGGTTATTGGGGGATCGCTCTTTCCCCATCGACCAGTGCACAAAGTGACATGGCTCACGGCTGTGATGGCCGCCTCACGGAAAATCAAATCGACCACAACTGCATCAGCCGGAAATGGAGACGGAGCCTTCTTGATGTGCGGCACAAACGTAGCATCGTTGCGTATTTCCAGGATCCATCGACAGGGCACACGCCGACTGGAAAACGCTGCGGTGAAAAGGTCCTTCGTCGAGGAGCTAGATAATCGTGCTGCGAATAATCCAGAAGTTGGAAGCGTAGAAGATCAATGGAGCGCCATACAGAACGCCTTCATAGCCACCGCCGAGAATAATTTGGGTGAGCTACGCTCCCGGAGAAAGCAGTGCATCACAGATGATACCTGGAGGAAGATAGAGGAGCGAAGGAACGCCAAAGCCGCGATAGAGCGAGCGAAAACACGAGGAACCAAAGCCGTAGCTCGTCAGCGCTATTCGGCTCTCGAGAAGAAAATGAAACGCTCATGTAGACGGGACAAACGAGCGTGGGCGGACTCCCTAGCCGACAAAGGCAAGAAAGCCGCAATCACCGGCGACATCCATCTCCTCTACGATGTTTCACATCGCCTTAGTGGGACCAAGATGAATGCTACGATGCCCGTAAAAGACACGTCTGGACAGTTACTGACCGACCCGGCTGGCCAGTTGAAACGCTGGTTCGAGCACTCCTTTTTCAAGTGTCAGCCACGCCATCAATACCTCAGCAGGATCCACCAAGGGTTCGACGCATTACCCGTGCCAACATCGAAGCTCCATCAGTGCAGGAGATAGAAACAGCCATCCGTAGCATGAAATCGAATAGGGCCCCAAGGGTCGATCGCATATCAGCTGAGATGCTCAAAGCAGACCCCATAGTATCCGCACAGCATCAATTATTCTGCAACATATGGGAAACCGCGACATTTCCGGCCGACTGGATGCAAGGCGTCTTAGTAAAGGTACCCAAGATGACCTGACTGTATGCGATAATTGGCGGCATCATGTTACTGTGTATCGTTCTCAAAGTCCTCTGCAAAGTGATCCTTAACCGGATACAGGAGAAGATTGACGCAACTCTCCGGCGACAGCAAGCAGGATTCCGTGCCGGACGATCCTGTATGGACCATATTGTCACACTCCGTATCATCCTGGAGCTAATCAATGAATTCCACTCTACCTGGTGTTGAAAAAGCTTTCGACCGTCTCAATCACGGAAGCATGTGGGAAGCCCTCAGGGCCAAGGATCTCCCTGAGAAAATCATTAGCCTCATTGAAGCACAGTACAGGGCATTTTCGTGCAGAGTACTGCACAACGGTGTTTTGTCCAATCCCATCGGGGTCGTTGCTGGAGTGAGGCAAGGATGTATACTATCACCGCTACTGTTCCTCATCGTAATCGACGAGATCCTGGTAGGTGCGATTGACCGTGAACCAAATCGTTGATTGTTGTACCATGGAGCACCTAAATGACTTCGAAATGGCTGATGACTTCGTTCTTCTAGCTCAACGGCGCTCTGATATGCAGAAGAGAAATCTCGATGATCTTGCCAATCGCTCCTCAGCGGCAGGTCTTACCATCAACATCAACAAGACCAAATCGTTGGATGTAAACACGGTCAACCCTTCCAGCTTTACGGTAGCTGGGCAATCAGTTGAGAATGTTGAAAGCTTCCAATATCTTGGTAGCCAAATGGCGGCACCAAGATCGAAATAGGTGCACGGATCAAGAAGGCGAAGGATGCTTTTGCGAGTTTAAGAAATGTATGGAAAAACAACAAGATTAGTCGACGCACCAATATCCGAATTTTCAACTCGAACTTGAAATCTGTGCTGCTATACGCCAGTGAAACCTGGTGTGTATCATTGGTCTTCATCAATAGATGCCTGCGGTATATAATTCGTGCATGGTAGCCTCACAGTTGGAGCTCCTTCTTCGATGTCATCAAAAGCCGATAGCGACAGAAATTCGGGAGCGAAAGTGGAGGTGGGTCGGCCATACTCTGCGCAGGGGCGGAAACGAAATCTACAAGCAAGCGTTAGATTGGAACGCATCAGAGACAGACCCAGGGGCTCATGGCGGCGCAGTCTCAATAACGAAATCGAGCAAGTCGACAGAAATTTGACCTGACCACAGGTCAAGGCGATGGCTGGCAATCGCCCAGGATGGAGATCTTTCAATTCGGCCTGGGCCTGGGTGCCGTGGGTGCCCAGGACTGAAAGTAAGTAAGTAATAGTATTTGTAGATTCATATTAGAACAAGATATCATTTACTCCATGATATTTGAAAATGAACTACGATATCTTTCGTGAACATTGATGTAATAGTTGACTACTGTTTTGAAGAATAATTGGTTACCCAATGAGAACTACGATTTTCCGATTTTTGTATGAAGTACCGGTTAATTTCAAAGTCTCATTATAGTGTGAGATGATCACAATCCCTTAAGTTTTACGTAAATTTTCATCAACTATGCAAAGATATTTTTGAACAATTTTATCTCAACGAAGCAACTAGGTACATCACAATGTATTCTATCACCTCAATAAAACATCATGAGAAAAAACATTGATATAGGCTCAAATAGGGGACTATTTGCAAGAACTTTGCCGATGACAGAGTTCACTTCTATCTACTGGGTGATTATTTACTGCAATTATTAATTAGGAGTCATATATGATATAGGGGTCCTAAGGGTTAAGGCATATTTTTATATCATTTCAAGTGTACCACTAGCTACTAGATACCCTGTATAATGGAAACAGAAAGTAAATTGAGCAAGAGAAATTTATAAACTTGTCGGGGCATTTTTTTTTCATCAGAAGTGTAGATTGAAAGTCAGCATCGCTTTGATGATGATGAACTTCTGCCACGCTGTCTGGTAAAAAAAAAACCTGATCAATATTTCAGCAGGTTTGAAAATCGTGACTAGTCGCTTGCATTCTTTGATAACAAAAGGCGTATACAGGGGGATGAATAAAATACATACGTGGGACAAGCATTTTACACATTTTGTAGAAAACGAGAGAAATTCAGTTACTCTTACGTTATTGTAAACGGAAAATTATTTGAAATTTGGTATGTTTTAAATTCCACAGATTTATTATACTTAGAACCAGCAAAATACCGATACAAATCACGATGCTCTCAACTGCTGCATTTTGACTTCATTTTTACTAGTGCATTAAATTTACTTTGAACCTTTGAAAACTACAACAAAAGTGAGCCTCTGTAAACGGCAGGTGATAGCAACAGTATAATGATTGAATATATTATCTCAAATTGAGCATCCCCTTGATTAGGTTATGCATCGTTCAACGAGATATGTATTTATTTTTATTCTTTATCTATTTTTCCCCGTTCATCAACTAGTCAATAAAAGGCAGCCTCCGATTCACTCAAGCAGATTGTGTGGTACCGAAAGTCGTGGTAATAATGTTACTTCCCCGAGGAAGTATGGTTCTTTTGCCTGCCCTAGTGGCAGTAGCTTTACTATCAAATGTTGCACAAGCGGATTCTGCTTACAATAGCAGACACTGCAAGAAACCTTCTGTTACGACTGCTAGTGGAACATCAGTCTACCGAAGGAACTTCTGCTCTGGTGAGCTGATTTTTGAAGACAATTTCGATCATCTAGACCTGGAAAAGTGGGAACATGAGCACACCCTAGGTGGCGGAGGTGTAAGTATTACATAATCTTGATGCATGTCGTGGATGAAAATCGATCACGTGATCTCTTCTTCGCAGAACGGAGAGTTCCAATACTATTTGAACAATCGCAGAAATTCGTATGTGGAAAATGGGACATTATACATTCGTCCAACCTTACTAGCTGATGAAACTGGTGAGGAATTTTTAACCAGTGGAACATTGGATCTAAATGGAGGCTCACCATACGATTAGTAAGTGTCTAGGTGAAATAGTGTTCATACAAAATTCAAAACAAATCTGTTGTTTCAGTTGTACCAATCCAGCGTGGGATGGCTGCGAACGAACTGGAACACCAGAAAACCCTTTGAATCCAATCAAAAGTGCTCGCCTTCGTACATTGCGGTCGTTCAATTTCAAATATGGAAAATTGGAGATTCGCGCGAAAATTCCAACTGGCGATTGGCTTTGGCCTGCCCTTTGGTTGATGCCTAAGCTCAATCAATACGGAACTTGGCCGTCTTCGGGTGAAATAGATCTAATGGAAAGTCGTGGTAATTTGGACTATCGTGTTGCAGATGGAACTCATATCGGTGTTGAGCAAGTAGGATCGACTATGCACTTTGGACCAAGTCCATGGTTAAATGGGTTTGAGACTACCACCGCTGCTAAGAATTCCGCTCCTGAACAGGGCTTCAACAAGGACTTCCACCGCTACCAGCTCGAATGGACACCCGAATTCATGCAGTTCAGTGTTGATGATGAGCCCCTTCTGTTCGTAGATGGTAATTTTTGGCAGCGTGGTAACTTCGACGAAAGGGCGCCGGGAACGCCGAATCCTTGGGTCGGCGGAGGAAAGATGGCTCCGTTCGATCAGGAGTTTCATGTCATCATGAATCTGGCCGTCGGCGGTACAAATGGATATTTCCCTGACCCCCCTGCGACGAACAAAGACAATGCCAAGCCATGGGAAAATGGATCTCCAACCGCTAGAGGTGGATTCTGGTCTGCCAAGGAAGATTGGTTGCCTACCTGGCAGCTGGATGAAAATGACAGCAATGAAGCGTCTCTGCAAGTTGATTATGTAAGAGTTTGGGCATTGTAGTAAAACAAGCAGTGGGTATTTATGCAAATAAAAAAGGAATTGTTTACCATGTGTAATCGAGTTTATCATGTCATGCCAATACGACCGATCCGTGACCAGATCACGGTCATCCTACTAATCTCTCCTTTGACCCGCAAGCCCGAAGTTCCAAACTCCGCGAAGAGTACGCAAATCATCCTCCACTCGGTCGACTCTCCTAGCTCACTATGCACCACGTCATCTTGTACCGGTCGGATGACTCTCGCAAACCATTTTAATCGGGTAGCTATCCAACATCCTGATGACGTGACCCGCCCACCGTAGTCTCCCGATTTTCGCAGAGTGAACGATTGTTGGTCTTCTCAGCAGCTGATGCAGCTCGTGGTTCATTTGCGTTCTCCAAGTCCCGTCTTCCATCTGCACTCCGCCGTACATGATACGCAACATATCCCGTTCGAAAACTCTAAGAGCGCGTTGGTTCTCTGCACGTAGAGTCCATGTTCCGTGCCCATAGAGGACCACCGGTCTAATCAGCGTTTTGTAGATAGTTAACTTCGTGTGACGGCGAACTTTGCTCGATCGTAGAGTGATGCGGAGTTCAAAGTAAGCTCGATTTTCTGCCACAATGCGTCTCTGATACCAGTTAGCCCAAGTTCATGAATTCCGCCAGGAAATCATCCTCCCGGAGTTTATACAGGCATTTTTCAAGAATTCCTCCTGACTTTCATCTAGAAATTCCTTCAAGGATTTCTTCAGGAATCCCCAGGAAATCCTCCCCCCAGGAATTGCTCCCGGAATTTATCCAAGAATCATTCCAGGTATCCTTCCAGACATTTCTCCAGGATTTCATCAAGGCATTTCCCCAGGGACTCCTCCAGGGACTTCTCCAGGAATGCCACCAAGAATTCCTCAAGCAATTGCTCCCACAAGTCCTCCAGGAATTGATCCTAGAATTCATACAGCAGAGATTCCATGAGAAATTCTTTCAAGAATTTATTCAGTAATTCATCCAGGAATTTCTCATCCTGGGATTCCTCCAAGGATTTCTCCAGAGATTCCACTAGGAATTTACCAGGAATCCCTTCTGGGATTCCTCTGAAGATTTTTCCATAGATTCCTCGAGGAATATCTCTGATGATTTCTCCAGTAATTCATCTAGATATTCCTCCTAAAATTCCTCCAGGAAATCCTGTAGGAATTCCTTCAGAAATTCTTTCCAGAATTTCTACTGTAATTCCTCCAGATATTTATCCAGGAATTTCTCCTCCTGGAATCCCTCTAAGGAGTCCTCCAAAGATTCCCCCAAGAATTATTTCACGGATTACACCAGAAATTTACCACGAATTCCTTCAGGGATTCTTCTAAAGGTTCAAAATATTCCTTACGGAATTTCTCCGATATTTCCTTCAGTAATTCATCAAAATCTTCCTCCGAAAATTTCTCTAGGAATTTCTCCAGGGATTCTTCCAGAAATTCTTTCAAGAATTTCTTCAGTAATTGCTCCAAAAAAATATCCTGGAATTTCTCCTCCTGGGATTCCTCCAGGAATTATTTCACGGAATTCTTCCAGAAATCTACCAGGAATTCCTTCAAAGAGTACTCAAAAGATTCTTCCAAAGATTCGTCCAGAAATTTCTCCGAAGATTTCTCCAGTAATTCATCTGGTTATTTCTCCAAGAACTCCTCCTAGAATACCTTCAGAAATTGTTTCAGGAGTTCTCCTAGGAATTTCTTCAGAAGTTTCTCCAGAGATGCCTCCCAGAGTTCCTCTAGAAATTCCCCCAGAATTTCATTCAGGGATTCCTCCAGAAATTTTTCCAGGGATAGTTCCTCCTGGAAATCCGCCAGAAATTTGTCCAGAAGTTCCGCCAGCCTTTCCTTTTGAGAATCCTCCAGATATTTCTTCAGGGATTCGTCCAGAAATTCATCCCGGGATTTTTCAGCTATTCAGCTATTATCAACGCACCCCTGGCTTTCGCCCATCTGCGTTGTCTTTTCACTAGGCAATACGTCTACCAATTGATGTTTATGGGCTTGCCGGACCAAGTCATGTAGCTAAGTCATGACCGTGTCGGTCACGGCACTGGATTTCTTTCACATCTAACTGCTAACACTAATGCCGAAATCGTTTCTAAACTTTATTCACTATCAAAAGCTACTCTAACACTCTTAACTAATTTCTTAACCTAAAATCGCGCGCCGACGCACCACACCGGACACCACCACCAGACGGACGACCGCCAGCGACACGGGCGACGACGAACGGCCGGCAAACGGACTCCGCGGACAGACCAAAACGCGCACCACAACACCCGTCCCGCCGTCAATCGCGGGTCTTTTATCTAGCCGTCGCAAGAATTCGTTCTCCCGATCTGAAAAGGAAAAAGAGAAAAGAGAAAAGCCAAACCGAGCGTCGTCCACTCTGGCTTTGTTAGTTCGGCCAACCAGTCAGCGCTGCCGGGTGACACATACAAAAAGTTCGACACTGATTCTTCATTAGGGCCTAACTCACATTTTAGATTTCTCTTCATCGATCCTCTCTTTGTGTTATTACGGAAAGTGTATTAAGTTTTCCAAAGATTTTTTGGTTGAAATGCAAAGACGACGACTACATCTTGCTCTAGAAACAAAAAGAATAATGATTTTGTTTGTTTATATTAAGTTATTAGCGAAAGAGAGAGTCGACGAAGAGAAATCGATCAAGTCAGTTAGGCCCTTAAGAAAAATCATTGTCGAGTTAAAACAAAAAACATTTCTCCGGCATTGGAGCGAGAACGTTACATCACCGCGTCAACCAGCACCAAGCAGTAAGCATTCTCTCTGCTTGCATCGCTTGTTTCTGGTTAACCGGCGTCGTTCTATAAACATGACCGTGAAATCCACATCTGATGAAATCCACTAACTGCGTGGAGCATCATTGGAAAATAAAGGGTCTTTCTTAGGTCAATGGTAATCATTGATCTTTAGAACTATTCAATACGGGGAGGGGAATGCTTCCTTCGGTCGGCAGGACCGCTACACACCCCACCTACAACTGTTGGGTAGGCACCATTGTCCCGCCTGTAACCGTGTGTTACATAATTAGAAGATTTTTAATATGTGCTATTTTGTTTGGATACTGTCACGTCTCTTAGGTTAGTAGGTGTTGGGTTAGTAGGGTTAATTAAAATACAATTGTATGTTTGTTAGTAGGGTTAGTGATTTTCAAATTCAAAAAAATGTAAAACGTTACAACGGCACATAGTGGGTAAAAGGAGCAGACATGTTGCGCAAGGCATAGTGGGTACAACATGATGAGGCGGGCGTAGAATCAGCACAAAAGGGGTGGTGTAACAATAACCGTCTCAATATGAAAAGGGATTGTAAGGATTGAGGCGCAAAGATAATCCGCCATCCCTCACAAAGTATCTGGCGTTCGTGTGCTTCGGATCGTTGTGAGTAAATTTAAAAGTGTCCATAGTCCAAAGTTAAGTGAGTGGTAAACCTATTCAGGGGAAACTTCTAGTGTTCAATCAGGTATGCTTACATTTACGATGAACCTTAAAACTAACTTAAACCTACGTTAAAGCTAGTGACTAGAAGTGTATAGTACGGTTTGTTAAAATACCTCCCCCTTGCCCTCACAGGACCTTTTGTGTTACCTTACGGTACACTACCGCCATTTTGAACGCCAACTTGAGTTGGCCAAGCACACGACTCGGCCTAGTGGTCCCTTGTTGATCACTACGCCTAATACGCAAAGGAATCTTCTGAGCTCTGGTCTTGCGAGCTATAGATCCGCAATAGAGCTGTTCCTCGGGCCCTAAGGTGCCCTAACCGTTAAGGAGGACCCCTCTCGGCAGAGTCTCTCCGGCCTTGTCCTGGGCTCTGTCGATGTCCGTCAAAGAGGGAAGACGCCAGCGAGACGCGTAGATCGCACTCCGACAAGCCGATCTACCACCGATCCACCAAGCCATTTTTCAACCACCATTCCACCACCCCAAGCCGTCAATCCGCCGGCAGACAGACCGTCCAGCCCGCAGCAGCACCGGCGAGCGCTCGTCCATCGGCATCGAGTCTACGCAGAGCTCCACCAACAGCAGCAGTACCGGTACGTCCCCAAAACCCATAATAAAACTACCCACTCTACCGTATAAACCACAATAGTTCTTTAATAAATTACACCCACACCATTCATGCCAATAGATTTTCAATAAAAACCAATAGTTTCCCTTTCAAATTTTGCATAGTTTTCCCATAACCCAAGAAAGGTGACAGTACTCTGCACGCTGGTCGCGAAGCCCCTCCGATTGCCCAGTAGTAAGCCGACCTTGAGACACAGCTCTAAGGGTCACTTGCTGCTGTAGTATTACCGCGAGTTTTGTCCGGGTAAGACTTGGCGCCCAACTACAACACACGAAAGGTAATCGGAGGATCGTGTAGAATTTAAAAATCTGAAGATTTTTTAACAGGCGGCAGGAGAGTACGCAAACTGTCGGTTAGCGTAGGATCCGTGCACTTTGCAACACCGCTCGAAACATATTAGGAACTTTTTTTAAATTGAAAGACAGTGGCCAGTTTGGTGAGTCGGAAAAGAGCGCTAAAGCTTTTGCGCCAAAGAAAAATTAGTTAAAATTTCTAAAAATTGAACTTCGACAAATAACACGATTAGAATAAGTAACTGAATTGATAAAGGTCCTGAATTGAACATCAAAATACACAAAACACAAAATCTACTACATTTATTTTCGTTTGATTTTCTAGTTGTTAGTGAATTTTTCTGTAAATATTTTATTGCGTTTTTATTTTTGAACTTTGAACTTTTTCCTAGTGTTAGTGTAACTGAATTTGAATTTTATTTGCTTTTTTAAAATGGATTTCCAATCGTTGCTTTTACAATATCGTTCGATGAACACTGACCATCTGCTCGATGACGAGATGGAGTATGAACTGGTCATTCGCGGAGTTGAATACTCAAGCGGGGAATCGCGTGACCTGAAGAAACGGAAATTGCGGCACAAGCTGAAAGAGCAACGCGAAATTAGTGATTTTTCAATGGAAGTTATAGATTCTGAGGAAGGATGCAAGAAAGAGCTGATGCAGGTAAAGGAGAAGTTGACCAAGATCCGCGATAAGCTTGAGAACAGTAGGACGAAGAAAACCGATATGTCGGCAGTGCAAACCAGGTTGATTCACCTGTACTACCGATTGGATAGGCTGAAGGATATGGTAGATGTGAAAGGATTAGAAGACGAGGTTTTGAGGCTGTTGAGTTCCTCACGGAACGAAAGTCGTGATGCAGGTCAAACTGTAGACGACAGAATCAGTAGGAATCTGATGGGTCTTAGTATCCAAGAAAATGACGACTCCGGTGATGTAGATTGGCAGGAGGAAGACTATTCAAGTGGAAGTACTCGCGAAGATAAACGGAAAAAGAAAGTAGGCAGAAAGAAGAGGATTGGCAAAAAGGCGAAAGCGAAAGCGATTAGCCCAAAGAAAAAGATTAGTAAAGCGAAAAGTGTAGGGAAGTCTGAAGAAATGCTTAAGAAGTTGATAGATCATGTGGACAGCTACATTGAGGAACGATTAAGCAGAATGAGCGAGGAAAGGGATAGGAAATCGTCCGGGTCGGTAGAATCTAACGAAAATGTACATCACGTAGTCCAGTTAGGCCAGAAAATGGGAAGTAGGGAAGAGAAAAAGCAGCTTCAAAAGGAAAGGTTTGTCGACAGCGAGATTGAAGAGGAAAGTGGTTCAGAAGCGGAGTCAGGAAGCTCACGAGGACTCAGGCGTAGACCTCGGTCAGTAGCAGACTGGAAAATGCGATACGATGGGAAGGACGATGGGAAGAAGCTGAACAAGTTCATCGAAGAGGTGGAATTCATGGCGGAAGCGGAGGGCTTAAGTAAGCGGATGCTGTTCAGCGAGGCCATTCACCTGTTTGCGGGGGATGCCAGGACGTGGTACATGGACGGCAAAAGGAACAGGGATTTCTGCAACTGGGGCGAGCTGGTTGCGGAATTGAAGTTGGAGTTTCAGCCTCCGGATATGGACTTCCATTACGAGCAACAGGCTGCACAGCGGAGACAAAGGCGTGCTGAGAAGTTCCAGGACTACTACAATGCGGTAGTCGAAATCTTCCGCTACATGGCCGTTCCACCGTCGGAGGAAAGGCAGTTCGACATCGTCTTCCGCAACCTTCGGTCCGACTACAAAAACGTGTTGGTTGTGAAAGGAGTCCGGACCTTGAAAGCCCTTCGACAGTGGGGAAGGAAGCTGGACTCGGTCAACATGTGGATGTACAGGGGCAGAGACCAGGAATCTACGCAGAAACCGGCTCAGGTGCATGAAGTTTCAGCGAAACCGTTCCAGAGTAGAAATCTGTCCGGTGGCAAAACCTGGAAGGCATCAGATCAACCTCAAGGCAGCAGAGAGCAGAATCGACCTAACTGGAAAAGAACTCCGGATAAACCAGGATCATTTCCACCGAGGAAGCAGAGTGCTCCAACCGATGGTGAGTGTAAGGAGAGTCAACCGGAATCAAGCAGGCAGGCGTTGGAAAAACGAGTCGTGGAGTACAAAGTTCCGGATAGGACAACGTGTTTCAACTGCAGAGGAAAGTTCCACTACCATTCAGAGTGTTTAGCTCCGAAGGAAGTCTTTTGTACCGTTTGTGGTTTCCACAATTATAGGAAGGACAATTGCCCATATTGTGCAAAAAACCCGAAAGGATCGGCGTAGGAGGTCGTCGAGTCCAGTCAAAAAAGCCTCCGACAGTATTCGTTCCATATTGCTCGGATGTTAGCGAGTTACTCGTTGCGGTAGAAGGAGATAATCGGCCATTTGCAGGAGTAGATGTGTTGGGAGTGCGATTAGTGGGATTGTTGGACAGCGGAGCGCAGGTATCCATCCTAGGAACCGGTAGTGAGAGTTTGATTCGAAAGCTGAAGTTAAAGGTTTTCAGCACCGATACGAAGGTTACAACAGCGGGAGGAAATCAGTTGGCAGTTAAAGGCTACGTGAACCTGCCAGTAACTTTTGAAGGTCAAACGCGGATTCTCACTACCTTGGTGGCTCCTTCGATGAAGCGGAGGCTCATATTAGGTATGAACTTCTGGAGGTTGTTCAAGATTCAACCCACAGTCCAGAACTCCTTGGAGGATCGCGAAGTTGCCGAGGCCGAGCGAGTAGAGTTGGAAGAAGCTAGTATGCTGACAAAGGAGCAGAAGGATCGTCTGGCAGAGGTGAAGAACAAGTTTAAGGCGTTTGTCGACGGAGGACCCTTGGAAACTACATCGTTAATCAGCCACAAAATCGAATTCGAGGAGAGTTTTCAGAACGCGCCTCCTGTACGTCTGAACCCATACCCTTGGTCCCCGGAAGTACAACGGAATGTGAACGAGGAGCTGGACAAGTGGATAGCATCAGGAGTGGTAGAGCGGTCGAGCAGCGATTGGGCGTTACTGATCGTTCCAGTAATGAAGAAGACGGAAGAAGATGGACAGCAGAAAATCAAGGTTCGGATGTGTTTGGATGCGAGGAAGTTGAACGAGAGGACTAGGCGAGATGCGTATCCATTGCCTCATCAGGATAGAATCTTGGGCAGGTTGGGCTCGTCGAAGTACCTTACAACCATCGATTTGTCCAAAGCTTTTTGGCAAATCCCTTTGGATAAGGATTCCAGAAAATTCACGGCGTTCAGGGTTTTCGGGCGAGGACTGTTCCAGTTTACCCGGCTACCGTTCGGACTGGTCAACAGCCCAGCAACGTTATCGAGGCTGATGGACCAGGTCCTGGGTTACGGGGAACTGGAACCCAACGTTTTCGTATACCTGGACGATATTGTTGTTGCCAGTAACTCGTTTGACGAACATGTACGGACTTTGGAGGAGGTAGCGAGGCGACTGAACGCGGCAAATTTGTCGATTAACTTGGAGAAATCCAAATTTTGCGTTTCAGAGTTGCCCTACCTCGGGTTCATTCTTTCGGAAAACGGAGTCCGTCCGAACCCCGATAAGGTTGAAGCGATCGTCAACTTCGAGAGACCATCCTCAATTCGCTCACTCAGAAGGTTTTTGGGGATGGTTAATTACTATCGTCGCTTCATTGACTGTTTTAGCGAAGTGACCACTCCCCTGACGGATCTCCTGAAGGGAAAACCGAAGGTCGTTAGTTGGAATCCTGAAGCGGAAAAGGCGTTCAACATTTTAAAGGAAAAGCTGATAACTGCACCGGTTTTGGCAAACCCGCGATTCGACTTGCCGTTCAAGATTCAAACCGACGCCAGTGACCTGGCAATTGCCGGTATTTTGACGCAGGAAGTCGAAGGGGCAGAACACGTCGTTGCATATTACTCGCGGAAGCTTACCACGCCGCAACGGGCTTGGAAAGCTGCAGAAAAGGAAGGTCTGGCGGCGTTGGAATCGATTGAACGGTTTCGACCTTATGTAGAGGGAACCCGATTCACGCTTATCACAGACTCTTCGGCGCTGTCGTTCATTATGAACACGAAATGGAAGCCCTCGTCAAAACTGAGCCGCTGGAGTATTCTGTTGCAACAGTACGACATGGTGGTCCAGCATAGAAAGGGATCAGAAAACATCGTTGCCGATGCGCTTTCCAGATCATTAGAGGTGCTGGAAATTAGCAGGGATACCGGCTGGTATTCAAAGCAGTTCCGCAAGGTCGAGCAGGATCCAGAGAGCTTCGCAGACTTCAAAATTGAGGACCGGAAGCTGTTTAAATTTGTGTCGGTGGCCTCGGACGTATTGGACTACCGATTCGAATGGAAGCTATGCGTGCCGGAGAATCTGAGAGAGTCTGTGCTACGGCAGGAACATGATGACGTCCTTCACCCAGGATACGAGAAGACCTTGCAGCGAATCAAGATCAGGTACTACTGGCCAAAAATGGCAGTAGATACCAAGCGTCACGTGCAGGCTTGTACCACGTGCAAGCAATGTCAGGCGAATCCTGTGGAGCGGACCAACAGGACAATTAACGCGTGTTTGCGAACCTATTTGCAGACAGACCAGCGGGTCTGGGACACCAGGGTCGCCGACATCGAAGAGCTGATTAACACCACCGTTCATGCTTCGACCGGGTTCACTCCATACCGGATTCTCTACGGACATGAGAAGGTCTTGAAAGGAGAAGAGCACAGGCGGGAAAGAGATGAAGGAGAGCTGTCGATGGAGGCAAGAGAAGAATACAGGAAAGAAGTAGGTGGAAAACTATTTGAAAAGGTGAAAGAAAACTTGGAAAAGAGTGATGGAAAGAGTAGAAAGGTATATAATTTGCGGCATAAGAAGTTTGCTCCAGCTTACCGGATTGGCCAGAAGGTGTTCAAACGTAACTTCCGGCAGTCCTCAGCTGTAGAGCATTACAATGCCAAATATGGGCCTCTGTACACGCCGTGCACCGTAATCGCGAAACGGGGAAGCAGCTCGTACGAGGTAGCAGACGAAACCGGCCGTAGTCTCGTAGTATTTTCCGCCAGTGATCTGCGTCCGGATAATGAGCAGGATATGAATTCCTAAAATAAAATTGAGGAGTTATTTAAGAAAGGCGAGAAGTGAAGAAGGATACTAGGTTATTGTTAGCTGTGTCCATCGTTGTGTATAGGTCGTCGTCGTCATCCTAGGTAATCGTCGAACTGCACCGTCATCCGTCGTCATCATTTCACTTTGTGTTCGCTAGTCCAGGTCATCTTAGAACCAAAGGGAAGTTTCATTGATCGTCGTGTTGTGAATTATAGTTGAATGTTGTCGTCCGAATTGCCGTCATTCATCATTTCGTAATGGTCGTCCACATCGTCAACGTTTTTCATGAAAACTCGTCATCGTCGTTTGTGTTTATAGCACGTCATCGTCGATATGATCATCCTATCACTATCACGTCTCTGTTTTGATTGTCGCCTAATTCGTCGTTGTGGTAAATATCGTGATCGTCGTCGTTGGTCATAAATTTATAGCAGATGCAATCATAGCTGTGGTCGTTTTCAGCAAACACGGTCGATGTGTGTTGGCTGTTTAGATGTAGTCTGTTTATAGATGGTTGCCTGTGAAAGAGAAAGAGAAGTTCATAATACCAATGTAAATCAATCCGGATTGAAGAATTAAGAGTCTATTGTTGTGCGCAGACAATAAGACTGAGTACTAAATTTTGAAAAATAGAAGGAGAGGAATAGAATAGGGTCGAAGATTAGAAACATTTGTCTACTGTAATATGTACCGCACCATACCTGATCAGCATCTTAATTGATTCCAAATGAACGGATATCCTTCCTAGAGTTGTTCCCTATCCACCAGGTGGCCAACTGGTGGAACAAACCTAGAAAAGAGAAGTTCAATCAGCCTAACAAAGAGTAGATATGAAACGAGTTCACTTATCTTGCAATAATACGCTGATCAACGTAGATCAGCAATCCATCCGTAGCTCCATACTGTAGAGATCGGTACGCGCGCGGTAACACATCGAGGTAGACTAAATCGTATTCGTCATTCGTAGACCCTCATACCCGAACGTGATGAGGAAGTATAACGGATTGAGTGTAGTAGAAACTCACCAAAGATGTTCATCTCGGTGCTCATAGGCGCACATAGGCACAGTTAGGGACCACAACGTGCTTAATTATAGCAAATTTTATTTGAAATTTCGCTTTTAGTTACACAAGGTTTTAACGTGTTATGTCGTCGTCGTAAACTTATAGATATTTTAACTACTACGTAACGTTTTTAATTTTAATTTGTTGTGAATATATTTGGTAATTGTCTTGATGTTTTAAATTGATTTTAATTTGTTTTGTGAAGGAAAATAAATGTTTTAACATGTTGCAACATTTATTTTTCCGAGGTGGGGGGATAGTGTAACCGTGTGTTACATAATTAGAAGATTTTTAATATGTGCTATTTTGTTTGGATACTGTCACGTCTCTTAGGTTAGTAGGTGTTGGGTTAGTAGGGTTAATTAAAATACAATTGTATGTTTGTTAGTAGGGTTAGTGATTTTCAAATTCAAAAAAATGTAAAACGTTACAACGGCACATAGTGGGTAAAAGGAGCAGACATGTTGCGCAAGGCATAGTGGGTACAACATGATGAGGCGGGCGTAGAATCAGCACAAAAGGGGTGGTGTAACAATAACCGTCTCAATATGAAAAGGGATTGTAAGGATTGAGGCGCAAAGATAATCCGCCATCCCTCACAAAGTATCTGGCGTTCGTGTGCTTCGGATCGTTGTGAGTAAATTTAAAAGTGTCCATAGTCCAAAGTTAAGTGAGTGGTAAACCTATTCAGGGGAAACTTCTAGTGTTCAATCAGGTATGCTTACATTTACGATGAACCTTAAAACTAACTTAAACCTACGTTAAAGCTAGTGACTAGAAGTGTATAGTACGGTTTGTTAAAATACCTCCCCCTTGCCCTCACAGGACCTTTTGTGTTACCTTACGGTACACTACCGCCATTTTGAACGCCAACTTGAGTTGGCCAAGCACACGACTCGGCCTAGTGGTCCCTTGTTGATCACTACGCCTAATACGCAAAGGAATCTTCTGAGCTCTGGTCTTGCGAGCTATAGATCCGCAATAGAGCTGTTCCTCGGGCCCTAAGGTGCCCTAACCGTTAAGGAGGACCCCTCTCGGCAGAGTCTCTCCGGCCTTGTCCTGGGCTCTGTCGATGTCCGTCAAAGAGGGAAGACGCCAGCGAGACGCGTAGATCGCACTCCGACAAGCCGATCTACCACCGATCCACCAAGCCATTTTTCAACCACCATTCCACCACCCCAAGCCGTCAATCCGCCGGCAGACAGACCGTCCAGCCCGCAGCAGCACCGGCGAGCGCTCGTCCATCGGCATCGAGTCTACGCAGAGCTCCACCAACAGCAGCAGTACCGGTACGTCCCCAAAACCCATAATAAAACTACCCACTCTACCGTATAAACCACAATAGTTCTTTAATAAATTACACCCACACCATTCATGCCAATAGATTTTCAATAAAAACCAATAGTTTCCCTTTCAAATTTTGCATAGTTTTCCCATAACCCAAGAAAGGTGACAGTACTCTGCACGCTGGTCGCGAAGCCCCTCCGATTGCCCAGTAGTAAGCCGACCTTGAGACACAGCTCTAAGGGTCACTTGCTGCTGTAGTATTACCGCGAGTTTTGTCCGGGTAAGACGCCCACTGGTCTTTTACAGCTAGTTGTAGGTGCATGTGTGCGTGTAAGTATTGGAGTGTGTGTGTTAGAGTTGGTGTATTGTAGACGCCATCTCGTTCTAATCCACTCTGATTGCTAACACCCTATTGAACCATTACCCTTAAATTTGGCAATCTTTGAAATAGAATGAATTAAACGCCTGTAAAAAACAGTCAGTTAAATCAAACAAGGAATATTAGTATTAAAGCGAAGATACAACGAAGCAACGCCCCGAACCTCGAGAGCACAAAACCCAAGAACCAAATGGCAGGCAGCGCCGATAAGTCGATCGACTGGCCACCATCAGTGAATAACCAATCGAGCAAACCCCCCAGCACAAACTGCCACCAGCTCTCCCGACCTGCGCCCAACAAATCCGAGGCACCGCCCAGCCTTAGCTTCACCTTAAAACCAAAATCTAGATTGCAGAGCAAAATACTTCCCAAGTAACCACGCAACTCGGGCCGCAAATCACGCACAACACGACACAAATAAGACAAACACTACCCCGCCCGTACAACCGAAACCGACCTAGAGTAGAGAAGGGTCTCTTTCCACTCCAACTCGGACTCAACTGCACCCACAGGCAGGGCACCTCACCCACACCGCACTCATTCATGCATCACTGTCCGAGCCGCACGGTCACCTGGGTTGAGTATATCTGCATGACCTCGCCCAACCCGTAACACAGAGTTAAAATCCCTCTCTTGCATTACAAAGTACTCCCTCTTCCCAAAAGTCTGTGCGTGGTGAAAATGAGATCTTAAGGCTGAAGAAATCGTCACCAATACAACCGCCAACACTGAGCACTCAATGATGTCGGCCTTATCAACGACGACCCCCTTAGTCCCAAACCCAATTATCCCACACTACCCAAGTAACCACCCTGCTGAAGCCGTATGCACCGCACGCACAAAGCACACACACACCGACACGCACCACCCCACACAAACCACCAAGGCCGAACAAAAGCGGAAAGCGGTGCTACCACTGCTGAATCACGACTTTTTCAGTATAATTCTGCAATCGTAGATCCATTCCCCGACCCTACTCAGCCCTAACGGTCCTTAGCAATGCCAGTCAATGTATGCGCGTCACACATGCAACCCCTACACCCTAACAGTATGGTTACTTTGGTATCCCTGGGTTTTTGACATGATGGTCAGGGATCACAGTCATCAAAACGTTCCACACTTTATCAGGGCTTAGACCAAGCCCACCCGTAGGCTTAATACTACACACGCAACAGCACGTCGTTAACGATTTTTAATTTCGTTATCAACCCATTTTCGCACCGGTCGTTCGTTTCCATGTGAGTAAAATAATGATCGGTCGCCTTTGCGCACCGGTGGTCTCTATTCTCTCCGTACCATCGGTTTTTTGCACTTCTGTAAATCATCGCAATATTTTGTGTATTCCTATGGGGTTATTGCAAATCTTATTCAGTATAATAATTTGTGCTCATATTATGAAAGATGGGGTTTTGGATAAGACTGAAAACAGTTAGTAAAAATTGAATTCAAATAAATTATTCCCTTGGAAATTTGTACCAGTTTTGGTGCGTTTAAAGATATCATTTTCTCAATAATTTATGATTGTATTTAATCCCGGAATTCAAGCAATCTTTTTTTTAAATTATATGTTTGTTGCTTACTGTATGACTTGTAGGTTGAATTTTTATCTAAAATAATATCCATCTCTTCAATATTCATGTTGCCTTTCTCGCAAGAAATTTATCTGAATTTGAGATTATGAGCATCTTTTTTAATAATTAGGTTTATTGAATAATTACATCCCTTGCATTTCCAAAACATTTATAACGTAGTTGTCTCCTTTACAACTTCGCGTAGGTCAAGATTCTTGAATCCTGGTCATAGTAGAAGCTGTCTTCTAACAGTCTGCGATAAGTTTGCGCAACCTTTTTTCATTAACGTGTATTTTAACATCAGCTAAATCTATACTCAGTCACAACCTTTTAGCTACAAAGCATCACTCGCAAATCTTAATATATATTGCGATCTTTTGGCTTGAAGTAGACTGCGTATTTGTCAAAGTACATAATGGGCCCACTCTCCTTTTTGGCACTTCATACAACAATTGTTGTATTTTAACATCCAACGCCTTGCTTTTTCTATAACGAGGAACTTACAATATGGCAGTCCTGCACACCGCCTATTTTAATTGGTGAAACTTGGCAGCTCGACTACATTTTTTTAAGATTTTTTTCGGTATGATTTAGCTTTTACAAAAAGAAATAACTGTAGTGTTTCTATGATATCTGAGTTGAGTTAGGTACAGTCAATGCATCTTTGAAAAATCGTAACTACTCTTATCTAATCTCATACATACGCGGAATCACCCTGGAAAGCAATCGTGTTACTTTTCTTGTCAATACTGATGCTTGCAGCATATCAGAGATATGACACATGCATCAAAGCGGCCTGGTCTACTGCGTTGTATTTACGCGCAAAGATGATTCTTCGAAATACTTGGAGTACAGAATATTTTATTTCGGCAAGGTACTTCTCGAATTTACAGGAGAGGAAGGATGCGTGGACGGTGAAGTTACCCATTTCGCACACTTTCTTCCTAATGTCTCGTTTATTTATATTTTTAAATTTATATTTAATAAACCACCCACTGACGACCACCATTTACAAAAACAGCAATCAAACCAAAACTCTTTTGCCTTTTTGAAATATACACGACAAAACGAAACGCGAGGCACAGCTCTTTCAAAGCGGAGGATCTTAGCCCGGAAAGTGAAGAAAGAAAACCTTGTGGTCACTTATTACCGTCAAATAGTTTCTTTTCGGGTTAGAAAATACGCACATATTCTCACCGGAATCTGCGTCGGATGACGATAATTTTGAAACTCGTCGGAACGAACTTCGCGAGTTATTTATTTGGACATTTTTCTAAATGTGCGAAACTAAGTTTTACACGCAGAAAAATATATATTAAAGTCTAAAAAAAACGACTTTGAAACAAAAATAAAATACCATTGATCCACGGCCTAAGTGCGATTTTTATTGAATCAATGACAACGAGTATTGGCTTCAAAGCATTTATTTTGTTGTTTCTAAGTCTAGCTCTGAGCAGCCTGAATGTAAATTCAAAGTGGAATATATTTGATTCTAATATTAAATTTCA
Source organism: Aedes albopictus (assembly GCF_035046485.1). Lineage (NCBI taxonomy): Eukaryota > Metazoa > Arthropoda > Insecta > Diptera > Culicidae > Aedes > Aedes albopictus. The sequence goes on from NC_085138.1 coordinate 188,489,511, forward strand.
TTGAAACAAATATATTACTACTTTATTTCAAAAATGTTTATTTTTGAATCAAAAAACACAAATTTTTGAATCAAATACAAAAATTATTTATTTGGAAAATAATATTTTTTGATAATAATAATAATCCAATGAAAATGAATAAGACTTTTAGAAAACATTATTTGCTATATTTTCATAACTAGACAACCTCAACAGTAGTTTTTAGAATTTTTTAGTTTTAAATTATTTGATGATGATTCTTATTCTTTGCTGATGTTTGTAGCACGTAAGCTCTTGTGCAGTTGCTCAACAGTTGCCTCTTGTTACATTAGCAGCAGCCGGCAGAGGTGGAGGCAGCGTAGTTACAGAACATTCAATAGATAGCGGAGGAAGGTTCTGTAAAACAAGAAGGGTTTCCTTAGCAAATATAATTTTATGAACAGCAGTTGATGCTTACCAGGCCTCTCCTTTATTATGACATGATGCACCTCGTCATATCCGCTTGAAACGGCTGCGGAATGAGTTCCTGGACTTCCTTGCACTCGATTATCCTGTGTTGCTGTTATTTAGAAGGAATCTCGGAAGGAATGATATGAATTTTAGAATTAATAATAAATTTTACTTTATTGTACTTACCGATGAAGAGACTCTTCGTGGCTTCCGACAAACCACACGTTTTCAATAAAATAAATGTGTCTTATGTTTTAAATACGATCTCTTGTTCTAAAATTTCGTCGAGCAAGTTATTTTTTTTTCGCTTTATAACAATAAAAACATGGCCGCGGATAAACTTGTGCAAAATGTTATATTTATTTCACAGTAGTCTCTTTTTTGAATCAAAGACACAACGACTTTGTTTCTAATATATTTATTTTAGAATCAAAGTCGTTTAGTATTAGACTCAAATATCAATGTACTTTGATTTAAAAAACAGTATTGAATTTGAATCAAAGTGGTTATACATTTGATTCAAATATGCGACATTTTTCTGCGTGTACTTGCTGCGTAGAAAACCCGGCTCAAACATGTACGTGTTAAAACAGCAAAACTCACTGAATCACTATACATTTTTTCAAATATTAGTTTCGAAACGATCGGCCGAATCAAAAACTAAAGGTGCGATTATGAGCAATCGTAACTATTTTTAAGAGAAAATCAATACATTTTCGATATGCATGATCCTAAAATTGGCGAAGAAGCGAAAACCTTATTCATAACATACTTAAGCAAAGCTTGTCAATTTAAACCTATTATTTTTCTGCGTTTGTATTGTCACTCTATCACAATTCTACGTCAGACAATTTGTTGTGTTATTCGTGTAACGATCTATGATATTGATTGGTTGAAAATTTCAAATATTTGATGCAAACTAAAATAAATTCCTACCTATACAAAACAAGAAAATCATTCTCTAGAAACTATATACCTGGCAACAAATCCATACTCATGTTCTTTCGTCTCCTCTTTACGCTACCCAGAGAGCTAAACGCGAGAGAGCGCACGAGCCTACGGATAGAGACCGTAGTTTGCGTGTCTCTATATTCTAAGCCCTGCTACGAACCGTACGTAAACTTTTCGCTTTCGAGCCCTACTTAGCAGCGACCGGTGCGGTTCGCTTCTTTGCTCGGGGCTCTACTTAACGTTAAAACGCTTGATTGAGCCCATGAGTGGGCTTGGTCTTACAACCTGTAGACATGATGATTTCTCAATAATTTCAAGCTCATTCGGACCTTCCGCTATGGGAGACCATCATGGCTAGCGGTGTTAAATTCATCACAGAATTTTTCAAAAAATTCCCCATGGACTCTTCCAAGAATTTCTCCAGAAATTTCTATAAGGGTTTCTCCCGGAATTCTCAAGAGGTTTCTTCAGAAATTTCCCAAGCGATTTCGGCCAGAATTCTTCTAGGGATTCCGCCCAGAATTCCTTCAGGAATATATCCAGGGAGCCCTTCAGAATTTATGCCAGGGCTTGCTCCAAGAATTCATGAAGGAATTTCTCCTGGAACAAGTAAGTCCTCCAGGAATTTCTCCTGGAATTCCTTCAGGGTTTCCTCCAGGTATTCCTTTACGAATTCTTCCACGGATTCATCCAGGGTAATCTCTAGAAATGTTTCTAGGGAAAATTCCACCGAGACATCCAGTGATCGTTTAAGATGTTGAAGTAAAGGAGATATGCGTACATTTTGCATGAGCCTGCACGTCTGAGGCATGCATGCAGCGTCTCCGCTTTATAAATTTATGCAACATATTATGCGATTATGGGTTGTCTGTGCAGGCATTCGAGCAGGAATTTCACCAGGAATGACTCCAGGAAATCCTCCAATTGTTCCTTCAGGGATTTCTGGGATTTCTTCAAGATTTCCTCTAGCGGTCTCTATAGGAATTCGTCCAAAAATTCCTCCAGCAATTTGTCTAGAAATTTCTCCTGGGATTCTTCAAGCAATTTCTTCAGAATATTTTCCAAGGATTCCTCCCATATCCGTCCAGGGATTCCTCCAGGCAAGAATGGCATTCCGCACTGAAAATTCGCAAAGTGCAGCTCATTTTAATATTGAAGCCACGCACACTTGCACTCACACTGATGAGCATGCCATCCCTACCTCCGGGTATACTTTTAGAAACGTCTCCAGGAACTCCTTCAGGGATTGCTCCACAAGTTCTTTCAGAACTTCTTCAGAAATTCCTCTCTGAATCTCTTCAAAGATTTATGCAGGGGCTTGGTCAGAAATTTCAGATATCCGGTGGGTTTTTTTTCAGGGATTCATCCAAGAAATTCTCCAAAAAATCATCCATAAATTCTTTCGCAATTATCTCCAAGAAATCTTTAAGATTTATTCAAAAATCCATCCATAAATTCTTTAAAGAATACCTCTGCAGCTCCTGTAGAGGATATATTTCAGAAATTCGTCCTGCAATTCTTTCAGGAATATATCCTGTTATTCTTTTACAGTCACTGTGACTTTAAGCATATAAGTACGTACATGCTAGAAGCACTTTCAGACAGTTTGTTCTTTTTGTTTTCATGGGTGCTCACTTCTAACAAAAAATATAAAATTAAAAAACAAAACAAACAGCGCTTCAATCCTTTGTTTTTCGTAGGATGAAAATGGTAGCCACATGCTTAATAAGGGAACCAATACCCTATGTGGACATTTTCATAAAATATTCGGATGGGTTTCCATTGTGTTCTACTGGAGAAAATTTTGACGAGTAAAGAAAAATCCTTAGCCTTCCAGAAATTGGCCAGCGCCACGCTATTTTGTGTAGAGTATGCGAGTTTTTTTTTTCCAAACAATAAAATACAACAGCGTGGCTGTTGAAGAGTGAAATTCAGTTTTAAAAGGTATTTGGCTAAGGCTTCTCCCCTTCATTCCTTACTGAAAATCTGGGTACGCAAGTTCTTTCTATTTTTGGCGTAACTTCTAAACTGAAGCCTGTATCCGCAATAATCGGGACACAGAAGAACAGCTGTAACTCTGCAATAGGGACATTAAAATTGCTCAAATGTGACCTAATAACATCTTCAGATGTGTTCATTTCACCTACAAAATTTCATGTGAATCGGTGCAGTACTTTTTGTTGTAGGAATGAAAGAGTAGAATGCGCGCAATTGAATTTTGTACAGCCCTTAGTTTTGCTTGTCAGTTCTGTAACTTTTGAATTTGGCAAAGGAAATGGCTGAAATTTTGAACACAGACCTCTCAATTTACATTTGTTGCATAGGCAAAATTTCAAAAAAATCGATGCACTATCAACAATGTTATAGTCGAAACATGTATTGGGACTGAACGTGTTTTTAGCCCCTCGAACAGTGATTAGTCAGCACCCTTTATTGTTTGGCTTGTACTTTTGAAGGTACTACACCAATCATCATCAAATTTTGCAGGCATAATATACTTATGATCAACTACCTTCTGTGAAAATTTCATGAAAATTGGAAGAGAAATTCAAAAGTTATGATTAGACAAACATCGCACAGGAGAAACACGAAAAAAAATTCACTAACATTCACCCCTATCAACACCAGTAGCTTTCAAACCAATTGATCAAAGTTAATGAAATTTTGCAGGAAAATGTCTTTATAAGTATCAGAACTGCTTACGAAATTTAATAATTATTATCACAGAACCTTGAACTGTAGCGTGGAAGTACCAAGTATTATGCGGATGAAAAATGGTCATGATTGTACAAAATGCTTAACACCACGTCTCTTTGTTTTTTCATCCACAGTTAAAAGTAATGCATCGATTTTTATGAAATTTGGCACAAATATGTAATAAACATACACCAAAGAGATCTCAGTCAATTATTTTGCCAATTTTACCGATTCATTACAGATCTACAGCCGTGCTTCTGTGTCCCGATTATTGTGGATACAGGCTTTAGGATAACGCCTGAAGGAAGTTTAATGAGCACTTTTAAAGATATTTATTTTAACTTTCTCAATGACCATTTGCATTTTTACATTGCACAAATAGTCGATGCCCAAGAAAGTCACGGACATTCATATTGACCGACTCTAGTCGGTCTATCTTTTCTAGTCGGTAGATTTCTAAATCACCTTCAGCATGGTTTAAATGAGTGAACTCGCGTTTACGCTTCAATTATAATGGACCCTTTCTTATTATGTGACATCTATTTTCTCTAGGGCTTCAAAAACTTCTGCAGAAATTTCATTGCAAATTTTACCAGAATCATTTTCCCACAAGGAAGCTCTTAACAAAATTTTGGAGTAACTCTGCTAGAAAATTTTGAGGTTCTTTAGGATACCAATCAAAGAATTCCTTCGAAAACTATTCATTTCTCGGCGGTTTAAAAAAGAAGATGTAAAAAGCATTGCTACTTATATAATTCTTATTATATCATGTTTCCAAACAAGCTCTAGCTATGCCAATGAGCAAAACTATCACTGCTAAATGAATCCGGTAACAAAAACTTGGTTCATGGTAATTACATTACCGGCTTCCAGTCTTTTGTAATTGTAATCAACAACAGACAACAGACTGGAAGCTATTACCCCAAACCGACATATCACAGTCGCATTCTCTAAGATAGTTGAATGAAACTGTCATCATTCAAAGATTTGGTTTTTATCCTGTTGGAAAAGCAGGGCTGTGCCATTTTTTCTCTCTTTAGGAGCATCCGAATTTGTTTCGGTATGTTTCGTAGGGAGTGATAGAAGGCATTTTAGAGAATTCAAATTCGCAACCAACATTTTTACCAGAAACATATTGTTTGGAGTACTTGCGTTCAATGAGTTCAGACCTTCTTCTTCTTTGTAGCTCTACGTTCCTACCTTCATTCGTGGCTGTCCTTCCTTAATTTCGTGGCCGTCATCTAATTCAAGTACGTTATGAAATTTCCTGCTAAAATTTTATTTATATCTGTCTAAACTACAAAGCCCAGACTCTCACATAATCCACTTGGAAAGAGGACTCCTTGCCTCTGTTTTCGCCCATGCGCCAAGTCGGGACCCAATAATTCCTGCCATTCCAGAAGTCACGGGCTGCAGTTGGCGAGGTGTTTGCCCAAGGCTTACCGCGGGCACCATTGGTCGCCGGTGGAACATCTGGGAAGAAACCGTTGGTTCCTCCGACAGCCAAATTCATAATGATGTAGAACTCTTGATCGAATGGAGCCATGTTGGTGGCATGCATCCAAGGATTCTCGGAAGCTGGCGAAGTAGTAACAAAGCCACCCTTAGCCCAGAATCCGGCACCAGCGTCATTTCGTCGGAGCACTTGGTTGTCCACGCTGAACGTAATGTGATCTTGGGTCCATTCGAGCTGGTACAAATGGAAACCGTTGTTGAAGCCTTGTCCGGCAGCTGAATTTCTGTAAGCAACTGTGGTGGCCCAACCATTCTGATCCGGGTTAGGTCCAAAGTGCAAAGTAGAACCAACTTGTTCAACACCAATATGTACGCCTCCATTGCGGTAGTCAATGTTACCACGCGATTCCATCAGATCGATTTCGCCAGAGGCCGGCCACGATCCATAGACTTGACGTTTCGGCAAAAGCCAAAGAGCAGGCCATAACCAGTCTCCAGTTGGTACCTTCGCTCTAACTTCCATGCGTCCATACTTGAAGTTGAATGATTCCACGGTTCGTACCCGAGCACTTTTGATTGGGTTGATGATGTTATTAACATTTCCAGCACGTTCACAACCATAGAAGAATGGACCAGTGCACAGATCAGCCGGTTGACCTCCATGAAGGTTCAAGGTTCCACTGCTCAGGAAGCCTTCGCCAGTATCGTCAGCAACCAAAGTGGGACGAATGTAGAAAATACCGTTTTCGCAGTAAGAGTTCGCTCGGTTGTTGGTATACCATTGGAATTCCCAGTTCTGTGGGATATTGTTTCAATTAGAATAGTAATGATTTCACATTTGAATGTTGAACTTACACCACCACCGGCTAGAGTATTTTCGTGTTCCCATTTCTCTAAATCCAAAAAGTTGAAGTTATCTTCGAAGATAAGATCTCCAGAGCAGTATGGACCGGCGCGTGCTTGACTTCCGCTAGCAGTTGTCGGCGAAGCTACACACTTCGGGGCACTTTCTTCGGCTAGTGTCACTGCCAGAAGGCACGCTAACATTAGAACAATTTTCATTTTAAACGACTTTGGCGCTACATAAAAGAGCACTAATCGGATTTGGCCTAAACTGTTTACTTTTATACCAATGGATAATCGATATATTATCTTATCATCGGTTATCATCATGTGTATTATTCTGTTGTCTATAGCGTCCCCCAGCAAAGGCATCAAGTTTGTATTATTTTGGAGATTGTAAGTCGATTAAGTTCGCTTCGTAATGGCTATAGATAAGAATTGACATGCACTGTTTGAGTGTCAGGGTGTTCCATCATCAGCTTAATGCTACTGTAGTACAACAGGTCGTTTAACGACTCCTGTGGTATCTGATCAATGGGACGTGACTCTGATAAGCATCTGTTTGGAATTTTACAACTCATGAAATCTATTAATGGAAAAAGCTTTTGTGTACTTTGGATACTCCTATAGGGATGTATGGGAAAAGTGAGCACTTTTCGTTTGTTTGGCATTTTTCGACTAGAACTGGATGTTATTGCGTTGAGACGGGCTTGAAGATCCTGGGTTCAACCCTTGGCGCGTCTCCCTTCACCTACTGTGTATCTTTCTATCTTCTTACTCTTTTTCGCTTCTCTATCCATAGCCATCACTAGAACAGAAACGGGTTGAAAAAGCCGTTTCCCTCGCTTCCAACTTAACCCGGCAGCGGTCGCGTCGTGTACTGAGTACACGCACCATGAAAAATGCACGCTTGTGGTACACAACGTGAGCGCAGCGTCGCTGCAGGTTATCAAAGACGCAAAGAGCAGTCGAGGGTTAAGAGTCGGTGCTCAGTGTCAATCATACAACGCCTACAAGTTATGCAACCAAGCTAAATGTACCGCTTCTCCTTCAGAGTGATCAATCAATCAATCGATCACCTAAATATAGCCCCTATCCATGGATCGCATCACCGACCAAAGGTCCCAGATCTCACATCCTTCCCTACTAATAAAATATCCCATCCATGCTGGTTAGGGACGCAGCGTGCTCTCGGTCTTTAGTAGTAACAAACATTACACTCTAACATTTTTTCCCTTCCCAACTGAATGTAAGGCCATAGCCGACGCCGGTATTGATCCAAAATGTATGAGCTACTTAGATTGCACTTTGAGAATCAGCAATTCATACCAGTTCAGATCAATCCCGGAGGAGCAACCATTGACATGTATATTCAGTCTAATCTAAGCGAAGGTAGAACTGGATGTTATTGCGTTGAAACGGCTGCCTCAGTCTTATTATATTAACGATTAATTTTATTCTACTCGACTATTGACATTAAGACTGAGATAGCCGTTTCAACCCAATTTATTTATTTATTTTTTATATCAGCCGACTGTCGTTCGTTGTCGATCGGCCGTTGATGAAACCGACTCTATGAACTACTTAGCTTTAGATCACAAACAATGGAAGATGATCTGGTATAGCATTTGCAGGTGGCATTCAAAATTCAATCGATTGGAAGTTCTGATCTCTCCTTCCACTCCTGTGGTAACGGACAGAGACTCCTAAGATGTTACGCCAGGCATACCACACGGATTTAGTGCACGTTCAGCGTGGCTGTCTGGGTCATATTGACCCCAACGTCATATTAAGGATAAGATAAAGTATAATCAACAATAGTACGCCATAATACTCGGTACGTGGCTGCCGGTCTGCGTCCTCGCCCTCGGTCACACCCAATGCTCGCCAAGTCACGCTCCGCATGGTTCGCTCATCGGACCTTCATGCGCCCCGCACCTTCTTGTGCCATACGGATCGTTAACGAAAACCAACTTTACAGGGTTGTTGTGCGCTATTTTTCCAACATGCCCTGTCCACGATATATATCCGGCTTTAGCCACCTTCTGGACATCGGATGCGCCGTAGAGTGCAGCAAGCTCGTGGTACATCCTTCTCAGCCACACACTGTTCTCCTGCATACCGCCAAAGATCGCCCTTGATACGCGTCACCCGAAAACTCCGAGTGCTTGCAGGTCTTTCTCGAGCATGGTCCATGTCTTGTGTTCGAGAACCATCGCTCGTATAAGCATTTTGTACATGGTGCTTTTGGTGCGGGGTTGAACCATTTTAGAAGGACGCTTTTTCGAGAGCCCGTATTAGGCACGACTACCACTGGTGATGAGCTTTCGAATTTCGCGGCTTACATAGCTGTCAGCCGTCAGTGAGGATCCCAGATAGATGAATTCTTACAGCACCTCAAAAGTATCTCCGTCTATCGTGACATTACTACATATTTAGCTAGATGGATCCGATTGTGTTCGCGTTCGGTAGCATGTACTTTGCCTCTGATGCATTCACCACCAGTACGACTTTTGCAGCTTCGTGTTTCATGCGGGCGTACAACTCTGCCACCGTTCTAAATTTTCTGGCAATAATGTCCATGTTGTGCGCAAACCACACAAATTGACAAATTTGTGAAAACCGTACCCCGGCTGTTGAGCTAGGCTCATCGCATTGCACATACCAGAGCGATATGTTGAAGAGTATGCATGAGAGGCCGTTACATTGTCGCAGTCCCCGGTGATATTCAAATGAACTAAATAGTTCACTGGAAACTCTTACGCAGTTATGCACACCGTTCATCTTTGCTTTGGTCAGTCTGGTCAGTTAGCCCAGGAAGCTCTGGGCGGTCGATACTGTCGTAAGCTGCCTTGAAGTCGATGAACAAGCGATGCGTTGGGAGCTGATATTCACGGCATTTTTAAAGGATTTGACGGAAGTTGATCTGGGATAGCACTTTTTAGGCGACATTCAAAATGGTGATCGCTCTGAAGTTCTCACATTCAAAATGGTCGCCTTTCTTGTAAATGAGGCAGAATACTCCTTCCTTCCACATCTGCGGTAGCTGTTCGGTTCCCTAGACCCTATCAACTATCAACTAATGCAAACAGGGGGGGGGGACAAAAAAGTTGTGGGTCCATCTTGATGAGTTCAGAATCCTTAATTTCTCTCAGCGTGGGAGTTGGATAATTTCCGTTCTCCGCAGCACTGGCATAATCTCCTCCGTTGCGGTGGTCTCCTGTGCCCACATTCTGCACGGCATTCATGTGCACACTGAAGTGCTGTTTCCACCTTTCGACCACCTCACATCCGTCCGTCAATAGGCTCCCGTCCTTATCATTGCATATTTTGGCTCGTGGTGGCACAAAGCCGTTGTGGGATGCGTTAAGCCCCATTCCGTGTTTCTTGGCAACGGCACAGCACTTCCATTTCCTTGCACTTCGCTTTTTACAGGCGGCGCTTTTTCACCGGAAAGAATCAGTTCTGTTATTCGTAACTTTTCACGTTCTGCCGGTTTCCTTGCTGCAGCATAACCACCCGCGCTGCGTTCTTCTTCTCCAAAATCGCTCTGCACTCCTTGTCGAACCATTCGTTTCGTCGATTCCTTTCCACGTACCCGATAGTGCTCTCGATTGAGTCGTTAATCACTGCTTTTACTGCACTCCATTAGACCTCTAGAGGGGCCTGAGCTCGGCTAGCAACGATGTATCGAGATTCTGAGCAATTGAGGCGACATCTAGTTGCTTCAGTCAGGTTGCAACGTGATGGTCGCCGGTACCGTACACTGTTGATGACGGAAAGTTTTGATCTCAATTTGACCATCACCACGTAGTGGTCGGAGTCGATGCTCCTGACGTCGATAATGTCGAAGAAGTGCCGTCCGTCAACCAGAACGTGGTCGATTTGTGATTCCATCTGAGATCATTACTAGGTGTAACGATAAAGGATCCCGTGTGCTACGCATGGCTAGGTTTTTTGAGGCGGCGAAATCGATGAGTCGTAGGCCTATTTCATTCGTCAGCTGACAGGTCTGAATTCCTTCTCTTAGCATACCTGACCGTTTAGATCTCCTGTGATAATCGTGACGTTGTGATCAGTAGCGTGCGCAGCTTTTTCTTTTTTCTCACTCACTCTCGTAAACAAACACGAGAAAGAAAAGGATGAAAGAGGGGGTACTGCGCACGCTAGTGATCGTGACTCGGGCAGCGGTCGTACTCGCATTCGAGCTGCGCGTGAAATGCGTCCTTGTCATCACCAGTGCATCCGGATAGTGGGCTGTGCACGTTGGTTATGCTGAAGTTGAGGAATTTAAACCTTGATCCACAATCTGCACATATTTTTGTCGATCGGCCACTAACCCATTACGCACCTCTAAATACCGCCCATCACGATGAAAGCTGTTTAGGGCTTGCATGCCGCACCATGTATTTTGTCCAACACACCGAGTCTCCAATAGCGATTTCTTTTATGTTGCTGACGCCATTGCCATTGCGTTGGCATACCTAGGTTTGTATTTCTATCTTATTTTAATATTTTCGTTGCCATTCTTTTAATTTGCAACTGGAACGCAATGCCGGGAACTAATTTTCAGACATTAGGATTTCTTCACTGGCACAAGGACGTTGATCAGCAGACCCGGGATCAGCATGCGGGACAAGCGCTATTCTAACCTGGAAAACATATGCTCAGGTTTTCCTTCCCTTCCTTCCTTCCGCTATCCCTTCTCTAAGTTTATGACCAAAGTTTCTATCAGGGTTAATTCTGTTATTCTGTTATTCTGTTATAATCAACGCACCCCCGGGCCGTGGCCAATCTGCGTTGAATCGCTGGGCGATACGTCTACCAGTAGACTTGTATCTGCCCTATGCTAAACCGATTAGCATAGCAAGTCCTTTCCACTGATGAGTAGGCTCGAATGTCCCGCTCCTCCCTATAACCCATAGGGGGAAATAAGGAGTTTTCAGTTTCAAGTTTTGCATGAATCATGACACCAACTCTTTCTACCATAATGCTTTAAAAATTCTGAAATAAAAGAAAACTAATATGATGAAAATAATTGAGATGCAAGTTTTTATACAAAATTTAATGATCAGTTATTTAAAGGTGAATTGAAGAAATGTTAAGTACGGTACCTATATTATAAAATGTTCCGCACAGCCACGAATGTGATGAATAAGCAAACACATAAATATTCTATTTGCCTAGTAGTAGAAAGAGTTGCGTGCCTGTTTATAAAAGTTTTTACTTATCTTGATTGCTCCGGACAATTTCCGTTTGTGTTTGGGTACTTCGTGGGTGTACCAGGATAAGTTTTCTTCAGAACTATGGCGTTTTCTGGAATTAAAAAATAAAAGGAAATACTGGGCCGCACAGCTCCGCGGCCCACTTATATTAGTATAAACATATATATATATATATATATATATATATATATATATATATATATATATATATATATATATATATATATATATATATATATATATATATAGGACGAAGTAGTCAGTTTTTGTCGATTTCGTCAAGTATGCGTCTTAAGTCTTGAGTCTTGATCACCCGTTGGCTTCGAATCTATAAGCAAGCACTATTAAATGCTGCACTTTCACACTATTGGTTTCGACTTCTTAGTTATTTTAAATTGATATGGCAAGAAAACATTATTAAGCATTAGCCATTCAAAACATATTAGGGTTTACTCACAAAACAACTATCACATATGAAAATACTGATATTGAAAATTAAAATTAATATTAATCACAAGTAAATACAATGTCAGCACTGTGAATGAGCAATTCGAATACACGAGATACTACTATTTGTTGCATATTGATTGTTAAAATTAACCAAATAGTGGAAAGCCCAGACAACAATTCCAAGTCTGTTGACTCCAGAAAGATCCCAAGATTCGTCACAAAGCACAAATGTTTTCATTATGATTCACAACGACTCTCGCAACCCTTCCCGACTCAACCGACTGGACCTGTTTTCTGAGTATAGAAACTACTAAGCCCTAGCAGGTTCCTCCTGTTTATCGAGCATTTCTGATAAATCAGCTATACTCCATCTGTAGCAGCCGAAGGTGATGTTTTCATTACAAGAATTATAATTAACTTCCTTCACTTAAATACCGTCAAATCCTGTGATCTTGGCTAGGGAGTAAACAGTTACGTGAAGTTGTATCAAAATTCTACAGAGTGTTGGGGAAGGGGAGGGGAGATAAACATACTTCTTCCTACACCTAGCAGTTCGGATCTTCTGTTCACACTGTCATTCCAACCTTCTTTCAGTGTGAAACGTTTCTGGATCTGAAACGGGTGGTATCACTTTACGATACTCTTCTATCATGAACATAGATAGGCTCAGTGTACCAGTTATGGCTATAGTACCTCAAATTCGCCATAGTTGATTTTCAACCTTTAAAGATACAAATCAACAAGAAAAAAATCGTGAATAACAGATCACGATCACAAAAGATGATTGCAATCATTCAAACTTCACAATTTGCTCAAATTATGGTAGAAATAAATCATTTTCCTTAACTTTTCGGCCTCCTTGCACCCTATTTCGCCATAGTGTACCAGTTATGGCAACTCCCATAAGGAATGCATGTAAATAGTGCGAAGTGGAACCCAAATTAACAAATGTGTCCATAACTGGTACAGGGTTCCTATCATTGGCACACGCCGTAATAAATACTAAAAGTAGTTTTGGCTCCGTTTCTATAATTTTCCTATAAAGTATGGAAACAAATCAATCATTTGACTTATTGTTTACATCCGTCGGTCTTCTTCTTATTTTTGTAGAAATAGTTTTTCTTAGGTAGTGCGATAACTGGTACAGGCACCCTAACTACTTTTAAAAATAAAAGTTTTGTCCTACTACCTATTTTATACCTGAAAGATGTTAATTGGTCAAATGTTTCGTTCAGCAAGTCTAATGTCCATATTGATGATACAACCTTTTATTAATGAGTAATAATGTTCCTTACAGTTGTGAGGCAATATAACATTCAACTCGTTGAGTGCAAGTTATGAACCTACAGAAAATTTTTTATTAGGCTGTTACCTCTAAAACTACTAAACACATATTGAAACGTGAAATTGTATTGTAATAATTGATCCTAATCTTAACCCTATCACTGGAACGCGTTTGAAGCAAATTGATATTGCTAATGATTTGGTTGGGCATTAAAAGTTTTTTTGGTTTCGACAATAGTCACATACTATGCCCTACGACATTGACGATTCTATTGTCTATGGCTCACCTATTTCGTGCCAACCAGCAGGGACTTGGTCTGGTACCCAATTCAGTATATCCGCTCCACGTAATATACCGCACCTCTTTTGATTTGTGATATATTACGCGGAACATTACTCTCTTCATTCGGATAGCGGCTATGTAACCCATTGGATTAAAAGCCTCCATCAAACATGAAGCGATTAATCGGAGACTGAAGACTCTATACCAAATTTGGCTCAGAGACAGGTAATCAGTGAGACCAGTTTTTCTCGTTTGTCAGAGACGATTGATACGTATTAAGACAAATTTTCCACTGCATCTGCCAGCAATAATCGGTGATCGATCAACATTCCGAGTACCCCAATTTACACAAGAATGCCAAGGATCACCGCTCATGCTTTACAATACAGTTGGAAAAACTAGAACAACACCTGGCCACAATGATGCATAACGCACTAAAGCGGACCGGAAGTGTTGGTGAGCCAGCCCCCACCATGACCAAAGTTTCTATCAGGGTTAATTACCGTATATTTCCTACGGTTCGCAACTCAGCCGCAGTCACAAAGAGGCACAATAGGGTTGCTGGGAAGAATGGTGGAGTCTGTTTTTTTTTCTGTTTGGGGCATAAGGGGCTGTGCATTAATTACGTAAGGGTTAATGGGGGGGAGGGGGGTTTTGAGAAATCTTACGCGTCATACAAACATTTTTGGGTTCTCATACAAAAAATCTTACAAGGGAGGGAGGGGGTGTCAGAAAATCGCAAAAATTCCCTTACGTAATTAATGGACAGCCCCTAACCACTGCGACCAATATAGATCAAATATATGTGGTATATCCCGTGTCCTTTGTATAGTGCATGTCGTGTTACTTCATCACTATTGAGCAGTAATAAAGTATTCGGTTTTGTTACAGTAGTCATTTTCAACTTAATCGCAAGGAAGGATTCTGATTGAAAGGTTCCGCATTAGCACGCTCCTTTTCCAGTCAAAATCGAATCCCTTAACGAAAAAGTCAAAAAATGATACCGATACCTATTGAACATGCATCGGAACCCTTAGTGCATCAAACCAGTGTACAACGAAAAAAAAAAGATTAGAAATACTTATCCAGTTTTCCTTGTTTCAAGATCATTTTCGGCCACAAGCAAACCGAGACCTTTCACTTTTAACAAGGTATGAAATGTAATAAGAGCCAAAGTTTTTCCTTTAATTACTAAAATATGCTGTTTGATAGTTGGAAGCAGTTAGGGTAGTGGAGGTATTTTGGACCGGGCAGGTATTTTGGCCCACCTAGGGAGATTTATGATATTTATCACATAATCTCTACTAAATCTTGGTAATTTTTTATTGGAACACGAAAAGTATTCAACTGTGTGATGACCTTTATTTTGGATGTCAGTTAAATATGCTGTTCAGTATCAAAAATAGAGAAAATGTTTTCACTTCCAATGAAACGCACGGAAAAGCACCAAAAACAAAAGAGCTGACAAATTTGTAGTCGGCTTCGAAGAGGTATTAAATTTTACAAATAAATATTTATTTCATGTGAATGTAGTTAGGGCCATGTAAGAACTCAAAATAAACTGTTTTTAACCTCGGTGGAGCGATAATATTCGCTAAAATGGTGGTTTGAGGTATGGCCAAAATATGTTCAACATAATCAGATGTGGACATATTTTGGACCACCTGTCAGATCCATCTCTCCAGTTCCTTCTAAAAGGAGAAAACATTCATGCCAATGTAATGTACTCTGTAAGTAGATAAATAGAATAGATTGGGACCTCCCGTGATCTGGGTTGTTATACGTTCATTTCACAATGAGATTGTTGTGAGTTCGATTTGTTCTAACAACTTTTCGCCAAGTTATTTCGTTTCGATTCGATTCGTGCCCTAACAACTTTTCGACAAGTTGAAATTTTCAGGTGTTCAGTCATCCAGTTTAGAAAAGTTGTCCTTCTCGGCAATTAGTTGATGACTGAGACAATGTGTTATCTAATGTAGGTATGTTTGGCAAATTACGTATCATTCAAAGAACTTTTTTTATGACCTTTCCACTCATGACAATATGTGTGGAACGCCTTTATATTTATCAAAATCACTAGACTTTCACATTTCCTATGAAGCGTTACGTAATTCATACATGGTGACTTACGTCATGCAATAGTTAGTAAATACACATTTTGCGTAACATTTTTGATGAAACATCATACTACAATGCGTAAAAAACTGGCAATAGCAGCAAAATTACATCTTTTTCTACTGTTACGTAATTTTTAAACGTTCCCTGCCTCAAAAAATGAATGGAAAAGATGCAAACTTGACGTAGTTTTAACTATGTTTAAATTTTGCTGGGGTGGCTTTCATTTTATCAATCAATAGAAGTTTAATTTGGTGGGCCAAAATATGTGCACTTGGTGGTCCAAAATAGAAGCCCGAGATCCTTCAGGAGTTTTGATATTTCTTGTATTTTTTACAACAATTTTGAGTTCTGTTTGGCCTTTTTCGACAGAAAACATGTTGCTCTACGTAATGCCTACTGAAATTATCCATATTTAGAAGTAGCGACCTTTTTTTTCGCTGAATTGTTCATCCACTTCCTAAAGCGGTCCAAAATACCTCCCTTACCCTAGGACTAGGGTTCGGTTTGGTAGATCTTTCGCCGCAACGCAACCCATAAAGGTGGTCTACCCACGCTACGGGTTCCGTTGAAGATCGAGCATATTTTAAACTCCCTCAATCATTCATCCATCAGCACGGGTCGCCTAACACCTTGGATTGAGATTACCTGTTTGGTGGACTTTTACCCCCGGAACAGGTGGTCCATAGTGCTATTCTATGCCGGCAGCTACACGGGCATGTATAACACGTTATTCAACCTTTACCGTTCCTTTTTATTTACCCCTGGAACTTAAATACACTTTTTACAGACAAAGAATTTGGACTTCTCTGTAAATTAATGGTCGACATCATAAAAACATTGAAGAGTTTATTTTTATTTTTTTTTTAGCAAATCACAATCTTTTTAAAATTGTTTCAGTAAAATAAGGATTTCATTTATGTTCAATTGAGGGCCCATATAGCCGAGGCGGTAAACGCACGGGTATTCAGCATGACCATGCTGGGGGTGACGGGTTCGATTCCCGGTCGGTCCAGGATCTTTTCGTAAAGGAAATTTCCTTGACTTCCTTGGGCATAGAGTATCTTCGTGCCTGCCACACGATATACACATGCAAAATGGTCATTGGCAGAGGAAGCTCTCAGTTAATAACTGTGGAAGTGCTCATAGAACACTAAGCTGAGAAGCAGGCTTTGTCCCAGTGAGGACATTACGCCAAGAAGAAGAAGAAGTTATGTTCAATTCAATTATAAAATAGACATGTTTTTCCTTAACATAAATCACAACATGCGATGAAAGAAAAAAATAGGAAGTCACTATTTACTCATAAGCTGAAATGAAATCCGCACGTAAACTAGAAGCTATCAAGCATTCTCCCTTGGTCACCGTTGTTTTATAGGAGGATCGAACCGGCATATGCAACAGGACATCTGCTTCGACAATGCTTTTAAGCCGACTGCTGACCTGCTTGCCAGTTATGCGAGCGTAAAGTTTATTATTTTTCGATATGACAGTTGCCCGTGCAAACTCTGGTCTTGGATCCAGTTCATAGTTCTCAGTTAGTAACTGAAAAGGAAATGTACAAAAGAAGATTTTGAGGTAACTTCATAATTGGCGAAGGAAAAAACTTACCTCAACCGATATTTTAGGTAAAATGCATTTTGCTAACACACAAGGTGCTTCATTAATGGAAGCCAGATATTTTCTCAAAGCTGGTAACGCAAACAGATGAAAGGTAACGAACGCCGAAACTGGATTCCCAGGAAGACCGAAAAACAACGTTTTCTCTTTATTTGCAAACGTGAAAGGCTTTCCCGGTTTCATGTTGACTCGCCCGAATTTCAAGTCGTATCCCAAATCCTTCAGCACAGGCTTTACGAAATCTTTATCTCCCATTGATACTCCTCCAGTGCAGATTATGGCATGCGCAACGCCAGTAAGAACCTTTACCTCTTTGCGAAGTGATTCATATCTGAAAAGTTGTAAATTGATTAGCAAGAAGGCGTAGAATGACTTGGCAAGGTTTTCGCATACTCATCTCTAACCACAAGCTGGTGCAGTTCACACTGCTCTTCGTTGAAGCCAAACTGCCGTAGCAATTGTACCAACATCGTTGTATTGGAGTCGTAAATCTTTCCCTCGATCGACGTCGCTTGATTAGAGTCTTCGTACGGGTGGACAAGCTCATCGCCTGTGGAAATTATCACCACCTTCAGCTTATCTACCGCCAACGGCTCCCCAATGGAAGCCAGTAGAGATTTTTGGGCGGCATCTACTGGGAAATGGTATTGAAACACTTCTTCGGCCATTCGCAAGTCACTGCCGATAGATCGAATGTCAAGATTAGGGCTAGGATCTGCCAAAATCTCAACAATTCGCTCGATGTCATTGTCAGCCGAGATGAGTTTGGTGTCTTCAATTTGGATTACTGCGTCGGCTTGTTCAGGCACCGGAGCTCCTGTATTGATCTTGTAACACTCATCTATGTTGAAGTTGTCTCCGATTATGCCGCTACCGGCCGCAACATATCCAACGACTCGCTTCACTCCTTTCCCGCCAATCGACTTCAATGCATAGCCATCTTTAATGGAAGCCCGGAAGGGAGGAATGTTAACTCGACTAAATTGCTTTTTCGGACTGGACTTTGACGTGATTGATTCGAGAATTGTTTTGACTGCCTCGTCCACATCGATCATGGGAAACGGGGAATTCCTATCTTCTCCTCCTTTGCCCGTAGCGTGCGGACACACATGCACGTGTTCAGCACCTTCATCAGACTGAACCTTTTTGTGCGTTTCCCGAACTTTAGGAATGTCATCGCTTAACAACTGCAACATGTGTGGAACGACATCCACTATGGAAAGAAAGCATTCTTCAACGGCTTTCTTGCTGCCCGGGAAGTTCACGATCAACGTTCGATTCCGTACGCCACATATTGCCCTCGAAAGAACTGCAAATTTGGTTTTCTCCAAACTTTTCAACGTCATCGCCAGCGCCAACTGAGGAGCTTCCTTGCTGATAACGGCTTTTGTCGCTTCCGGTGTTACATCCCGTGGAGCAAAACCGGTTCCACCGGTGGTGAACACTGCGTTCACTCGAAGAACATCAACGGCATAGATGAGAGATTGCTGGAACGTTACAAGCCTTATTTAGCACATTAGAACAATACATAGAGCTGTTCATGACTGGTATTACTCACCTTGATAATTTCGATTTCATCTGGTACAACCACGTAATGAACATCCGCTGAGGGATTTAGTTTGGTTTTCACTAAGCTAACAAGATGTGGTCCACTGATGTCCGTGGCAGTTCCATTCGAACACGTATCACTTACTGTAATTGATCGTCAAGGGAATTTATCATAGTAATTGGTGTAATGCAGAACAAAAAAACAGAAAAGCAATATGTAGACTAATATGGTGGGTTGAATATGGTTGATAGTGGAAAGCTTTTAATTTCACAAAAATAAGTTACAGATGTTATCATTTAGGATGTATAAGGATGATCATCATCAAGTAGCGAGGCGCGGCCTGTTGGTCGCCAGGATTTCGTCAAACCGTTACAAAATGTCGATTGACATTGACCCTTTTCTTATCACATGCTTTAACGAAACCCAGTATTATTAAGTGACTGATGACCCACGACGATACATCGCACAAGGAAATCCAGAAGAGCATGGGCATGAGCCTTGTTGACCGTACACTTCGTAGTTGCTACTCCGTGATTGACTAGAGCTAGCGGAATTGCACAGAAAATCAATAAATTGGGCTTGCGATTAGCGCATCATCTACCTACAATGCACACATTATAAGAGCTCAATTTTGCGTCACCTCATAATAGAAAGCAATCAGCGAAGCATTAGATTTAAGGTAGTGAGCTGGATTTTTGAATGGTGAGATGATAAATTCTCCGTTTCTGCAATAAAATGGTGCAGACAGTGTTGTTATTATGACTTCTTGCCTAATTTGATGCCGTTTGAGCAAAACTTTGGGACACTGTATTGTTGTATTATCCGTTTCTTGCCTCTTCTATAACACAGTAACAAAACAGTGGGTCCGTAAATTCATTTTTGGCCCTTCATACAAGAGATTTCCTGATCATTTACTACAACTGTTCAACATTAATCTTTGTCTTGTGCAGTGACGTCTCGTAACCTCACTTTTTACCTGTTCAACAACCCTAAAACTTGCATTTTTGGAAAATTCCAAAGAACCAGAATCAAATTGAAAATGAACAGAAACGACTTTTATTGCCATTTTCTACTAATTACAAGCCAATTTGTTAATTTCAAGAATTTACATTCGTTGAACAGGTAGATTTGAGGTTAGCGAATCGCCACTGGTCTTGTGGGGAACATAACGGAGTTTTTCCAACGACCCGGAAATGTGGATTGTCGAATAGAGCTGTTGCAAATGAAGCATAATGATTCACATAGAGCATTTGCGTATTTCTTCAATACAAGTGTCAGAATCCCATCTGACCCAGCCGCTGAAGCGGACTTTATTTTGCGTAGAGCTGTGAGGATGTCTGTTTCAGTAGTGTAATCACCAACGTGAAAATCAAGCACATTTTTCGGAACAGATCTGACAGCGTTTTGAAGCTGTGCAACACTTATTGGTTGATCGTTGAACACACTCGAAACATATTTTTTGCAATTTCTCATCGTAATAGGCTGTTTTACCTCACGCATATCTGACAGGAAAACGCCTACTTTCCCACACCAAATTAACAGTGCTGTAATGGTTCATTACAGCACTGATTTGCGTTGCGTAATGAACCATTACAGCACTGTTTTCAGTTTTGATCAACTTCTTGATGCTTTCTGGATGCAGTTTTGAAAAATTGTGACAACTGCACAGTATAACCTGCTATGATCAGAATTTCTTAAACATGTCTATGAGCATCAGTATGCAGTTTGATGAAAAAGTTTTGTTTGAAACTTCCCTCAAGCGGTAATTTATGAACTTGCAAAAAACGTTGTACGCAACTCGGTGCAGAACTCGATTTTTACAGCACTCGTCGTAATTATCCAACTTGGCAAGCCTCGTTGGATAAATGTACGACTCGTGCTGTAAAAATCGTCATTCTGCACCTTGTTGCGTAAACTACTATTTTACAACTTCTCATCGTAATATGCCATTTTACCTCACGCAAATTTGCCAGGAAAAGGCCTACTTTCCCACACCAATTTAACAGTGCTGTAATGGTTCATTACAGCACTGATTTGCGTTGCGTAATGAACCATTACAGTACTGTTTTCAATTTTGATCAACTTATTGATGCCTTCTGGACGCTGGCTTGAAAAATTGTGACAACTGCTCAGCATGCTATGATAAGACTTCCTTAATCATGGCTACCCGGATAAAAACTAACCATAGGGTGTTTGGTGAAAACCATTCCTGCACCATACAGTGTACCAGCTACAATAAAGTGTATTGTACATTGGATTTTTATGTAACAATATATCATACTGTTTTTCTTACGTTTGAACCATTCACTTTTCCGAAACAATATCTTTCCGTGAATTTTTAATTGTTTATTCAGTTTAACATTTTTTCCGTGCTTTGTTTTGTTGATGTTTGTAACTTTTTTGATGCAAAGGAAAGGAAAGAGAAAAAGGTGAATAAGTTGAAACATCAATTTAAAGTCAATAATATGTTTAAATCAGTGGTAAACCAGATGTCCTAAGAACTGCAGGTCCAAGCAGGGGTCCAAGAGATATGGCGGGCTAGGTGTGTAGAGTGCGATGAGAGAAATACGAATGTAGGCCAACCCGGAAAGATGCAGGTCAGATTACCGTGAATCAGTGGATGAGTTCAACACTATTCTTTCGGTATTTGCATTTAGGGGAGTTTTCTCCTCTTCTCTCATGTGAACTTGCCTTCGACCACAATCGAATCTAATGCGATTGACAAACTCTTTGACGTAGGGTAAACAGGTATAATATGCACCCCCCCCCATAAGCAGAAATAGCAATATATCTGAAACTGGCGCCTTATTCCATCTATTGTTCACTGCAAATCGTTGTTACTAAAGTTAGTGAAGTCACAGACAAACAGACGTAACACCTTGAACGATTTTCATGGAAATCCATCGCCCAGTTCACACTACCATCACCTGGTGGAAAAGTTGCACGAATCACTGTGTTGTGCAATATCGTCAACAGAAGGCGCTAGTGTGAAACGTCAAACGCGAACAAAAACGATGCGCGTGCCTCTGGTTGTGAAAGCCACAACTATGAAAATTTAAAATGATCGTTAAAAGCGTGGTCGATGGAAATTTCGCAAGTGTTACGTCTGTTTGTCTGTGGTTTTTTTTTTTTTTTCCTCCCAACCTCCCCAGCAGAGAAAACCGATTGGAAAAACTCTGCTACACCTAGATGCCTCAATCCCCCTGGTACCACTGATGCGACTGCTTCAGGGGGGGGCAATGCGCTCATGCGCTTTTCTGTTATAGTGCTCATGCACTTTTTGTCGCTTCTAAACTGTGCTCATCGTCTATGCACTTACTCTTTAAGCGATCCCAGCTTGCTGGTCGCTCCTCCACTTCCTCTGCAACTCCGTCAGCATTTTTGTGACTGCCCTGCTGGTCGCATTCCACGTCTCTTCAGTGCGGCACATCTCGTCGACGACGTTGTCCACGCTTAATGCCGGCATCGATCTTCTTACTTCCTCGAATCTGGGGCAGATGAACACTACGTGCTCCGGAGTCTCCTCCACGTTCTCGCACTCCGGGCAAAAGGGCGAAGCGGCATGGCCAAACCGATGTAGGTACTGCCTGAAGCAGCCGTGACCAGACAAAAACTGGGTTAGGTGAAAGTTCACTTCTCCGTGCTTCCTGTTCACCCAAGTCGACACATCAGGGATGAGCCGATGGGTCCATCTCCCTTTCTCCGTGGAATCCCATTCCTGTTGCCACTTTGTCATTGAGGCCGTTCGCACCAACGTTCTCACTTGGCTGGTCCTCCTCCGCTCATAGCACTCGATGTCCTCCTCCAAGGTGATGCAGATCGGGATCATCCCTGCAATCACACAAACTGCCTCCGACGATATTGTTCTATACGCGCTCGTTACTCGCATGGCCATGAGCCGGAACGCGCTGTTTAGCTTCATCCGATTTCGCTTTGTTTTCAGCGCCGCACCCCAGGCTGGGACTCCGTACCGCAGTATCGAAGATGACACACTAGCTAGCAACCGCCTCTTGCTGCTTCTCGGACCACCGGTGTTTGGCATAATCCTCGACAGTGCGTTGATCGCCTTCGCCGCCTTTTCACAGGCATAGTCGACGTGGCTATTAAAGTTTAGCCGATCGTCAATCATCACACACAGGTGCTTCAGCTCTCGCTTCGACGCTACTACGTGTTCTCCGACGGAGATTTCCACTCGCTGCACTGCCTTGCAGTTGCTCACCAAAAGTACCTCCGTTTTGTGGTGGGCTATCTTTAGCTTGACTCCATCCATCCAGTTTTCGATGATGCCGATCGATTCTGCCGCCAACATCTCCACCTCTTCCAGTGTCTCGCCTATTACTGATAGGACGATATCGTCCGCGAAACCCACGAGCACGACGCCTGTGGGTAGCTGCAACGTAAGCACTCCGTTGTACATAGCGTTCCACAGCGTTGGCCCGAGGATGGAGCCCTGTGGAACTCCCGCCGTCACTTTCATCCTCCTCTGCCCAGCTTCAGTGTCGTACACCAAGACTCTGTTCTGGAAGTAACTTTTCAAGATCCGACACAAGTAGTCTGGAACTCGCATTCTATGCAGCGCTACGGCGATGGCCTCCCAGCTGGCGCTATTGAACGCGTTCTTGACGTCGATTGTGATTACGGCGCAGTACCGGTTTCCTCTCCTCTTCTGTTTTGACGCCTTCTCGGCCTTCTCCAGACCCGTCCGGATAGCATCCACCGTCGACTTTTCCTTCCGGAATCCAAACTGCAGCTGTGACAGTCCACGTTCTCCTTCTGTGAACGGCACCACCCTGTTAAGGATGACCTTCTCCAGCAGCTTCCCAAGTGTGTCCAACAGGCATATCGGTCTAAACGATGCTGGATCCCCCGGCGGTTTTCCAGGCTTTGGCAGTAAAACCAGTTTCTGCACCTTCCATATGTCTGGGAAGTGGCCTTCTTCCAAACATTTCTGCATCACCGTCCTAAACATGTCGGGGTAAGCTAGGACCGCCGATTTTAACGCCACATTGGGGATCCCGTCCGGACCCGGGGCTTTGTTCCCTTTCAGTTTTTTCGCTACTGCCTTCAGCTCGACATTGGAGACCTGCCGAGCTTCCGCACTTGCTTCGTCCTCCTCACCATACGGTGTTGGTGGCCACGTCTTTGGTTCGTGCTTCGGAAAGAGACCCTCCACGATTACCTTCAGCTTTTCTGGACACATTTCTGCTGGCGTCGCTGGACCTTTAATCTTTGCCATCACGACTCGGTACGCGTCACACCAGGGGTTTGCGTCGGCCTCTCGGCATAGCTCTTTGTGACAGTTCGACTTGCTCACGATTATCTCCTTTTTAAATGCGGCTCTGGCCTCCTGGAACGCTAACTTCCGCTCTTCCCTATCCGGGAGGTTTCTTGCCCTCTGGTAGCGTCTTCTGGCTCTTAGACAGGCAGCACGGAGAGTGCCGAGTGTCTCGTTCCACCAATGCGCAGGACGTCGTCTGTACCTTGGCTCCCGTTTCCGTGGCATTGTAGTGTCGCATGCCCTTGTAATCGCTCTTGTTAGCTCTACCGCATCTAGGTCTGGAGTGTCACTGTCCATACGGAGTGTTTCAACGAAGAGGTCCTTGTCGAAGGCCTTCGTCTTCCACTTTCGCTCGCATGTTCTGTTTCTCTGCATGGCCGTAGGGTTCCGTTGGCCAACGCTGTAGCAGATCGCCTGGTGATCACTGTGGGTGTACTCTTCGCTTACTTTCCAGTTCATGTTGCTTGCTAGCGATGGACTGCAGAAGGTAATGTCGATGATCGACTCCCGCCCGTCTTTCCTGAATGTGCTTACGGTGCCAACGTTGCACAGTTGTACCTCCAACCTCGCTAGTGCTTCCAGCAGGCTGTAACCTCTTGCGTTGGTTAGCTTGCTACCCCACTCCACGGCCCACGCATTGAAGTCTCCGCCGATCAGTACTGGCCTACGTCCAACCAGCTTGTCGGCTAACTCCTCCAGCATCCGGTCGAATTTCTCCGCTGTCCACCTTGGGGGTGCATAGCAGCTGCATATGAAGATACCGTTGATTTTGGCGATGACGAAACCTTCGTACGTACTTGCAATCACTTCCTGAATAGGAAATCTTCCCATCACTTGTATAGCAGCCGTTCCCGTGCTATCTGACACCCAGTTGTTGTTACCGAGAGGAACTCGGTACGGCTCTGCAATAATCGCAACATCGCACTTTGCTTCCGTTGTTGACTGCCTCAACAGTTGCTGTGCGGTATCACACGGTTTGTCTGTGGTGAAGTGTTGCATGCGAACTTTGCCTTTGGAGAGATGGCTATGGAAGCTTTAAAACGTATTTCGAAAACGTTCCAAAATTTGTCTTTTCAAATCGCTAAAAAATGAATGGGGCGTTTTGCCCCGGTGGGGCGCATTATACCCTTTTACCCTAGAGCCATCTTTAACATATGGACTGGACTGAACACTGAAATGACTTCTAATATAGGTTCGTCTGCGGGTTCGCTTTTTAACCTAACTTATATTTGAATCGAACTTGACATTTTCTCATCAGTTGTTATGTATTCCAAACTTTAGTCAAACTGGCGCCTCAATATTGCAATAACAGTTAAGCACGCTGTAATGATACTTATGTACCTCGTCACCCACTTCATGCAACTACATTAGTGGTCTAACAACACTTAGCGCGCTCGGCATAGTTCCATCATGCCGCTCAGAGTATTGCCACAAATAATGCTTAGTTTGCAAAACCCGGTTATCTGGCTGGTGGGACATGGGAGCTTAAGCTTCAACTGTTAATGCAATCAGAGACTACTCAGACTTAGACCTGGGCGACCCGATATATGAAGGGTTATCCAAAACGCTCTGGAGAATTCCCAAAGCGCATTCTTATAAATCTAGTAAGCCTAAGGTGCAATTAACAGGAGGAAAATGACAAGATAATATAACAATATATGGTTTATGTAATGTAAAACAATACAACATAACAAAAGAGAACCATTCCAAAACCATTTGATAAAATGTATAACCGGTAGTGAAATTACAATTAAAAACAATTTATTTACGGTACATTTTATTGTTTGATACCATTCATGTACCATACAATGTACGGTATATTTAAACCCACGTATCAGTATTTTGAACAATTCATTAACAATAAAATGTATGGTTTTGCAAAAAATATATATGGAGAAAAATATTTTTTTATATTGTTACGATACTTAACAACCTGTATAATATATTGTAAAAATCTTATTTACAATTCACGGTATGGTGTTCTACACTACATCTTATTGTTTTTGTATTTTTATTTTTACAGTGGTGTCTATTGTAAAAATATGGTTCTAAATAGTACTGTTACAATACAACGTTCGGTTTTTCTACTGTATTTTTTATTCGGGTATGAACATCAGTGTGCAGTCTGATGAAAAAAAATTGTTAAAAACTATCCTCAAGTGATAATTTATGAAGTTGCCATAAACGTTGTACGAAACTCGGTGCAGAACTCGATTTTTACAGCACTCGTCCTAATTATCCAACTCGGCAAGCCTCTTTGGATAAATGTACAACTCGTGCTGTAAAAAACTTCATTCTGCACCTTGTTGCGTAAACTACTATTGCAAATCTCATCAAGGGAGTCCGAAGCATAATTACCGTAGCACATTGAGGTTGGAAGTTCACTTTCTTTGCGCTTTTCGTTTACGAACGATCAGAATCTTTTAGAATTACGCTTAAGGTCCGTTTGTTTACGGCAAACATGCCTTCCGTATGGTCCAATGCACGAATTTATGCTGGCCTGCTTACTCTCACGCGAAATTTGACGTTTGAGCGGTGCCGACACCGCTCAAACGTCAAATTTCGCGTGAGAGTAAGCAGGCCAGAATAAATTCGTGCAGTGGACCATAGTGTATTTTTGTAACGCTTGTACCTAGAGCTAGCAATCATGGGTCTGGTACGTTTGGCATAATGCCGTTTGGCATAAAGGTCTTTTGGCATAAGGACGTTTGCCATAAAGGACGTTTGGCATTGTTGCGACCCACTGTGCCGCATCGCTCTCCAGTATCTTCTAACCGTAACCCCTAACGAGAACCCAGCGTGTGCCCATGAAAGTGAGATGAGTGATGGATGACAGCGATAAGGTTGATAAGGGAGATGATAAATAGATAAAGGAACGAAAAGCAAAAGTCATTGTTACGTAACTGAATTACATGCTCATGCAGCAAAGTTGAGATATTTAATCCTAAATTATTAGTGGTAAATTGACATGCAAATTATTATATTTATCGCTAAAAGCAAGTAAGGATCATGTGAAGTAACTTAAAACAAAATTTGTTCCTAATTAGAATACTGTAAGTAAGGATCATGTGAAGTAACTTAAAACAAAATTTGTTCCTAATTAGAATACTTATTACTAGATTTCATGCAGTTTATCCTACGCCGATAGTTAACCCTACTTCGTACAATTATTATTTGGAACTACAGGTAAAAGTGAATTTATATAGTCAAGTAGTTACTCTATAGAGCTCTTACTTTAGACCCGGCAGCCGTAGTTATAGACAATATTGAGGAATAAGATTCTCGAAATAATTGGATCTTGAGCGGATGAGGTGTGACTAAAACGTAAGTCCCTGTTGAGATAGTTTGGCTATATGCATAATACGTAAATTATCACATGATTTTTAGGATATTAGAATACCCTCAATAAAGGTTATTGGAGATCTTGGAAAACGCACTCTCATTCCGCTGACGAAACAACAGGCATAAAAACGATTTTAGTACAGTGTGTATCTCAAATTTATTTTTTTTAAACGATGAGCTAGAATAACACAAAAGTGAAATGTCAGTCTGTTTTTAAACTCATACAAACATTAATTTGTGATGTATTTTTGAAATCAAAATTAACAATACATTTAACTTGAACAAAAATAAATATATTTACATTTTATATATCACCACATAAAAATAAATCCGTACTTTTTACAATAGTTAACATGTTAACAGTTGATATAATATTATACATGAAAAATATTAATATGACATTTATCTGCCCGTTCTTCGTTTACTTATTTACCTTTCGTCTTTATATGCGCCACAACAGCTTGAAGATAGCCATCTGTTGTGTAGTTCTGAAAGTTCTCAACGATTTTTAAAACCTTATCTTCGGTCTGTTGATTAGCCTTCGACTTTTCCTTGCTTGAAGTGGCCGCCAAATATGCCATGATCTGACCCCACGTATACTTTTCTTCTAGCCGGAATTCTTCATTAGCCCCACGTGTCTTTCAACCAGAGTGCTCCAATGGCGATGTCACGCTTCAATTTGATTGGTAGTCTTCGGAATACGATTGAGAATGCTGTCATAAATTGACCAGAGATCTGGTGCATACAGGGCAAGGAGAATACATTTCACTAAGGTGGCGCAGATAAACATTGCAAACCACTGGTTGTCTCTTCCATTCTTCTGGTGTTCTTTTGGAACTGAAATAGTGACGTCACCATTTTAGTTGCATAAGAACACCAGAAGAGTGGAAGAGACAACCAGTGGTTTGCAATGTTTATCTGCGCCACCTTAGTAAAATGTATTCTCCTTGCATACAGCGGAGCTACGCGAGTCACACGGCCATTTGTAATTGCCTTCCTCGATCTGCCACACACATAAATTTCTTCGACGTAGGAAAAAAAAATCAGCCATTTGGACCGGGGCAGCTTTTTTTAGTTTCTCAAATGCTGGTGCAAATTCGTGCACTTGGCAAAAATGCTAGAGCTTGAGTTCTCTTGTAAAATTCAAAATATTTTTCATTTTCTGAAAAAGTTTTGCTGAGGCCGATTCTTTGAATATGCTTCCAGAGATTCATGCTGAAATGAAAAAAGCAACCATTGACTGCTGCCTCCGGGGATTCCGATTGGCAGGCATTGATGATTGCTTTTTCGAAATCAGATAGTATTGTCGATGGGTTCAGGTCGATGTCTGCGTCATTCGCTGTGTCGATTAGAGCTGAAAAAACCTTTTGGTACAGCGCTTTAGTCTTGTTGGTAATCAAAACATAAATCAATGGAAAAGTGTGGTTATGATAGGGGTGCACGATCCGTGGATGGTAAACAGCTGCTTAAAGAAGCATGGTACGCTATCGAATGTATCGTACATCACCCAATATTTGGCGCCGGCCAATCGTGTTAGGCTATCTGTAGTCCCGAAAATAAGGGCCCTTTCACATCCATCACGTACATCGGCAAGCAGAAACTTATAGCCATTGATGCTTTTTTGCAATGTTTCTGGAACCTCCAACGTATCGAGGTCTACGGGCTCTTTTTCTTGCGGAACATTAGTAGACCGCGCGCGTTGGATGACTTTCCGTTGAGCCGCCGAGTTGAATTGCTCGTGGACGGAATCTGGATATGGTGATGATGCATGTCGTATGACCTTTGCCGGCCCGGCCGTGTCCTCCTTTGCACGTCGTTTCAGTTATGTATGTATGTACGATATTTCATCTGGACGACGTGCCCGGGATCGAGCTCATGGTTGTGGTTTTTCGTAGCCGTCTGTGATAGGATTTTGTGACCAGTTGATGTTTTCTCGGTGACCAGCCGGGCTGCACATTTCGATTCATTGGGGCCATGTGAACGTCCTTTGCACTCCCAATAGTGCTTTCCATCAATCTACAATAACAAATTGAAAAGTGAATTGCCACTTTAAGGATATGTCATCGACCACGTGATGTTTACTTACCGGTTTTCGGTTTTGGTAAAATATATACCCACTGTAGACCAAAACGTCGTTCCCCTTTGACGATTTCAGTACTTCCGGGGTTGAATGTTCCAAAGCTCCATCGTCAAATCCAGCAAAGTTCTCTTCGTCAGTAGACATGATGTTCGTCATTGAATTTAATTTCAGAAGCACTTTAATAATCGCAGCGTGTCTTGCCTGAGCTGATGTCGTACGAACAATGGTGAAACAATGTTCTTTATGGCTTGAAGTGTTGCTTATCTAGACAAGCTAGAACAAGTCCATACATGAAGTCACGTAATATATATGAGCAATGTCGTTTCCCGTAGTGAAGATAACAACATCTTTTATTATTTTTCACGGTTCACTCTACCTATGTACCCCTCAAAAACATGACATAATTCATGGACGCTGCTCTCTCACTAGGCATTTCTTGTTTCATATCATAACCTGAAAAGCAACATGTGCTGAGTAGTTAGTTGGGACTTGGGAGTAAAAGGAAGAAATAACAATATTTCAATATGATTATTTGTTTTTCGACAATGAGAAAACATTTATTTTCTTTTGAGCAGCGTGAGCAAAACCAAGAAGGAGAATACTCTAAGACATGCATCCTTTCTAAAAATAAATAAATAATAAATAATAATGCATCATTTCTAGTTTCAATCAGTGTAGCAGACTGTTTCTCTGAAGAATTTGTCCTTCATTTACGCTCCTGAGGAGGATAGGTTTGTTTTCATACGGAAACGTTTTCCTATGAAAATATTAAACAAAAAATTGCTATCCTCTGTGACTGCTTGGTGATGAACGCTAGATTGCCTTATGAGAATTTAATGAGATTAGGTTTCTGCTGCAAGCCTCTATAGGCAAAATAATTTGTTATGCATTTATCTCAGAGAGTATTCTCCCTTCTTTCGTGAATAGGCTGTTCTTTATACATGCAGGGAATTTTGTATCCGGAAATTTTCAGACGGTGGTATCACATTTCCCGGAATGTACCATTTCCCAGAATGGTGCTGATCATTAGACCGAAGTACGTTAAGTGCCCCACACAATGCATACGTTTGCGTGTGCGTGACAGTAATCCCATGGGAAAACTTTCAAAAAAACGCAAACCTCGACGGAACGGACGCTATGTGTTCCAGGCTTTAGGCAAATGACTTTACAGCTAAGGACGGGTAATGAGCAGCATAGTTGAATGGATTAATTATGATATGCATAAATCTCGAAAGAATAGCCTATTTTCAAAAGAAGGAAAAATCTCTGATGGGAGAGTTTATTAGTGTGGTCGCAGATAGTACAGTACAGCAGCCTAGTTGAACTGGAATATACTATTTGTTTTTATTTGTTTGAGTAATATATGCAAACACCGCAAACTCTCCCATCAAAGATTTTTCCTTCTTTTAAAGATAGGCTGTTCTTCCGAGGTATATGCATTGCATATATATATATATATATATATATATATATATATATATATATATATATATATATATATATATATATATAAGCAAACCATTCAATTACGATGCTATACTGTACTATTGGCGGCCACACTACTAACTCTCCTCTCAGATTTTTCCTTCTTTTGAAAATAGGTAGTTCTTTCGATGTATATGCACATATCATGTTCAAATCATTCAACTAGGCGGCCCAGTGCCCGTGTTTAGCATTAAGGTTAATCGGTTTAATGATCCAGCACCCTAATGACCTGAAACCGCATTCCGGGAAATGCGGCATATAAAAAAATATTAACGAAAATATTTTATGCCAAACGTCCTTTATGCCAAACGTCCTTATGCCAAACGGCATTAACCCAAACGTACCAGACCCAGCAATTATGAAAGACCTTTGTGTATGTGAAATTAGGATTGTGTACTATCTTGCTAGTATACTTTCAGATTCCGAAATGATTTTTGATCACCGTCAGGGTTTGTAACCCCTTCATCATGGAAGCTTTTGAAGAAGCATGCCCTCTACGGTCTGTGGAGAGATCACAAGAGGAACCTCTGATCTGGCGAAACTCAGGAAACGATGTAGAAAGCGTTTGAATAAACGACGTTCGGCTGGTTCGGAGGCTTTCAGGTCGGCTCGCAAGGCTTACAGCTCCAAGCTTTCTTGGACACCTCACATTGAGTTCAGAACCAACAAAGCTTGTATGGCCTTCGGGCAATGCCGGCGAACCTTTGGTAAGACTTAGGGTCTAAACCCCAAGTATATCAAATGGATTTACACAACTGTTGTTCAGCCAATATTGGCCTATGGATGTCTTGTGTGGTGGCAAAAGGGCGAAGTTAGAACAATCCAATCAAAATTAGGCCATCTCTCAAAGATGTGCTTAATAGCGATGTTTGAAGCGTTCTTTTCGATTCCCACGGCAGTGCTCGAAGTTCTCTTTGACGTTGCTCCACTACACATTCATCTTAAACAAGAAGCATTTTCTTGCACTTACCGCCTATCGGTACTCGGTTTATTAGAGGAGACTCCTGTGATATCCGAAGATCAACACACACCTCGTTGTTTCCACTATTGGTGAATTGGGACAAAATGGTCCTTACTCCAAGTGATCTTACAATTGCTTTTAATTTTCCATATAGGACATATTCCACGAAATTCCCTTCTGGGGATGAGTGGATATCTGGTTATCTGGAGTAAAGTATTTCAGATGGTATCGTATGTCTGCATCTGTACCTCATTGCACTGCAACGAGTCAATATTTTTTGGACAGTTATGGCAAAAACAAATGGAAGTGTCCAAAATATATTGGCGTAGCTCTGTGTCCAAAATACGTTGGTTCCCCTACTCGCGCGTCCTGAAGAGTTAAGCAGGTTAAGCATGTTTCATTTAACCAGCTTATGGTAAAGATTACTGGAAGTGTATGAAAATGCAATTGCGATCTACTCGAATCACCCTGAAAATCTACTCTCAAGCCACCGTAGCTGAAAAGCACTGCAATCGAATATGAGAGTGAATGTAGTTGTTAGTTTAAATATGGAGTGGGACCTTTTGAGTAGGGGCTTTTATTATTGGGCACTTGTGGGCATTCATGTGTAAACATATGCTATCCATACCTAACGGAAATTATTCGCATGCTAACGATAATGGCCAATGATTTGCGCATTTTTCCCACACCCACTTCAAATTAGATGTGATTAGAGTTAGATATTGGAATACCAGTCATCCTTTCAACCTGCCGGAAGTGTCTTATTTGTAGGCTAATTGTTCAGTGGTTGTCAATAGCGTGATGCATTTTCATCCAAATCCGTTCAACGGTTCTAAAAAACGGTGCTCTTGAAATTTTGAGCAATGTACTCCAAATACCTTGTCCTTAGTGAATTCATTATAAAAAGTCTTTCACAGATAGAATGTATAGTCAATAACAAAATACGAGCATCTTTTTCGACTGTTCCACAGCTGATAAACATGGCCTTGAAAACGTTTCGATGTAGGTAATTACCGTAATGTTGATGTAATCGAAAGAACACACGAAGCATGAATGAATGGAACTTTTATCAATGAACGTTGAAGACAAGAACTTACTGCACTCACCTGTTATGACCGAGAACATTTTTCACGGAATTGTATTGAAGAATATAGATACCGGTCTCACGGCCACTGCCTGCACACAACCTGTAGATAAGAAATTTCCTTGACCTGAGCAAAAGTTGTAATAACTAACAGGCTGCCGTTTTCTAAATAAATAAAAAAAATTACAAAGTGACTGCGGCGGACTGCGGTGATAAACGTCGCCGCGACGGACGACACAGAGCGAAGAGACGCTTAAACTGTTATACGATTGTGTACTTTCGCTTCGCAGCGCTGAGTGGTATAATTTTAATGCCTACTTCACACTCGCACTGCATTATGGGTATGCGCGTAGAATTTTTGCCAATTGAATTTTGCAAGGTGACGTCACGAATGAACGTTCGGTTCATTCTCGTTCGTCCCTTCCTTTTCCCTCTCATGCGAATTTTGACATTTTCCGGTGGTTTGTTTTGATTCCCATTCGTTGCCGTTCTTTTCTCTCTCGGAGAGGAAATTGAGGTTAAATTTCGATGCAAAACTCTATGATCCGAACAGGGTTCATTCACAAATGTCATAACGCCAAAATTAGCCTATTTTGATACCCACCCACCCCCACGTTACACTGTTTATATGGAGAAAAATATTTTTGTTCGAGCTGTAACACCAGCGGCGTCATGATCGCAATTTTTTCCGCAGTCAAGTTCGCAGATTGTGAACAATCCTCGGTACTCACTTTACGTAATTTATGTTTAGTCCCTTATTGACAGAGCTGTCAGATCAGTGTAACACGCTAAAAAAAAATACACAAAAGGCCATTTACACTAGTAATCCTACATTATAGAGATCTGCGGAGGCGGCCATTGTAAGCCAATCGTGCAGAAAGAACTGTCAAAGTGTGAGCCAAATGAACAGGCTGATCGTTCGTAAGAAGGCGTCGATTGAACAGTATTGCAATCCGAACTAAATAAATTAAAATTATTTATTTTTAATATAGAGAAATTGACGGTATATGTAAGTTTAGTAAAAAGATAGAATTTAATTAATTCTGCTTTCAAAAGCTCAAGCTTATGATGAAACTTTTGTTGCTGCACTTCTCGAAAAAACTTTCATTGCTGCTTCTTGCTTCATTTCTGCCGATATGTTTAGCTTAACACTTTGCAATAAATTTCAGATTTCATCGATTGCTCCGCTATTTTTTTCAAAATTTTGAAAAAAAAAATCTACCATAATTAGAAAATGTAAACAAAACAACTTGAACCACTACGAAGTCACGCACAAAGTTTGAACATCTAGCTTTGCAGTAAGTGTTGGCAGCTGATGTAAACAAAATGAACAGCGTTGCCGAATCGACATATGTAACTTCCGCTTATCTCTATGTAGAGGATTTCTAATTTACACGGAAAAAAATACACGGTTATGAATATTTATTGGGTACCGGACTGGTCACCGAAAATTTGATCGTTTTCTTTGGTACATCGAGGTCTAGAAATTAGTCTATGGTAACACCATGAAGGACACCCACCCACCCCCTCCAGCGTTATGACATTTGTGAACAAGCCCACATATTGAAGGGAGCGAGGAAGGGAGTTTTCGGTGAAGAACTTTTCCCGAGGTTCTTTATGACGGAGTTAAATCAGTTGATGAATTATTATACTTACCTTACCGGTCAGGCTAAGGCCGGGGTGGCCTCTGCTGTACATAGTAGCCGCTTCCATTCCACTCGGTCCATGGCTGTTTGCCTCTAGTTTCGCACTCTGCGTCGCAGATCGTCTTCCACTTGGTCGACCCACCTAGCTCGCTGCGCTCCACGTCTTCTTGTACCGGTCGGATGACTCTCGAGAACCATTTTAGTCGGGTTGCTATCCGACATCCTGATGACGTGACCCACCCACCGTAGCCTCCCGATTTTCGCGGTATGGACGATGGTTGGTTCTCTCAGCAGCTGATGCAGCTCGTGGTTCATTCGCCTTCTCCAAGTCCCGTCTTCCATCTGCACTCCGCCGTAGATGGTACGCAACACCTTCCGTTCGAAAACTCCAAGGGCGCGTTGGTCCTCTGCACGTAGGGTCCATGTTTCGTGCCCATTGAGGACGACCGGTCTAATCAACGTTTTGTAGATGGTTAACTTCGTGTTACGGCGAACTTTATTCGATCGTAGAGTTCTGCGGAGTCCAAAGTAGGCACGATTTCCTGCCACAATGCGCCTCTGAATTTCTCTGCTGGTGTCGTTGTCGTCGGTCACCAGTGAGCCCAAGTACACGAATTCTTCAACCGCCTCGATTTCATCACCGTCGATACAAATTCGGGGTGGCGGGCGCGGTGATTCCTCCCTGGAGCCCTTTGCCATCATGTACTTTGTCTTCGACACCACATTAATGACTAATCCGATTCGCCTAGCTTCACTCTTTAGTCGGATGTACGTTTCCGCCATCGTCTCAAATTTACGAGCAATAATATCAATATCATCGGCGAAACCAAGCAGCTGAACGGACCTCGTGAAAATCGTCCCACTCGTGTTTATCCCCGCTCTTCTTATTACACCCTCCAAAGCAATGTTGAACAGCAAGCACGAAAGACCATCATCTTGCCGTAACCCTCTGCGAGATTCGAAGGGACTCGAGAGTGTCCCTGATACTTGAACTACGCACATCACTCGATCCATCGTCGCCTTGATCAACCGTATCAGTTTATCCGGGAATCCGTATTCGTGCATAATCTGCCATAGCTGTTCTCGATCGATTGTATCATACGCCGATTTGAAATCGATGAACAAGTGATGTGTGGGCACATTGTATTCGCCGCAATTTTGCAGCACCTGCCGGATGACGAACATCTGGTCCGTTGTAGCGTGTTCACCCATAAATCCAGCCTGATGTTGCCCCACGAACTCTCTTGAAATCGGTGATAGACGGCGGCATAAAATTTGAGAGAGTATCTTGTAGGCAGCGCTCAGTAGTGTGATCGCGCGGTAGTTCCCGCAATCCAACTTGTCGCCCTTTTTATAGATGGGACACACGATACCTTCCATCCATTCCTCCGGTAATACTTCCTCCTCCCAAATCTTGGTAATGATGAATTATTATGTAAATAGTTATTTACTTATAATTGAATAACTAACGTTAATTTGATTTCAATATTATCGGTATTTTTTTACTTCGAAAACAAATGCTGCTTTTAAATTTAATTGCCCTGAAAATTGTAGGTGCGGCCCTGGCTATCGATTTCTGCCTCGCTGAAGCGGGTTTGACGTTTTCATTCATGAAAAAGATCAATGAAAAGAAACGTAAACAAAATTTTGCTTTCGTGGTTCACCAGGTTCGATAGAATTTAGCAATCAGTCTCACTTGTGTAAAAAACTACTTTTTTCTGAGTGATAGCAAAAAAAGGATGTGATAAACCATCTATACAAGTGCAGCTTCTGCCCGTCCACGTAGATTATTTTTTCAAGTTTCGTATTAGATCGCTTTATTCTTATTTTAATCGACTTAAATCGCCAGCTTACCTTAGTCCAGATAAGAATAGCATCACAATGAATCAAGAAATACGCATGAAGACAAAGCACTTTTACGCTGTGCTAGTGATATTAGGCTTTCTGCTAATTTATAGCTTAAGCTCCAACCGAGGCTGTGATAGCACCGAGCAAGCGGCACTGGAGCTGCAATCCCTCCAGGATAACAGGGCAGCGTTCATTCCCAACCACAAGGGACCAACCATCTATGCCATAACGCCAACGTACGCAAGGCCCGTGCAGAAGGCCGAATTGACCAGGTATGTGTGTATGCGTTACAATGCGGTAGCCGGTAGCTAATCAGAGGAAAGATGATCCCATAAAACCATTTGCGTTGATTACGATGTTGAAAGGACGTGGGCGGAAATATATGCTAACCTCCCCTTTACACACATTTAGGTTATCACACGTGATACGCCTGGTGCCAAACGTATTCTGGGTGATAGTCGAGGATGCCGAGCACACTTCCAATCTGGTCACAAATCTACTGATGCGAAGCGGCCTGCAGGACCGAAGTGTCCAGTTGTCTGCCAAAACGCCGGCCAATTTCAAGCTCCAGGGGAAAGATCCCAACTGGCTGAAGCCTCGTGGCGTTGAACAACGCAACAAAGCCCTGGAATGGGTCAGACAGCACATGGCGGACAACGGCGGGCGAGAAAGGCATTCCGTTGTGTACTTCATGGATGACGACAACACCTACAGTACCGAGTTGTTTGCGGAGATTTCGAAAATCGAGAGAAATAAGGTAAGGCACTAGGTATTGCCCATAATCGCATATCAGTAACATTCGAAAAAAGTTAGCCCTCATTCAAATGGTCATTTCTTATCGATTGATCCGTGGAAGCATGAGATTAGAACTTGTGAGGACCAGCTTTGTTGGGTGCTCCAGGTTGTCGACGCAACATTTTGGTGATCTCTACTTGTACAATAGATATGATTGTGCTATCCAAGAAAATGGTGCAACATGACCCATGGTAACTAATGCTAAATGGTGCAATAAACAGTTTCTATCCTTTTTCTAGGTTGGCGTTTGGCCCGTTGGATTGGTCGGTGGCCTGATGGTCGAAAAGCCGGTCCTCAACCGGGACGAGATAGTCCTTGGATTCAATAGCGCGTGGCGCCCGGAAAGACCATTCCCACTGGATATGGCCGGGTTTGCAATCAGCTCGGATTTACTGTGGGACAATCCGCAGGCTCAGTTCAGCTACGAAGTCGAGCGGGGCTACCAGGAAAGTGAAATCCTTCGGCATCTGACCATCGTTCACGAAATGCAACCACTGGCGAACAAGTGCACCGAAGTGCTGGTGTGGCACACGCGGACAGAAACTCCCAAACTCGATGCGGAGAAACAATTGGTTAAGTCTGGAAAGCACTCCGATACTGGGTTGGAAGTGTGAGCTAAGAGCTAAGGTAGATTCATGCATTTTTACAAATTTTGTCAGAACTGACGCAAAACAATTGTGGCTTATAAAAATGTTCAACATAGAAGTTGTTCGGAAATACTCGTATCTTACGAATGTAGTAACAAGACTTTTTGGATAACTTTGCACAACATTTTTCCTATTAATGTTTAATTTATATGTTGCTCATTTTCGTACCAGTATTAAGTTATTCGGTAGACGTAATTTTAAATTATATTACAAGGTGGCGTTTTATGTGTATCATATTATTTGGGTATGTGATTGAAATAACTTAATTAAATAGGGTGTTTACAGCTTGAAGACTACTATGAAATGATCTAAGAATCAATGCAATATTTACCAACAAAAATCAGCAGAGTTTTACTTTTAATATGAGGCAACACATCAGAACTTAACATTTTGAGTTCTACAATTATAATTTACTAACTGTCCCCGGCAAACTTTGTGTTTTGCCAAAATCTATACGCTCCTTACAAATTTTTAATGGAAAAACGTCTACAAGGGGGAAGAGTCTGATCTGAGATGACCAAAAATGAGTCAACGTAGCTTCTGAACAGCGCTTTACAGAAATCATTCAAGAATAGACTAATTTTTTTTTTTTGACTACTTGGCAGCCCCCTGAGAGAAAGGAGTCCATCGATATAAGCCAGGCAAAGAGAATTTTACCCTTTTTATCTTATTCTAATAATTACTTGTGCAGAAATATCATTTACCTTCTTTAACACCCCGTCATACATACTCTATTATTGTTGCTTTTAGAAAACTGCAAATATTTACGATGCTAAACACACACCTTTATGAACGAAATCCTTTTTCACACTCGTAGAATATATTTGTATTTGGTACTGCAGCACCCGTTGCCCTTCACTAGTAAAGCACCACATAGTTTTAAATAAATCGTATTTAATAAGAGGACCATATTTGAAAACATTTTTCGACTTTTGCGTAGTAGATATGTATGTACATAAGTAGCAATTACGAACAAAGTTGTCATTCAAATATTAATATGACCGATTCAATCTTCCCTTGATAAGATGCCAACTGAATGATACATAAAAGATACAAATAAAAAAGATACGGCTCCATCTGCTATTGTTACTAAGTTAATGAATCACATTCCTTGGGCTCGCTCATTGTTGAACATTATTGTAGATATTCTCGAGAGCTACTTGATGCACCGATATGCACAACACCTAGCTTTATAAATTCGAACTTTCTTATTGCTAAATGCTCACAGAACACAAAGCTAAGTAGCAAGCTTTGTTCCAGTGAGGACATTACGCGAAGTATGAGAATCGATCAATAACTTACTTACCTTACCGATCAGGCTAAGGCCTGGGTGTCCTCTGCTGTACATAGTAGCCGTCTCCATTCCATTCGGTCCATGGCTGTTTGTCTCCAGTTCCGCACTCTGCGTAGGGTCCGCAGATCGCCCTCCATTCGGTCGACCCACCTAGCTCGCTGCGCACCACGTCTTTTTGTACCGGTCGGATGACTATCGAGAACCATTTTAGTCGGGTTGCTATCAGACATCCTGATGACGTGACCCGTCCACCGTAGCCTCCAGATTTTGGCGGTGTGGACGATGTTTGGTTCTCTCAGCAGCTGATGCAGTTTGTGGTTCATTCGCCTTTTCCAAGTCCCGCCTTCCATCTGCACTCCGCCGTAGATGGTACGCAACACCTTCCGTTCAAAAACTCCAAGGACGCGTTGGTCCTCTGCACGTAGGGTTCATGTTTCGTGCCCATAGAGGACTACCGGTATAATCATCGTTTTGTAAACAGTTAACTTCGTGTGACGGCGAACTTTGTTTGATCGTAGAGTTCTGTGGAGTCCAAAGTAAGCTCGATTTCCTGCCACAATGCATCTCTGTTTTTCTCTGCTGGTGCCGTAGGCGGCGGTCACCAGTGAGCCCAACTACACAAATTCTTCAACCTCTGCAATAGTAATTCGGGGTTGCGGGCGCGGTAATCCCTCTCTAGAGCCTTTTGCCATCATGTACTTTGTCTTCGACACATTAATGATTAATCCGACTCGCTTGGCTTCACTCTTTAGTCGGATGTACGTTTCCGCCATCGTCTCAAATTTACGAGCTATAATATCCACATCAGCAAAACCAAGCAGCAGAACGGACTTCGTGAAAATCGTCCCACTCGTGTTTATCATCGCTCTCCTAATTACACCCTCTGAAGCAATGTTGAACAGCAAGCACGAAAGACCATCATCTTGCCGTAGCCCTCTGCGAAATTCGAAGGGACTCGAGAGTGTCCCTGATACTCGAACTACGCACATCATTCGATCCATCGTCGCCTTGATCAATCGTATCAGTTTATCCGGGAATCCGTATTCGTGCATAATCTGCCATAGCTGTTCTCGATCGATTGTATCATACGCCGATTTTAAATCGATGAACAAATGATGTGTGGGCACGTTGTATTCGTGGCATTTCTGCAACACCTGGCGGATGGCGAACATCTGGTCTGTTGTAGCGCGTTCACCCATAAATCCAGCCTGATATTGTTGAAGTGAGAGAGCAGTGGAAAGAGCCCGGACCGACCAACCTATTAGATGGAATTCAGTACTGTGGAAATATCCACCGTAGTACCGAACCCAATGCCCTTCTAGGCCGAGTTCTAGGCAACACAAGGCAGAATGATACGGCCAATAGAATGAAACAAGAACTATGGAAATCTCCACCAAGCTCTTGCTCCAGGGACCTTTGCTCAAAAAGAGAGTTCTTTCACGGAGATAAACTCTCAACAAAAATTTATCAGCTATCAAACAGATTTATTATTATTATCTTACCACACCTTGGCTGGCATAAATATCTGCTAGACGTTGCACAGCTAATGCTGAAGCACTCTAGCGAACGCTCTAGCGAAATTACAGAATGATCTCGGTGGATCACCTACTTGACCTAAGTCCTACGCGGTCTTATTTCTCTAGCGATAGTTATCTTGAGGGTTATCTTTACTTTATCTGTGTGCGTGTGCTATCTGCTTTGGCGGCAGAAGTCAGTCTGACAATTGGCCCTTTAACTATTGTCAACAATCTGCACCACGTGCTTTCTGCCAGCATGGAACTGACAGCATTTTCCTACACGGAAAATAACATTGTTACTGAAATTAAGAAATGTAAATTTCAACAGATATTGCCCCACGAACTCTCTTGCAATCGGTGATAGACGGCGGCATGAAATTTGAGAGAGTATCTTGTAGGCAGCGCTCAGTAGTGTGATCGCGCGGTAGTTCCCGCAATCCAATTTGTCGCCCTTTTTGTAGATGGGACACACGATACCTTCCATCCATTCCTCCGGTAATACTTCCTCCTCCCAAATCTTGGCAAGGACCCAGTGTAGTGCTCTCACCAGTGCTTTTAGAAGCTCGCTTGGTAGTTGATCTGCCCCAGCGGCTTTGTTGTTTTGCAACCGACCAACCTCCTCCTCAATCTCTTGGAGGTCAGGGGCCGGAAGTCTTTCGTCCTGTGCCCATACTCCTAGATCTGTTACCACGCCACCTTCGGTGCTTGCAACGTCGCCATTGAGGTGCTCATCGTAATGCTGCCGCCACCTGTCGACCACCTCACGCTCGCTCGTGAGAATATTGCCGTGGTTATCTCGGCACATGTCGGCTTGTGGCACGAAGCCTCTGCGCGAGCGGTTCAGCTTCTCGTAGAACTTTCGTGTGTCCTTAGCGCGGTACAGCTCTTCCATCGCTTCGCGATCTCGTTCTTCCTGCTGGCGCTTCTTCATCCGCTGTTCCGCGCCTGTTTGTAACGTGCCTCATTCGCTCTCGTACGATGTTGCAGCATTCTCACCCATGCTGCATTCTTCTCGTTTTTCAACTGTTCACATTCGCCGTCGTACCAGTCGTTTCTGTGAAGGTCCCCCAAACCAAGGCGATTATCGCCCGCGACAGCGATTTTTCAGTCGGATGTTCATTGAAGCCGAACCTTGCAATTTCAACAGCACAATTAGGAAAGATTAAACATCGAAACACGCTGAAAATTTTATCCATTGATTATCATCAGTGAGCAATCAATCGTTAAAAATTTCAGCGCAAAACGTTGTTCGGTTTTTCCTATATATGCTTTTGAAAATGCTCTACAGGGCTTCAATGTTCACTCACCTGAAAAATCGCTGTCGCCGGCGACAGTCGCGTCGGTTTGGGGGAGCTCTGATTCGGAGTCGCGAAGCCTAGTGCTGTAGCCGAGGTACTACCTATGGCGGATCGGATATCCCTCCAGCCATCTTCAAGTGTAGCTGCGCCAAGCTGCTCTTCCGTTCGTTGGTAGGGCCACTGCTAACTGCTGCGCGTAGTCATGAGCCACTTCTACGTTACGCAGCTGCTCGATGT
This sequence comes from Aedes albopictus, assembly GCF_035046485.1. Taxonomy (NCBI): domain Eukaryota; kingdom Metazoa; phylum Arthropoda; class Insecta; order Diptera; family Culicidae; genus Aedes; species Aedes albopictus. Next base: position 188,531,924 of record NC_085138.1, read on the forward strand.
TGAGTCGCGGCGTTCGACTTCGACGCGTGGTGATAACTGTCGAAAGTTTTGAGCGCATGCATACAGCTACTAAGTAGTGCTCCGAATCTATATTCGCACTGCGGTATCAGTGGCGTAGCTAGGAATTTGGGGGCCCGGTGCGGAAGCAAATTGGTAGGCCCCCATGAAAATTACATAATATATACATATTTTACAATGATAAATCTATACATTTAACTGTCGAATAATCTCACTGTTATATTTTGTACAAGAATATTTTGTATTCAAGAAACTTTTAAGTTGTAAATGCAAGGATATCATTCAGTACTCCTCTAAAAGCACTCCTTCAGGAATGATATTATTATAATTAGCCTTATTAATGAGGCTTTCAGTGCCTTGGCTGGTTCACCTCAGACATGCAGGAATGTTTTCAAAATACTACAGAGCAATTCAACAGATTCTTGCAAAGGCTTCATCGAGTATTTCTCGAAATATTAGTTCAAGAATCTATCAATTATATTCTGAGGATTCATCTAGAAGATCATCTAAAGAGTTCTTTCAAAATTCCAGGAAAAAATACTACAAAAAATCATCAATGATTCATTTAGAACCAGATGTTCTTCCAAGAAATTACATCGGGATTCCCTCAGAGGAAGAGAAGCCCTTCTAGGGTTTCTTTAAACATTCTTCCGTTTCTTTCAGAGAATCCTCTTAATTAAACTTGGAAATTCCTCAAGCATTCATTACTTATCTTAGTGTGCTTTTAAAGATTTTTTAAGAATTACTTCCTAAGATTACTTCAGAAATCCCACCAAAAATTCCCTTTTCCAAAAAAAATCTTCAAGGATTCTTCAAGAACTTTCTCTAAGGTTTTACTAAGAGATTCATCATAGGATTTCTCCATTAATTAAACAAAATCTCCAAGGATTCCTACTGAAGAAATTGAATTAATTAAATTAATTTTTTAGATGGACTTCTGTAGGAGTTCTGTAGGAATTCTTTCGAAAAATCCTTCTGGATTTTCTCTAACGAACTTTTCAATATCCATCAACTCTAGGAGTTTTCTCGAGAGTTCCTTCAGGAATTTTTGCTAATATTCCTCTGGGCACTCTTCAAAAAAAATCTATTTCTCCAGAATTTATGATTGATTCCTCCAGAATTATTCCGTTATTTTTTATATAATCCGTGCTCACTTCTAACAAATATACAAAAATAAGAAACAGAACAAAAACGCTTCATTCCATTGTTTTGAGTGGGATAAAAATGTCAGCGTAAATGGCTAAATAGTAAAGAAACAGGTATCCTATCTTATCAAAACAAATAACTTCTCCAGAAGTCTCTCCAAGGAATTAGGAAATGTTCTAAGGTTATTCAAAATTCTAAAGGATTTCCTTTAAGGCAGCCTTTAGAAATTGCTTCCAAAATCCCTTCAGGATTTTTTCCAGAGATTTCTTTAGTAATTCTCTTGCGATTTGCCCGAAGATTCGTTCAGATTTTATTCAAGTATTCTCTTAGAGTTTCTTCAATTGATTTCATTCATTCATTCCTAAACTGATTTTTCCAGGTATTTTACAAATAATTTTGTACAAGAAATCTTTTGGGGTCTTTTTATGCAAGGATTTTTTCATGTATTTATTTAATTACTACTGCAAGGGTTTTCCGGAGATTCTTACACAAATTCCTCCAAGAAATTCCATAGGAATTCCTCCAGGGGATGCATTGAGTGTTTTGCTAGATTTTTTTTTAGAAATTCCTCTAATAAGCCTATTTAAGGATTCATAAATTCCTCCAATGAATACTTTAGAAACTCAAAAAAAAAAACAAAAGAATTCTTTCAATTCTCACAGAAATTCCTCCTAGAAATTATATAGAAATTTCTTCATACATTTTTAGGAAATTGTTTGTGATCTGTTCTGGTAATCATCTTAATTTTTTGGAAATTCTTTTGGTAATTCTCTTGAGATTTTTCTCGGTCGTTCCGTTGTAAATTCGTGGATTTATTTTTAATTTGCAAAGATGTATCTCATAGAACATCAAAAGTAATAACAGACGAAATTTAATAAAGAATTATCAGAAGAAATTTACAGAGGAATCACCAAAGAAGCTTTTAAAAGTTGCCACTTAAATTTACAAACGAATCGACTAATAGTACCTGTATGTGTCTCTGACAGGTTTTGGGCCGCTGAATCCGAATCCAGGCTCAGATTTGTTTCAGGACGCCACAATTTTGAGCTATACCTAAATATGCGATTTTGGGCTTTTTTGACTGCAAGCCGTTAAACATGGAAATATTTTTTTTAAGCAATTAAAAGGTAAAATGGTCAATTGACTTCTAAATTTACGACTCACGCAAAATATTTCGTTTTATCAAATCAAATTTGAAAGATTTAAGCATTTTATTTTTTTATATTTTTATTATTTTTTAAGTTGAGGGCCCATACAGCTGAGGCGGTAAACGCACGGGTATTCAGCATGACCATGCTGAGGGTGACGGGTTCGATTCCCGGTCGGTCCAGGATCTTTTCGTAAAGGAAATTTCCTTGACTTCCTTGGGCATTAAGTATCTTCGTGCCTGCCACACGATATACACATGCAAAATGGTCATTGGCAGAGGAAGCTCTCAGTTAATAACTGTGAAAGTGCTCATAGAACACTAAGCTGAGATGCAGGCTTTGTCCCAATGAGGACGTAACGCCAATAAGAGAGAGAGAAGCATTTTATGTTAATATGTAAACTTGCATGCAATTTTTGCAGGGTGGTTTGTATCGTACCTAACATAACAGCGGCCCAAAATCTGTCAGAAACACATTAGTTTGCTCTTGAGACAGACCAAAAGTTAATTTTTGTTACGCTGTGCTATTGAAAGAATTACAATAGTAATTGTCAGGTATATGAGCAAAGGGACTGCTGGTAGAACTTTTAGAGAAATTGCTGAATCCCGTAATAAATTTCCAAACCCAAAGAATTTCAAAAAGTTCTGTCAAGGATATTTTCAAAAATAATAACTTAATTCAACTTTGAACATTATTGCCGAGAAATTCCAAAAGAATAATGCCGAAATAGTTTTCAAAAACTTTTGCAGAGAAAATTCCAAGAATACTCTTATAGGAACTTTCGGATCAAATCCAATCAAAGCATTTCCCAAGAATTTGCCAAAAAAAAAAAACCACCAAAAGATATTTGAAAGTTTTTTTTTCAGGTAACTCACAGAAAACTCGCCGAATAAATTACCAAAAAAAAAAATGCCAAAAGAATTACCCAATCAATTCCCTACTGGCATAGAAGATTCCAGAAAAATGTTAAAGTTATTCCGAAAGTTATTACCAGAGGTTTTCTCAAACGAATTGTCAAAAAAAAGTCAGTGAAAAGTTGCAGACGGAATTCCCAACAGAATTTTCGTAGAAATATAAATCTAAAGAAGTTCGTAGAAATAAAAATCAGAAACCATTTTTGTAGCATTTCTGAGAATTAGTTGAAGAAGTTTCCAAAGGAATTGCCTAACAATTAATCAAATATATCGTCAAAGGAAATTTTCAGAGCAATAGCCGAATGGATTCTCAAATTAATGTTTAAAGATATTCCTTAACGAATCTGTAACGGGTTTCCGAATTAATTACTGAAAAAGATTAAAAAAAATCCGAAGAAATACTTCAAAAATTGTAATAAATGATGTAAAAATTCTCACAAGATTTGCTCCAAGAGATTCTACTGCAATTCCTCAATGAATCCTTTAGGAATTCTTCCAAGGTTTTTATCAGCTTTTTTTCTATTGATACCTTTAACGGTTTCTTTAGCGATTACACCAGTTTCGTCCGGATTTCTTTCACAAAACTTCTAACGAAATGTTTCTAACGATTTCATCAATATTTTTTTCTCAAGTGCGGAGCTCCAAGAACTCTTTCTTGGATATCTTTTACAATTCATCTGGGAAATACTTCAAGGACTTCTTTACAAATTCCTCGAAGATTTTCTGCGAAAGTTGCAACAGCGATTCCTTAGGAAACATCTTCTTCAATTCCTTGAAGGATTTTCTTCAGTATTATGTAATCCCGAGAACTCTATAAAGAGTTTCTTAAAGATATCCACAAACGATTCGCACATGTTCTCTTCAGCATTTTTTCAGAGGAATACTTTGGAGTTCCTTCAAGATTTTTTTAGAAACTTCTTCAAGGGTTCCTTTGCACTGCCTCATACGATTTTTCTTGGAAGTCCTTTCAAGGATTTCTCAAGAATTTGTTCAAGCATTTCTTTAGTAATCATACCTGCAGGGATTTCCTCATAAATTCCTCTAATAATTTCTGTAGAAAATCATTCAAAAATTCCTTGGGCAATGCTTTTAAGGCCTTTTTCACAATTAGTTCAAGAATCTTTTAAAAAATTCCAGTAAAAATTTAATCTTTTCAACAAGTATTTTGTTTTTCAAGTTACGTATAAAGATTCGTTCATGGATTTCTCGAAGTTTTTCTTCAGATAATCCTACAAAGATGGACAAATTCATCCCTAAAGAATTCCTGCTCAAATTTCCTCAGGGGGTCTTACAGAAATTCACCCAAGCCCTCCTGCGGAAGTTCTTTTGAAGATTTTTGTTTTTATTTGCACCAAAGAATTTGGAATTCACTAGGCATTTCATAATTAGTTCTTCCAAAAATTGCTTGCAGATTTGTTTCAGGAATCCTTTAAGTAATTACTCATAGTACTCCTAGTACTTGTAGTACTACTTCAGAGTACTGTAGTAATATTCCAGAACATCATCAAATGTACCTCCAAAATCAACCCAATGATTCTTTCCTAATACATCTTAGAATTCGTCTAGGCGATTCTTAAAGATTTTTTTTAGAAATTTCTTCAAAAAATCCTACAGACATTTCTACAAGAGTTCCTTCGGGGTGTAAAGAATTAGCATTAGGTTAAAATTCACAAATACAAAGAAATTAAAAAAAAAATTCCTTCGGGAATACATTCAAACTTCTTTGGAAAATCTCCCAAGGATCCATTCGGGTATGGCTTCAAAAATCTCAAAAAATCATCAAATATATTTTCCATGAGGAACTACTGCAAGATTCCTTCTTGAAGAAATCTCCAAAATCATTCTTGGAGAAATTCCTTGAGGTCCATCTGAAGGATTTCTTGAAGAGTTTCATGATATAATCCTTGAATGGCTTTATGAACGGTTCCGAAATGGTATTTCTGAACGACTGCTTGAAGAAATGCTTACAAAAAAATCCCAAAGGAATTCCTGAAAGATTTCTTGATAATTGTTTGAAGAAATTCTTGAAGAATTTCGAAGCCGCATAGAGGATTGAGGAACTGAGGCGGCAGAAGGCCGCCGAAGTTTCCGATATCCGATGCACCGCAACTGCATCGTTTCGGTTCTAGGCAAACTACAGATCCAAGAATTTGCCCGGTATAATGCAAACATAGATGTTATCCCTTTTTTAGGTCCAACGAGCGATAGTGAGTTCGGACAGCAAGCGATTGCTCGGTAAATTGCAATCATAGTTAGGCAGGCTTTTCAGTCGTTACAGTCATATAAGTGCGATTCAGCATTTCACTGCCTCATACTTTCCTGCATTTGTTTTTCATGGGTAATTTAGTCATTTTTATTGCATTTTTTGAATTTTTTATTGCTTTTTCGATATATTTTTATTGTGAATTTTCTAATTTATTATGGAAAAAATCGGATTTATTTATGGAAAATTCGAAGTTATTTGGTGGAAAAATGGCTTTTTTTATTGCAACAATTGATTTATTCATTGCATTTTTGACTTTTTTGATGGCTCGAAAATCAATTATTTATGGAAACTTTTGATTTATTTGTGCATTTTTTTATTTGTTTATGGAACTTTTGTAATTTATTACTGCTTACACCCCTGTTTCTTCACTGGGACTTTTCGAATTATTTATGGGAAATTTTGTATTTATGATGGAACGTTTAATTGTCTGCGTAAATCATAGAGGAATTTTTGTAGAAGTCTTTGAAGTAACTGCCTGATAAATCGAAAAATATATTCTTGCCCGAAGGAATTCCCACATAAACCCTTCAAGAACGTAATATGCGTTCAGTTCTTAATTTTGATAAATGGGGCCCCTGAATTTCACCTGCTATCTTATGCTAAATCAACACCTATGTTTGGTTCTGTGGTTAGGATATCAGGGACATTTTCATAATGTGGAGCGGACCTGGTGTAATGGTTAGAACACTTGACTATCACGCCGAGGACCTGGGATCGAATTCCACTCCCGACAAACTCGCAAAATGTGAGTTTCTTCCTTCGGAAGGGAAGTAAAGCGTGGGTCCTGACATGAACTAGCCTAGGGCTAAAAATCTCGTTAATACAGATAACAACAACATTTTCATAATGTTCATGAATTATACTTCCATATCGGTACTGAATATCGTAAAATTCAATTTTGATTTCGAACACATTTTTTATTGTATTTTGGGGCTCCTGCAGGTGCAAAGAGTAGTCATCAAATTAATATAAACAAAACTAACGAAACTACATGAATAAAGTGTCTAGGGTATGTGTGCCATCAGTAATCTCATGCTCCCATTTTCATCCTATTCGAAAACAAGCGATTACGGCACCGATTGACTCCGTTCATTTTGTTTTCATGGGTGCTCACTTCTAACAAAAAGTACAAAAATAAGAAACAAAACAAACAGCGCTTCAATCCTTTGTTTTTCGTGGGATGAAAATGGGAGCCACATGCTTAATAAGGGAACCAATACCCTACATTTATAATTGTTAATAATAGAACATCAAAATAGCCATCTGTGTTCCCCATTCCAAAATCTCTTGATAATCACGAAGAGGCCCCTACATACCTATCAGCAGATCGGCAAGTATTTAACTTATACTTATATGTAGGAATCTTTCGCTAATCACAGAACTTCATTCAAATTGGGCCCCCAAATTCAGGGGGCCTCCAAATCAGGGAAGGTTTATAACACTAGACCTGCCCTGATTTGGAGGCCCCCTAGGTTCGGGGGCCCGGTGCGGACCGCACCCTCCGCCCCCCCCCTTGCTACGCCACTGTGCGGTATGTGCGGACATTGGTTATATCTGAGAAGAATTTACCGTCGATTAGAACGTGGTCGATTTGGTTTTCTGTTTGTTGGTCGGGTGATCTCCAGGAGGCTTTGTGGATATCTTTTCGGGGGAAGAAGGTGCTTCGAACTACCATACCACGGGAGGCTGCAAAGTTTACGCATCGCTGGCCGTTATCATTCGATTCGGCGTGCAGGCTGTTTCGCCCGGTTACCGGTCTGTACATTTCCTCCCTTCCTACCTGCGCGTTCATGTCGCTGACAACGATTTTCACGTCACGCGGCGAGCAACCATCGTATGTTTGCTCTAACTGCGCGTAGAACGCTTCTTTCTCGTCATCGGGTCTCCCTTCGTGTGGGCAGTGGACGTTGATGATGCTGTAGTTGAAGAAACGGCCCTTAACCCTCAACATGCACATCCTTGCGTTGATCGGCTGCCACCCGATTACACGTTGTCGCATCTTGCCCAATACTATAAATCCTGTTCCCAGTTCATTGGTGGTGCCACAGCTTTGGTAGAAGGTAGCCGCTCGATGCCCGCTTTTCCACACTTTCTGTCCAGTCCAACAAAGTTCCTGCAACGCCACGATGTCGAAGTTGCTGGGATGTAGTTCGTCGCAGATTATCCTGTCACATCCTGCGAAACCTAGTGACTTGCAATTCCATGTTCCAAGTTTCCAATCGTAGTCCTTATTTCGTCGCGTGGGTCTTTACCGATTGTATCGAGTCGTATTTTCTCCTATGTTATACCGCATTTAGTTCACCACTGGACTGCGAACTGCGACTTCATAATTGCGAAAACGTAAATAAAAGTGCGCGTTTGCATCAAATCAGGTCGATGTCTTCGGCGCACTATTTCTTCAATCTATGGTGAACAAGTGCTCTGAAGACATCGAGTTGATTTGATGAAATCGCGCACTTTTATTAGCGTCTTCGCACTCGTGAAAACTAGTGCGATAGTCCAGTGGTGAACTAAATGCGCTATATTCGCAATGCGGATTTTTACGGGTGGCTTATTGGGCCTACGCCAACACTCCTGTCTCGCCGGAGGGCCATCGTGCCAGTTCTGTTTAACGTCCCAACCAACACTGGGACGACCACGCTGATGGGGCTACCACCTTGGATCTAGCTGCACAGCAAAAAAATATGAAATTTAAACAGCACGTAAATTGAAGATCAACTGAAATTTGCGGCAGAAAAATGTAAATCACCAACATTTAATGTCAGCCGAGCAGCCCGCTGCTGGTCAGACGGCTTGTTTACAGATTTTAAAGCATATTCGCTTTAAATTTACATGCATCTGCTATAAATCATGCCAGCCACTCTCCGTCATCAACTAAACGAACGGCTGCTCGCAGCTGTGGCGATTTCCCCGTTGTCTCTCTCAGTACTCTCTGCAGCAGCCGGAGCATGTCGGGAATGTGTGCATTATGGTAGAAGCAGTTTAACTTTGACTATCTACTATTCAACAGGCAGAGATAGCCGAGAGAGCTCGGGCGTGCTACTCACACCCCAAGGATCTGAGTTCAATTCTCGGTCGGATCTCAATTTTTCTTTATGTTTTCTAACAGATATCTGCCCTGTAATTTTAAGACCGCACTAAAATTTCCATCATATATGACGGGGTCCTTTTGTTACATTCAATCCGTCATAATTTTACAGGTTTTTTTCGAACTGTGTGGGCGTGGTGCAGCGTTTCTTACTCAGCCGCTGGATGCCAGAACAGACGCTGTTTGAGCCGCACCTCCTTGGTGAACAGACGCTCGAGACGTACCTCCTCAATCTAGCTGAAGTCAGAAGGACAACAGTGCGCAGGCTGCACTACCAGCTAAGCTCAGAACTCTTAGCTGGCGGTCTTTGTCATCGCTTGACCCGTGGAAGCATGAGGTAGGAACTTGTGAGGACCAGAGCTATATTAGACGCTCTCCTTATCGACTCACCGTTTTGCAGCCCCGGGGGTCGGGTACGTGAAGGTTAAATTGTACATGGCCATTAAAAGTATTCTAGATTGCTTGGCTCTTCAACGTCTGGCTAACCGCCTCGTCGAATGGTGCTCGAAAAACTTGTTGACTCTGAGTGTTCAAAAGTGCTGTGTTATGTCATTTCATCGTAAGCTGCTTCCAATTACTTATTTCTATACCATCGCCAACCAGGTCCTCGCATGCGTTTCTGAAGTTCGTGATCTCGGTGTAACACTAGACACATTACTCAGGTTTCACTGTCACCATGATGACATTTTCTGCAGAGCTAATCGGCAATTAGGCTCAGCTACCGCTGAAGACATAGTCAAATATATAAATGATTGGATTCATGGTAGCCAGGATCAAGTTATTGTGATGAACTATCGGCGGTACATAAATTTTGCATGAACACTTGGAAGACCGGTGTAGGAAGTGTAGGATAGTGGACGTATTTTGGCCCGGACATGTATTTTAAGCCTCCTTGGGAATTTTATTACATTTATCATAAATATAATCTCTACAAAATCTTGACAAATGATCATTGGAAGTTCCAATAATAATTTGCTAAGATTTTGTAGAGATTATAGATAAATTTAATAAAATTCCCAAGTTAGGCCAAAATACATGCCCCGGTCAAAATACGTCCACTACCCTAATTAAATCTAATTAAATAGGAACAGGTTGTTCAGTGTTAGTTCACTGAAAAAATAAATCACATATCCAATGGAAAATTTCCATTAGTTTGGCTATATAACTGTTATTAGATTTTCCGATGAAAATTTCTTCGGAATTATCACATGAAATCAATAGAATATATATGGAAAACATTAGAAAATCACATAGATTCTATTGGAGAATCACATAACTTCGCAAAATCTATGTGATATTCTCTCGTTCAGACGTAGAGAACTATCGGGGAATAGCTATCCAATCAGCGACGCCAAAACTGCTCGAGCGGATAGTATACTCCCATCTAAGCGAACGAATTGGCTTCTTTAGCGGTGTTGAGATAATTCCATATTCTGAATCTGCATGCGAAACTGAGCCGAAATCCAAATTTTCATGAATTTTGGTGTCCGGGAACCTTTTTAAATATCAATTTGAAGTTTGTATGGGAGCGATTTGGCGAATCACCCCTCGTCGCATTTTGTACTGGGTGGAGCTGTCAAACAGTTACCCAGCTGTCAAAAGGTGATTTCAGAAAATCTCTTTGACATTGATTTTAGGTACCAAAATGAAGTTCTAAAATTCTGAAAAAAATCATAGTGGCTCAAGAAAAGGTGCTCTTTCGTATAAAATAAAAAAAACGATACATTTTTCTTAATTAAAAAACCCAATTAGCGATCAAATTTCCGCGGCACAGCACGAGTTCCTTAAAGAAAAATCGGTAGTGACGAACCTATGTGAGTTCAGCTCCATGGTCACGGACTTCATATCCAAAGGCTATCAAGTTGACTGCGTTTATACGGATATGAGTAAGGCTTTCGACGTCGTGAGTATTGACAGCATAATGCGTGCAGTAGCTGATTTCGGGATTAGTGGAACGTTATTTGAGTGGATCTGTCAAGGTGCTCAACAACACGTCCAGTTCGTTTAGCATGCACTCTGGGGTTCCACAGGGTAGCCACCTGGGCCCACTGCTGTTCGTTATAATTATGAATAAGTTGCCGTCATTCATGACAAATGCGATTGTGTTAATTTATGCAGACGACGTAAAAATATTTCTACCGGTGAAAGTTGTCACTGATTGCCTCTCACTTCAGCGCGATTTGCACAATTTTGAAAGATTCGTCGAAGTAAGCGGATTGAGCATCAATCCTAGTAAATGTTCAATTGTTACATACTGCAGAAGACTTCAACCGGTAGAATTTGACTACAATTTGAATGACACGGTCTTGCAGCGCGTAGAAAATGTTCGGGATCTTGGTGTGACAATGGATCAGTGCTTGACATTCAATGATCACATCACCAGAGTTGTTAAAGAGGCGTTACAACTCTTTGCAGTCATTCGACGTTTTGGCAGAGACTTCACCGATCCTTATGTGATCCTGACAATTTATGCCAATCTTGTTAGGACAAAACTTGATTTCGCGAGCGTATTGTGGCGACCACAATATGACATACACGTCCAAAGGCTAGAAGGAGTGCAAAGAAAGTTTTTAAGGTATGCACTAAGAAGCCTCGCTCGGATGGACCGCAGCAGAACTTCCTCGATACGAAGATCTTTGCTGTCTCGTTGACCTGGATACGATTACTAGCAGACATAAGATCGCCGATATTGTGTTCTTCTGTAATATTCTAAGCGGACGAACAAAGAGTCCTTTCCTGTACGACCGACTTAGCTTCAACAACAGTCCAGTGACACTTCGCGCCGGAGAAGGGTATTCGACCCTCCATTGCGGTCGAGAAATTATACGCAGCATGAGCCTACTATAAGATTCATGAATGAATTCAACGGACTACAAGATGTAATTTCTCTTAATATGACTACAGAAGTGATTCGTGATAGATTAAGATTATTTTTTAGGAATCAATGGATAATATGAAGAAGAATGTTTTGTCTAGTCTTTAAGTAGGGTAACGGGCTTACAGCCTAGTCCAAATACAAATACAAATACAAATTCCCATATAATTCATTGGACACGCATATGAAAACAGTCCATGTGCAAATCAGATGAAAACAATCTGAAAACTTTTTACAGTGTTGGATCTGCTTACCTCAATCGTCACAATGATGTTGCCAAGATCCTGCACCAATACTTAAACCACAACTTGGGCGACAAGTACCAACCGAAAACCGAAACCGGTTCTGAAAAATAGTTCTCGCGTTTAGTATCATACAGGTGTATCTACAATGATCGATTTCTCTTCGTCGATTTTCTCTTCGAATTATCCCGGGAAATACGGCCAATATTCTGATGATCTCTCGATGTGTGTCGGGGAAGGACGACTAGGACTAGCATCTAAAACAACAAAAGCAACTGAACATGATTTGCAGGCCAAGTTATTAACCAAAGAGAAAATCGATGAAGAGAAATCGACCATTGTAGATACGCCCGTATGATACTAAGTGCGAGAGTTGCATAAAGTTATACTGCAGTCCCATGTCCCATGGGATCGTGAGACCGTTACGGACGTCCTCATATGTACCGGAAATCACTGTGCCTTTAGACTCAACTGTCCAATGAAGGTTATTCGGCTAGACAACGAAGCATTTACCTAGACCAGACGGAAGAGTTGAAGCAGTGGCATTTGGAGAACGTCCGTATAGTTCCGGATGTCCTCTCGGCGACCGGGTCCCTAGACGAGATCAAATTGAGAAAGAATCCTAATAGCATCCAAAAAGTGGTGAATCTTGAATCCTGTAGTATGTGTTGTGATAATTTGATTTACTGTGTATAAGTTTGGACACCCCTACACAGAAATAGAAAACTGTCAGAATGTTCGCGACGCCAAGAGAATAAAACGTGATTTCGAGTTAGTGATTAAATTCGTATTTTATTTCCTTGATTAGAAAAACTTAACATTGGCGATCGAGGATCGGATTTCGCGGACGCGTAGTGGAGTATTCGGTGATTAAATTCGTGGTCGAAAATACGCGATTCCTCTAACTTCGAGTGAGTTTTGCGGAGAAGTGCTGAGAAGAAGAAAGTGTTTACAAGTGACGAGCGATACATCGTAGTGAAGATGAATCCAGTCGGAGGTGGAATGCCACCGTTTGACCCGGACGATACGACGAATGTCAGTTCAAGGTGGAAGAAGTGGAAGCGCTCATTTGAGATATTTTTGGATGTCAATAATGTGGCCCTCCCGTCGAGGAAGAAGTCCTACTTGCTACACTTCGCTGGGGAAGTAGTGCAGGACGTATACGACAGTCTAGTGGGTGCCGTCGAGCCGCCAGTGCCAGCAGGATCAGATGCCTATCAGGAAGCAATGAGAGTGTTGGACGGCCACTTTCTTCCCATGAAGTGTTTGCCACAGGAGCGCCACATCTTCAGAAACTTGCAGCAAGAGCCCGACGAAAAGATCTCAAAATTTGTTCTTCGTTTACGGGAGCAAGGGAATCTATGTGAGTATCAGGATTGGCTGGACGAGAACATTAAAGAGCAGATCTTCGAGAAAGGCTCATCCGACGAACTTCGTGCCAAAATACTGACGAAACCGTCGATGACTTTGGCGGAGATAATTAACGAAGGTCGATCGCTTGAAACAATTGAGAAGGTCCGTCAGCAGTTGAAGCATTCCGGAGATATCAACAAGATTTCAACTTCCAAGAACGAATGTTTCCGTTGTGGTCGAGTTGGCCACTATGCTAGCGACGATTGCTGCCCGGCGAAGAACAAGAAATGCGAAAAGTGTGGACTCATCGGACACTTCCGGCGGTGCTGTAAGACGAAGGAGCGGGAAAGCGAAAACCAGTTTTCGAGGCAAAGGAACAGGCGCGTGCGGCAGGTTGGCGAGGAAGCATCGGGTGGAAACGAAAGTGTTTATGACTCGGACGACAGCAGCAGCGATGCAACTGAGACTCGACACGACGTAAAGTACGTTTTCGCAGCGGATACGGATGATACCCAGGCAGAAAAGGTTATTTGCAGCATAGGCGGAGTGAAAATTAAGTGGATTGTGGACTCAGGGGCAGGCATTAATGTCATTGATGACGATACATGGCGCTACCTCAAGAAGCACAACGTCGACGTCCTTTCGCAGACCAAAGAGTCTAAGCGAACTCTGAAGGCATATGGCAACAATGATTTACATGTGGTCGGAGAGTTCACGGCCAACATTTCTACCAAGCATTGCAGCATAGTGGCAGAGGTCGTTGTTGTTAAAGACAGAGGAGCAAGTCTGCTCAGTCGGGAGACAGCCACCCGGCTTAATATCCTGAGCATCAACACGAACGTCTGGAAGATAAATGCCGATCCTAACAAAATTGGTACCATAAAAGGATTCGAGGTGAGGCTGCAGATCAACGATTCAATTAAACCAGTCCAGCACACAAAATGCCATGTTCCCATTCCACTTCAAGAAAAGGTACAGCAGGAGATTGACCATTTGTTGGAGCAAGACATTATTGAAGCAGCGCCAAGAGATTCACCGTGGATATCTCGTCTCGTCGTCAGCCCGAAAGCAGGTGATCCATCAAGTGTTCGACTCTGTGTCGATATGCGAGCCGCCAATAAGGCAATAGTGCCCCAACATCATCCTCTCCCAACCTTCGAAGACATCGTACCTCATCTGAACGATTGCAGGTGGTTTTCAAAAATCGACTTGGTTAAAGCGTTCCACCAGGTACCGTTAGCGGAGGATTCCAGATTCATAACAACATTCGCAACGCATCAAGGATACTATCGGTACAAAAGGTTGACTTTCGGAATGAACTGCGCATCGGAAGTGTTCCAAAGCATAATTGAACGTATTTTGAAAGGGATCAAATATGTTCGGGTCTTCATTGACGACATTATGGTATTTGCGCCGACTAAACACCAACATGACGCCACACTTCGAGAAGTGATTCAGCGATTGGAAGAATATGGAATAACGATCAATCTGAAGAAATGTGAGTTTGGAAAACCGGAAGTGACTTTCATGGGACATGTGCTGTCGGAGAAGGGCATAAAACCAACTTTGGATAAGGTGGAAGCAATACGCCGTCTACGCGAACCCTGCACGGTGGAAGAGGTACGCAGCTTTTTGGGAACCATCACTTACCTTGGTAGGTTCATACCGGATCTGTCGACACTGACAACCCCGCTTCGCCAGCTCTTGCGAAAGGATTCCAAATTTGTGTGGGGTTCACCTCAGAAGGAAGCGTTCCAGAAAATAAAGGATATACTAGTGGATCCGAAGTCACTAGGCTACTATTCTCCGTGCGACAAGACGATTCTGATTGCAGACGCCAGTCCAACGGGACTTGGAGGAGTACTTCTACAGGAGAAAGATGGAGTCAAAAGGGTTATCTGCTACATAAGCAAAGGTCTTTCGGATGCTGAGAAGTCGTATGCCCAGAACGAGAAGGAAGCCCTGGCGTTAGTGTGGGCTACCGAACGTCTTCAAATCTACCTCAGAGGAATGGAGTTTTTGCTATTAACGGACCACGAGCCACTCAAAGTTATCTTCGGCCCAGGACATCCTTCTTGTCCGAGGATCGAGAGGTGGGCTATGAGGCTTCAGTCTTTTCGCTTTCAAATTGTCCACATTCCGGGGAAAGTGAATATTGCAGATTCCCTGTCAAGATTACCAAAGTTCAAGCACTGCACTACATACGACCGCATCGGAGAAGAAGCAGTATTGGCCATCATGGAACATGCGAAACCCGTGGCGTTATCTATGGAGGAACTATCAACACAATCGGAAAGGGATGCAATCTTGTCGGATGTGAAAGAAGCGATTCGAACGGGCCGTTGGAGTGATGCTGTCAAGAAATATGCACCGTTTAAGGAGGAGCTCTATTGCTATGATCAAGTACTTCTCAGGGGTGACCGTTTGGTAGTGCCATCAAACCTACAGAAGCGAGTGTTGCGTCTTGCTCATATCGGACATCCCGGTATCGAGCGAACCAAACAGCGTTTGAGATCGAAAGTGTGGTGGCCGTCCATGGATAGGGATGTGGAGAGAGCCGTTAAAAGTTGCTTGGATTGTCAGGTAGTTGGGAAGCTAGTGCCAGCAGAACCAATGGAAGTACGAAGAATGCCAGAAAATCCTTGGGAAGTGTTGCATCTCGATATCCTGGGTCCACTGCCATCAGGGGACTCATTGCTGGTGATCATTGATCCGTACAGTAGGTATAGGGTTATTGAGGTCTTGAGGCAAACCACATCTACTGACATCGTTGATAGATTGCGACCTCTTTTCATGAGGCTCGGCATTCCCAATGTGATAATCACGGACAACGCGCGAAACTTCTCAAGCAAGGTGATGGAGGATTTCTGCGGAGAACTTGGAGTGAAACTTCGCCATACTACACCATACTGGCCCCAGGCCAACGGCGAAGTTGAACGCCAGAATCGAAGCATCCTGAAGGTTCTGAGAATCTCCGAACTCAACAAATCGAACTGGAAGCAGGACCTGGAAGAATACAACTATGTGTACGCGCTTACTCCTCATCCGGCAACTGGATACTCACCAGCGGAACTAGCTTTCGGCAGAAAATTCCGTGATTGGATTCCGCATCCGTTTCAACTAACTGGTGTTTTGGACGCAGAAGTACAAGACAATGACAAGGCTTATAAACACAACTCCAAGACATACTACGATGACACCAAGGGAGCGAGAGAGTCAAATCTTTGTGTAGGAGACGAAGTCCTCATGAGGAATATGAACCCAGCCAACAAACTCGCTGCGAATTTTCATTCTCAGCCAGCGAGAGTTTTCCAAAAACAAGGGAACTCTGTTGTAATTGAAACTCCAACCGGTGAGAGATATCGAAGAAATTCGTCTCATCTAAAGAAGGTTTACAATGAAAGCCAGGGTGAAACTGCTGACCAAGATACGGAGAAGGAAAGTGACGACCTGCTTGAGTGGACAACGCCACCAGAGCAACAGCGGAATACACCAGGACCAAGTGAGCAGCGCGAAGGGTCTACGGTGGAAACGAATGGATCTGTCAATGGCCCCGCATCCATAAAGCTGAAGAGAAAGGTACGCCAGCCTCTAAGATTCGACGACTACATACTCGACTTGAACCAAGTTGCAGAGCAAGGAGTTTAAAGAAAGGGGAAGGTGTTGTGATAATTTGATTTACTGTGTATAAGTTTGGACACCCCTACACAGAAATAGAAAACTGTCAGAATGTTCGCGACGCCAAGAGAATAAAACGTGATTTCGAGTTAGTGATTAAATTCGTATTTTATTTCCTTGATTAGAAAGACTTAACAGTATGGTCAGGCGGTTCCTGAATCAACTGACAGTACATCTGAAAAAGACCCATGAGGATAAGAGCAATCATCGACTGACGCTCTTTAGCCGTTAACTCATAATTAAATAAATTGCTTTGAACTGAGATTTACCTGAGAATTTTAAGATTTGTGATATTGATTCATTGAGGCAGCGATTTTAATTAAAAACGTATATTTTCAGCATTCATTACAATTCGGTAGTTTTGATTATGTTTAAAATAACATAATACGTTGTTGAATGTAAGAATAATTTAAAAGAGGAACTAACTAAAGTAAACCTATGTATCCTATAAGACACTTAAATTAATAGTACTTCTGATCTAGCTCACGAATTCCTGTTTTCAGATGAGATCTAATCGTAATAATTTGGGGGGGGGTTGAACGAAACTCTACACTTGTAGGTACTGCGCACCGAATAATGCTAAACTAAGTCATGACTGAATCTTGTTGTTGATTGGCTGGTTGGATGAGTATAAAATATATAACTATTCGATTGGTCTGCTCCAAGCTACGACAAATAGGAGCTCAAAAGCATTATACTTGTAGTTTCAAAAGCACTATGTAAATATGGCAGTCAATTGATAGACGAATTACTGGGGACTTTCTCCTCGCCAATCAAATGATTCAAGCGGTTTTGGCTGATTTGATTTCGTTCTTTGTTTGTCACGGTAATAGACGGGTTGCAGTTTTAAATGACTTTTCTTTTTACGATTAATAAGATGTCTTCCATCTATACACGGTTGATGATTGATACGCGCGCTCACAGTACATTTAGTTCACAGAAGCTCAAGAAAACTAGGATGTATACGACAAGGTATACCAATTTATGATCATTTAAGGCTAAGCTGCTTCTCTTTGGATGACACGTATAATGTAGTTTTTACTTCCTTGTTTTGGTTCACGTGAACTGAAGTCAATTTTAAACATTAGTTTTTGCAGTAACGACACCGGAAGTATAAACGTAAGTTCTTTAGTTATTATATCTGTTGCTTTTTAAGTGGTTCCTTATTTGCTGCAAATAATACCTCCGAAGTACTCGGCAATAATCTCGTGGAACTGCGAAAAGATATAATTGTTTCGTATTATTTTATAACTTGAGCTCCTTCACTTATGTAGATTTAATTTGAAAAATCTTAAGAAGCAATAGCACATATATGTAGCATCATTTCATTTACGGCTTTATTTTTCAATAAATTATGGTTTTTGTTTTGTTGGTTTGGATTAAAACGAAGATAGCATATTACAAGTAATTAAACTTGTTAAAAAAGTGATGAAGTACCAGCGGCAATAATCTAAAGATTCAAAATGTACGCACAATTTGTCTTGTCTAATAAGAGTTACCTTATCCAAGGGCTTCTAAATATTTTTGGAAGTTCCGCATTCCTGATAATAATCTTTGATTTTTCCTTCACTTTGATGTGGCGTTCGCTTATCTTGAAATCACGGCTGTCATTTTAAGTAAGTCTTGAGAGCATTTGTATCTAATTTCTTCATTCATAAAGTACATGTATAAAACAGTGAGTCTGCATTTTGACTTAATCCTAGCTGCTAAATATACACGATTTTCATAAAGTTTTCCATTTCAAATTATTATCAGTTGCAATTCTCTCTTGTTTTGTCTACCATAAAATGCTGTTCCTCAATACTTCCACGCAAGCACACTGACAGGAGTGAATACCCTGGTGGTAGTTACGAATACTCCATTTTCGTTACCTCCGGACGTCCATTTCAATTCAAAATCGGTTTATCTCCGCATCTGCTATCAGGTGATGGCATCCCATAATCACCGTCATCATCATCCATCGACCCGATTACACGGCGGAGTTTTTGCCAATAATTTCACCGCTTCGGATCTGCACACCTCTGCCGTCGAATTCCACGGATGAATTCATTTTTCCTCCAACATCCGGCAACGTGTTCAACGGTTGCTTTTCATCATCTCTGTGGAGTGCGTGGGCAGCACGATTCATCGCACGGTGAAAACAGGTTTATATTAGAGAAACAAGGGAAAAAGGAAACATGTTATTTATTGACCATAAAATTGGTGTTATGATGACAAAATGAAACTATGCAGAATAATTGGATGCACTGATTACTAAAATGTAAAAGCAATGTTATTTCTAGCTAAGCATGCAACGAATGTGAATATGTGTATGTGTATGTCTATTTGGAGTGGTGGTATTCTGCCGTCCGACATATCTAGATTCTTGTTTTAAATCACAAAATATAGTATAAGAGTACATATTTACTCATTTTTTGACGTTTTTATTGACCGTGGTTGAAAATATATAATTTTTAATTTTGCAATCTTTTGCCCTGTCCCTAGCATATCCCTTTCGTGACGAACCAGCACAATTGTGCTGTTGAGCAATAACAGTTTTGTGTAATTTTTTCAACTGTTTAGTCTTTGGTTTACCTGATGTAAATTGATTTGATAATTGAGCCATTACTTATACTTGCATGTGTGCAAACAAACTTTTGTTTATGTTGTGTGCGAAAGTGACCACAACAAGTTAAATAAAAAGTGAGCAAAATTGTAAAACATGAAAAAGTTTTATCTGTCGCAAATTTTTAATTTTCGATTTATGTAGGAGGACAAAGCTAGGAATAGAAAGACAAGGAGTAGTTTTAGCGAATGCCAAAGAAAAAATGTTGACAAGTTAAAAAGTCTGAGAGTTCTGGAGAGCCAAATTTGAGCAATTTGTATGGAAATTTCACTTTTTTGAGCTCCGTCACGAAAGGGATATAACACATACTTTGAGTGATTTTTTTTTCACCATGTATGTCAGATAGGAACACTTTTGAATCCTCACTGCAGTGCGAAAAATGTCGACTTCCATCTCGCCAAAGACGACCTTAAATGTCAAATTAGAACTATTTACCATTTTACTTATTTGGAATTTTCTCATCATTCCTTCGTATTTCGAGTTTGAGTGAAGTGCAATTTCGATTAGAACGGTCATTATTAGCAGAGGAAGCTTTCAGTTAAAAACCGAAGAACTACTCATAGAACGCTGAGAAGCAGGCTTTGTTCCATGGGGACGTCACTCCAAGAAGAAGAAGACGAAAAAGATGTCCAGATGTTCTACCAGCTTCTTTAGAAACGTAATCAATTGAAGTAAGTGCCGAATTGTTGACAGTTTGTTAAAATATCTAGACGGTCAAAGAAACCGGAGTACACGGTCGCCATGTAGTTACTGTTATAAATATAGTTATACATAAATTCATAGCATGCGTTGATGCCTGTGGAATAATGTTCATTAGGCAGCGAATTTATTGCCTTTCATGTGTTATCTTTGGGACAGAGGAGAAAATTCACTGACTATTACTATGCTTACAGTTTTTTTATATTCATTCCAATTCCGTGCGCCGCACAATATTTTGATACTGTTATATGTATAAGTCAAACATAATTTGTATGAATTTCAAATAACTCAACGTACATATGTACAGATGGGTAAATTATTGGTTGAATTGGGAAAAAATCTACAGCTCAGGTGAGATTTGAACTCACGACCCTTAATTTGTATGTTGAGTCCGTTGGGACAGCGCACCTAAAATTAATACATTCGTTGCATTGGTGGAGGGATCATCACAGTTTTTCCTTTTTTATTTACAACAAACGGTGCGAAATTTGAATAAGAATTTGTGGATAGTTGACCACTCCACAGCATCAATGTACGGTTTTCAGCTCGTTTTGCAATATTAGTTGCCGAAAGAGAGATAAATTGGTGAAAAAAAGGATTAGGGTGGGGCGGGGCAGGTATCAGGTATCAGAAGGCCGGCTCCAGAGACACGTTATCCTCCATTTGGGACATTTGTGCCATCGCCAAAATAACAGCCTATTTCATCATCTACCTGAGGGAAAAGGAAGGAAAAAGGATTTGGATGGGGATAGGGACAGGTAGGGAAATAGGAAAAATACCCTGGAAGAGGGTACTAACGCACAAGCTTACCACAATGGGTTCAAACAGCGCCCTGAAAAGGGCACTGTAATAACGCATAAAGCGAAAGAGAGCTCTTTACCACAGCGGGTTAAGAACAACAGAATATCCTGAAGATTCAGGTTTCTGAAGTCAGTTTCACTTAATAAGTGTTTACCGAATACTCGGAAACGCAGTTGCGCGAAAACTGGACAGTTACATATCAAATGATACGAAGTTCCATAATCGGATTCACAGCTATCACAGGCAAATGAATCAGCTTGCTGAATATTCGCCATGTGATAGCTACGTCGACAGTGGCCAGTCAATGCTTTGACCAGCATGCTGCAATTCTGCTTAGACAGATTAGTAAGATACTTCGCCACCCGTAGAGATGGCTCAGCACAATACAATTTGGTTTGACGACATGACTCCAAACTATTCCAATATTGTCTGTGTTGAGTGACAGCCCAGGTGTGAATCTGAAGCTTAATCCAACACTTCGATATCGGAATAGCTGGCTCAGGGCCAATGAAGTCATGTGATGCTCCAGAGCGAGCTAACTCATCAGCCAATTCATTTCCAGCGATGGAAGAATGGCCAGGTACCCATACAAGGTGAACAGCGTTTGCTGAATTCAGCTCCTCGATTTGAGTTCGACATGCGATAACTATCTTCGACCTGGAGTTGGCCGAAGCAAGTGCTTCGGCCTGAAAAACGGTACAGTGTCTACCAAGTGAATAAGACTGATACAGCCTTAGCTCACGAGAATAAACACCAGCACCTGCTCGACCTTCGAGAAGGGAGCCATCAGTGTAACATACGATGCCGTCTGAAATACTTCTTTCCAGATAACCAGATGTCCACTCTTCCCGGGAAGGGAATTTCGTGGAAAATGTCCTATATGGAAAATTACAAGCAATTGTAAGATCACTTGGAGCAAGGACAATTTTGTCCCAATTCACCAAAAGTGAAAACAACGAGGTGTGTGTTGATGTGCGGTTCACAGGAGTTTCCTCTAGTAGACCGAGTACCCGTAACCGGTAAGTGCAAAAAAGGGCTTCTTGTTTGAGATGAATGTGTAGTGGGGCAACGTCAAAGAGAACTTCTAGCGCTGCCGTAGGAGTTGAAGAGAACGCTCCAGACATCGCCATTATAGACTGTTTCAGAAATTATAAATACACTTTGTTTATTCAATTAAATGAACTGTTCCAATGATTTTTACCAACTTGTTTCAGAGTATAGCATATTGTACTCCATATTTTTATATTTCCTTTCAATTGTCTTGATATTTTAAAGAACAGTCGAGTTCTCTAACAAATAACTTAATTTTTCAAATTTGCATTTGCACAACGGTGTTTTTTAATGATTTCAACATTATTTATCACTAAATACCAACAATTATCTAAATTTTTATCACATTCGCTTTCTCAACAAGTTGTCTGAGTTATGCCTTGATCAAAGTTTGGGAAAAATCGATAGAGGCATTCCCACAACATTTTTTCGGAGATCAAGTTTCTTATTTTTTAAGGTTTTCTACGGAACATAAGAACTACCACACAGTTTCTTAGCTTTCCTGAACGCATTTAATCTAAACAAACTTATTTTTTCAGCTCATTCGATCCTTCAGATGGCAAAGCTTGTCATACCATAAAAACGAATGCAGTAAGCAGTATTTAAGACATTCGTTTGCTTAACGTTTGTTGCTACTGGTGTTGTTGAGAAATTTGAAACCAAAAATTTTGTTTTAAGAAGGCCCGTAATGGTGGTTCTTGATCAAATATTCCAGTAAAAAATACTCTTACTAATCGAGAAATATCTTTTATTATCGATACAGCCATTTGTATTGTGTTTGGAAATTAAATATTTTATCTGTGAGATTTTTTTCTTTTCTACTATGCAACAGTTTTTGACCACTTTGTGCAACTTCAAATTTTAATCATCTAGTTTACAGAGCCCTATTTTTTAACTTTTACCAGAAACATCAGCAAAATTGGTATTATTTGCTTCGTTATCATGTTTACAATAAGAGCTAGAAGAAACTTTTTTGGATATTATGCTCAAATTGAAATGGCAGTTAATCGTTAGTGTATTTATAATTTCTGAAACAGTCTATAAGCACATCCTTTGGAGATGGCCTAATTTTGATTGGACCGTTCTCACTTCACCCTTTTGCCACCACACAAGACATCCATAAGCCAGTATTGGCCGAACCACAGTTGTGTATATCCATTTGATATACTTGGGTTTTAGACCCCAAGTTGTACCAAAGGTTCGCCGGCATTGCCCGAAGGCCATACAAGCTTTCTTGATTCTGAACTCAATGTGAGGTGTCCAGGAAAGCTTGGAATCAAGAATGACTCCAACGTACTTTACCTGTTCAGTCACATCGATTTCAGAATCAAAAAGACGCAAAGGTCGAACGCCATTACGGTTTCGTCTTTCCGTGAAAAGAACAATACACTCTGTCCAACTTCTATAAGACCACCCATAAATTGTCTCAAGTCAACTATAATAATAACAATTTCGGGTCAATGTGCGTATAATTGTATAATGCATTACAAGTTATTTTTTGTCCTAAATTTATTTTGATTAAAAGTTCCATAAGACCAACTCAAATATTATACATTTTCATTAAGTAAAACTTATAAAAATCAACATATTGTAAGTTCAATAATCCGTAGCTTTGCCATTTAGATTTATGACTTGGAAAAATCGATTTGGCATACTGTTTACTAAATTCAGTAGAACAGATTTCTCAATTTTGCCCCATTCTGTTGTTATAGCGGATTTCAACTCATCAACGGTGATATATGTTTTCCTTCAGTATAAATCCTACGAACCAAAATCCCCCAAATGTTTTCGACTGGATTCAAGTCAGGTGAACACGCTGGCCAGTCGAGTTAATCGATTTTTTGGTCCCTGAACTATTACTTTGTTTCGTTGCTGGTATGAATGGCGGATAATGCCTATTGGAATGTAAACTTCTTCCGATAATATTTGCGCAAGAAAGGGAGAAAACTGCCGTGTGCAGCATAGTTGTCCCATGTTCTATTGGAATCCCTATTAACATGGGACAACTATGATGCACACGGCAGAGAAGTCCTTCAAAAATACTGATGCAGTCCTTACTATTCGTTTTGAAAGACGTGAACCAGCTCTTCGATTACACAAAAGCATGCTCACACCATGCATGAGCCACCACTGAAGTTCCGAGTTGAAAAAAATATTCTTCCTTCCCTAAATCCGCTAGTATCCATTGAAGCCGCCTGGACCATCTAATTTGAACTTCTTTTCGTCACTGAAAATAGTCTAAATTTTTTTCAAACAATCAAGAATTCAAGTTTCAGAGTTATATTGGAATATTAAAAGGGGTTCGAAAAATAACATTTAACAAAAGCTTACCAAATTCCACTGCCTATTCAGGTAAGTATTTGTAAAATTCAGCTATTTTTCAACATTAGAAGCTGTAAGATTAGGAGCTTCAATCCTTTTTGCCCTTTTAATATGCGGTTTTTTTATCAAAACTTTTGAAACTGTCTCCAGGCAAACCTTTAAATTCAAAGTTTGCTTAATTTGCATCAAGGATTTAATGGAGTTCTAAGCTATTCTACCCGTTCTCTTCTCGCCGTCAGATACCTTTGATTCCAATCGTACCCTTCAGGATCAGCGAGATAATTGCTTGATGGGACCGGACTGTTTGTTATTATGACAAACATTTCAATAGCCGGACATTCATCCAAGGTTGCTACGGTTTTCGCTGTGTTGGTCTTTTGTTGGGCTTGTTTGACCAAATATTTGTCATGTCTAAACGGACCTTTATTCCCACTTTTTCTTGGTGAAATGCCTCGATTCTTCCCTTTTCCTTCTCCGTGAGCACTTTACCCTTCGGCATTTTCATGCAGTAAAATGAAAACACGCGAATCTGAGAGTGGTCTTATACAAAATGGACACGGTATATCGCAAAAACAGTAGTTATTGCTTGGTGCGTTCGCACACACACGATTATTCCTATGCATGGCACAGGTTTCACTCACACAAACATATCGTGGTATAAATTGAAGTGATGTATTTGCTCCCTGAGAAATAGCAATTAAAAATGATCTGGTCTTATAGAAAATGGACAGAGTGTAGATGTTTTACTCGGATTAACCGAAAGGCCATATTGGCGACACCAACCCTCAACTACCTGAAGGGCGTTTTGCATCAGGTTGAAAAGGGTGCTGATGCACATACCAACTAACAATGTTAGGTAGTCGTCGGCAAAACCATAAGTAGGAAAATCGCGATTATTGAGTTGCCTCATTAGCGTATCTGCTACGAGATTCCACAAAAGCGGTGATAAGACTCCCCCTTGGGGGCATCCACAAACACTCAATTTCCTAATCCCTGCTAGACGCAATGTCGAGAAGAGATATCGGTTTTTGAGCATTTGGTGAATCCAATTGGAAATCATTGGAGATATACCATGACTCTGTGCGGCTTCCAATATGGCATCGAAAGGCACGTTGTCAAAGGCACCCTCGATATCTAAGAAAACATCCAAACAAGATTGCTTTTGAGCGAATGCTTTCTCGATATCGTAAACAACCTTGTGTAAAAGAGTCACAGTGGACTTACCAGATTGGTAGGCATGTTGGTTCACATAAAGAGGCACGTTGGCCAGATGAACATCACGGATGTGATGATCCACAATGCGTTCTAAGCATTTCAGAAAAAAAGAGGTCAAACTGATAGGTCTGAAACTCTTTGCTTCTTCATACGACGCACGACCCACTTTCGGAATAAACTTTACAGTACTATCCCTCCAGGATTTGGGAATATACCCTGTAGCAAAACTGCAAACAAGTAGTTTTTTCAAAACATGTTTGAAATAATCAAATCCCTTCTGAAGCAAAATAGGATAAATCCCATCTGCCCCAGGAGATTTGAAAGGAGCAAAGCTATTAAGAGCCCACTCAATCGATTCTATAGTTACAATACTCCGAGCCGAAGCTAAAGAATCATAACTGCAAGAAAAGACATCAGGATCATCCGAAGATGTAATATCCACACATCCAGGGAAGTGTGTGCTGAATATGCATTCCAGAACTTCCTCATCAGAGGAAGTCAGATCGCCATTTGGCAAACGAAGTTCGTTCACCCGGAAATCCTTAGATTTCGCAAGGATTTTGTTTAACCGACTGACTTCACTCAAGCTGGAAACATTTGCACAAAGGTTTTTCCAGCCGGATCGTTCAGCAGACCGGAGAGCTTTCCTGTAGGCCTTGCAAGCCGACCTGAAAGCCTCCGAACCAGCTGAACGTCGTCTGTTCCAACTCTTTCTACATTGTTTCCTGAGTTTCGCCAGATCAGAGTTCCACCAAGGGGTTCCTCTTGTGATCTTCACAGACCGTAGAGGGCATGCTTCTTCAAAAGCTTCCATGATGAAGGTCGTTGTAGTATCAACGGCATCATCTAAATCACTTGGAGTGTCAATGGATGGTGAATATCCATGAAATTTGGCTGCAACCAAATCAGTATAAAGATCCCAGTTTGTTGACCGAGGATTCCTGAAACGCAATGTTTGCAAAGTAACATTTAAATGTTCAAAAAAGATGTAGCGATGGTCAGAAATAACTGAGTAGCGGAAAGAGTTATTTTCATGTTATTTACATAACATATCCTGTTATAAACTTGTCTGTCATAAGCTGCAAAATAACAAAAATTATAACAAAAAAATGTTCCTGGAAGACCTGTTTAATAACATGTTTTGTTAGTTTCAATACCAACTTAATAACAGCGAATTTTTAAAATATTTCAATAACAAATTTTGATATGAATACGTTATTGATAACAGTCTGAAAACAAAATTAGTTTTTTTTTTCTGTTGCGGATAGGAACTCCTTCAAAGTCCCATATGCATTCAATGGGATACGCAACAATAGGATCTATTGTTAAATGTTTCATTCATAATTGGGACGCTATTGTTGTCGCAAGCGATTCTTTTATTAAAAATAGAGAGAAACAATAATTTTCGTTTATTTTCCAAACAACTTACGATGAAAAACTACCGTCGTTTTGAAACCCTTTATTAGGTGGTTCATTGTTTATAAGATTAATTTACTTTATTACCTCATTGATTGACACATTTATCCAAGTGAATCTAAGTGGGCTCGATGCAGTGAAATCAATAAAAATAAAATGCCTAAAAATAATCAATGGAGTTCTTGATGACTTATTTTTTACATTTTTGTCGAAAATGTGTTGTTCGTCCTTGAATTCCACCAGTTGATCCAATATGTTTCATAATGGCTAACACTCTTTTGCACTCTCTATTTTCGTATTCATACCTAACTAAAACTGGGACAAAAAAAACAGGTATACTTTTCAAAGTGCTTATAAAACAAAAAGCTGATAAGTTGGTTCGGTCGCAGTTAAAACGTAATGTCAGTAAGAAGAGGAACTGATGACAAAATAATATTTTCTCTTACAGTTCCTCGCGGAATGCTGTGAACAACGAAAATCTCGAATTGTGTAGTTTTGATTGCAAAGCTAGTTATGTTGTAATATTAATGATCAAATATTTGTACAGTCTCAAGGACATAATAATAACTGAACAACAAAACATGTTATTGAAATGTAATTTAAAGAAAATATACCAAGAGCACGATCATAACAAAATAAGATTGCCCAACAGAACATGTTATGGAACGGTGATGACTTAATAAGTTAATAATAACAAACCGAGATATAAAAACAGGTTTTGTGATTCCGTTGTTATTATTTTGATATTTTCCTCTGCTCGGGAAGATTCTTCATCTGACACATGCCAATTGGTCAGCTCGTGACTAATTCTGCTAGAGCAAAGCGTTATATCTAACACTTCCTCTCTAGCAGATACCATGAAGGTTAGGCGGTTGCCTATGTTAAGTAATGCAAGATCTGTACTACTTAAGTACTCCATCAAACTGGAGCCTCTCAAGTTAATGTCTGAGCTGCCCCAGATGATATGGCGAGCATTAGCATCACTGCCAACAATTAGCGGAAGGCCTTTTGAAGTGCAGATGGGTAAATTATTGGTTAAATGTGGAAAAAATCTACAGCTCAGTTGAGATTTGAACTCACGACCCTTAATTTGTATGTTGAGTCCGTTGGGACAGCGCACCTAAAATTTATACATTCGTTGCATTGGTGGAGGGATCATCACAGTTTTTCCTTTTTTATTCACAACAAACGGTGCGAAATTTGAATAAGAATTTGTGGATAGTTGACCACTCCACAACATCAATGTACGGTTTTCAGCTCGTTTTGCAATATTAGTTGCCGGAAGAGAGATAAATTGGTGAAAAAAAGGATTAGGGTGGGGTGGGGCAAGATGGGTCACCTAAGGATGGATCTTCATAACTTTGTAAATACAAATCGTATTGGCTTGTATTCGTTCGCTACTCTTTAATACACTAGTTAGGTATGCTAAAAGTAGATAAAAAGTTTATTAAATACAAAATATGATGAAAAACAAGCAGTTTTAAAAAGTGATCGATTTTGCGCCGTGAAAAAAGTGCGGGGCAAGATGGGTCACCTTTTAAATAATTCACATTTTCTCAACGAAAAACGTCAAAATATAAGATTTGTTCCGCATTCATATATGCTCCATATCCATACTGAGTAAACAAGAGCTACTAGTAAAGATTTTATAATTTTATTTGGAATATAAAAAAACTTTATGATTTGAGTGGTCCTAAGGCGACTTGAAAATCGATGTTTTTACTAAAAAATTGTCAAAATTTTATTTTATAATTTTAAGCGTTCTTTCCGCTTGATTGAAGTCATTTATTAGATAGTCTTGTAATAAAATATAAATAACTTTTGAATGCTCCAAAAATACGTTCAAAATTGAAGGTGACCCATCTTGCCCCGCGGCCGTTTATATGGAGATTATATGGAATGTATCGCATAAGAAAAATGGCTAAAAACCATTTTATTTTTTATTTCCAATGAGAGTGCATAATTTTTCAATCAATGTCCCAAACTTTTATATATTCATGCTGGTCATCTAACAAAATTATTATATTAACATAAACATGAGTAATGCGCCCGAAAATGGCACTGACCCATCTTGCCCCGCGACCCATCTTGCCTCGCTCCACCCTATATATCACAGAATCGTTACTTGTTCGGTGGTTTAGTTGGTTAAAGCACTGGATTAGCGAAACGTCGTCGTGAGTACGAATCCCAACAGAGGCAGTGGTTATTTTTTCACGAATTTATCTCTCAATTTGTCAATTAACCCTCCTAATGCATCACGTTGGAAACAGTTAGCTGACGTGGTGTACACTTTGGGCAAAAAATTACCCTAATGCACAAGGAGGGTTAAACTCAGGTCAACCGGAAATAAAGTAGGGTAATAAAGTAGCTGCCTTATCGACATAATAATTGAATACATACTAAAAGTTATCGCGAAGATTTTTTCCACAGGTAGCAACGCATGTTGCGAGTTTAACTAGCGGTGACTACATGGCGACCGTGTATTCTGTCCGGTTTCTTTGGTGTTTTTTTTCTGGATAGCAACAAACTGTCAACAATTCTGGCACTTTCTTCAATTGAAAACATTTCTAAAGAAGCTGGTGAAACATCTGGCCATTTGTGTCCGGTAAAAGAGTAATAAAATACCAAATGACCTGTGAATAGGCTTTTAAACAAACTAAACTTTTCGCTGAGATACCGTGTTTTTAGGTAATATTTACCACTTTTCGCATTTTTTGGAATTCAATTTTTGAACAGCTTCCGATATTATCAAACCCAATGCAAGTACACCATGAATTTCATCAGTCAACGAGGGTGAAACTTTAACTGCTATTCATTTTTACATAATAAAAAGCATTTGAAATGAAAAATCAATGATTTTGACCTTTACTGGTATTTACCAGGTTTGCTGGAATGTCTGAAACATACTGGAAAAACTTGTAATTAGAAGGTAAGAAATGTTGCTAATTGACAAATTGAGAGATGAAATTTGTGAAAAAACCGGACCTGGTGTGATGGTTAGAACACTTGACTATCACGCTGAGGACCTGGGATCGAATCCCACTCCCGACAAACTCACAAAATGTGGGTTCTTCCTTCGGAAGGGAAGTAAAGCGTGGGTCCCGAGATGAACTAGCCTAGGGCTAAAAATCTCGTTAATACAGATAAAAAGAAAAAAAAATGAAAAAACCGCATTCTGGTGGGATTTGAACTCACGACTCCGTATTCGTTAGACTGACGCTTTAACCAACTAAGCCAAAGAACATGGTTACAAACGCGAGTGTGTCGTGGATTGGCATCTAAGCCAGAAGAGAGATGGATTTGTGAGAGAAGGAGTGTTCGTGATGTGGCTCCGGAGTCAGTTTGGCTATCTATTCCGCAGAACCATTACTTGTTCTGTGGCTTAGTTGGTTGAAGCGCCGTCTAGCGAATACGAAGTCGTGCGCTCGAATCCCACCAGAACGCGATTTTTTTTTCACAAATTTCATCCCATTACAATTACAAGTTTATCCAGTATGTTTCAGACATACCATGTGGCTAACTAACGGGGGTCCATCAATTTGAGTATGCATTTTCCTTACTTTTTTAGCGAGGACTTTCAGAAAATTGGATCTAAACCGGTTTCAATACAAGGTGTGGTGTAAATAGTGGACCGGTCTCAGCGAGAATTACTCAACAATAGTTAGTGCAGAAATAGTTTTCCTTATGTGATGCGATAACTGGTACACGCAACCCTACCAAACGTTTGCGCGAAGATTACTCCACAGGCAGCAACACTTGCTACAAATTTAACTAGCTACAACTACATGGCGACCGTGTACTCTGTCCGGTGAACGAATAATAAAAAGTGCATACATTTTTTTGCTGTTTTCTGCTAAGCAATAACTGTCAACAATTATAGTTACTTAAATCAATTCATTGTATTCCTTAAGAAACTGATGGAACATCTGGACATATTTTTGAAGAATTTTCAACATTGGAAGAGCGATGCAATGTCTTAAGGGCTGTGAACGACTCAAGGTTGAAATTAAGAGTTGCTTCAAATAAATAGTGTTCCTATAAATAAACATCCCGTCTAAAATCTAAGCTCATGTTGCCATATTGTAATAAATTGCCAAAAGAATCGCTTCGCTATGGAGTAACATGCTAAGAAACGGAATCAAATTTTGCCAGTTTTCCAGTAGGTATTTATCTTCTGACATTTCTCTCAACC
Organism: Aedes albopictus; assembly: GCF_035046485.1. Classification (NCBI taxonomy): domain Eukaryota; kingdom Metazoa; phylum Arthropoda; class Insecta; order Diptera; family Culicidae; genus Aedes; species Aedes albopictus. The sequence continues at coordinate 188,562,952 of NC_085138.1, forward strand.
AGCAAGGAGGAGTGCAAAAACGGAAAGCTCTGCGAAAAATGATTCTCGTTTATCTAACCGACTCGACAAAACGGAACTACTCGAAAAGGGCTGGAAACACAAGAACAAAAAAAAAACGCAATAAATAGCTAGGTAAAATAGTGCAGGAACGCAGCCAAAGCACGAACGAACAGTTAAAAAAGCATTACACATGAGATTATTCTTACATCGGTGTGGTGGCACCGAGCTTCACGATCGGCGGAGGCAGCGGCGACGGCGACGGAGGACGCTCCTTGATGAGGCTGCCACTGCAATAGGGTAGCGGAAAACGCCAACCGTATAGACTGGATTGTGGTTATAAAGTAGCGATTTTTTGTTGGGTTTGTGTTTTTTTTTGTGGTGGTAGTTTTGCGGTTTTGGTTTGTAGGTACGGATGTATCATATGTTTTGGGTTTCGTTTTACATACAAGGAGAGCGAGATTGTTGGTGGTTGGTGGATGTGGGACGAGAAAGAAATATTACGATGTGATGATGGTACAATGATGGGATATTTGCTGTTGTTAAATGCTTGCGTCGGTGCAAAATGGGTTATGGGGCTCGTGGGGGTTAGAGGTTATTTACAGCATATACAGGAAGCATCATCAACTTTTCTAGTTAGGTTGTTGTTTATTTTACAATGGTTAGTGGAGAACATTGACAGGCTTTCGTCTGGGAATTAGTAGCAATTAGGATTTAAGCACAAGCTTTACACAATGTGTTGAAAAGTTGATTTTTTTTCTTCTGTATATCCCTCAAGGATAAAAGACCACATGGATGTTGTTGGCTGTACGTTGCTGAACTTTCATATGTTTCTCGTCAATAGTTGATTATCTGGATGGATACTGGCTAGTGTAGTCTTTAAATGTAAACGATGTGTTTAATTAAATATGTATTGCTGGTTTACCAATAGCTATTTTGATTATGACCACCAGCTAAGAATTGTGTGCTGGGATTTCAGCTAAATTGAAAAGGTGCGCATCTGCATGGTAACCAAACAACCTAAACAGGGTATATTGTGGCACCCTGAAACTAGGTATGAAATGGTGTATCTCGTCAGGTATATCTAAGATGGCAGTCACGGGAAGGTAGCAGGCGGAAACCCTTCAACTGCTAAAACAAAAAAAAGAGCAAAAGTAGAGCAAACGGATTAGCTGAACACAGACATGGCTCAGGGAAGGCTGGAGCTTTTGCAAGTTACTTCCTATTGAGATCATTACCAGCAACTCCTTCCCCACCACCCCGCAGCACCGGCTGGGCTGCGAGCAACCTTAGGGAGGATCCATCCAACCCGGTGGGACTGGTCGTAGGATGACAGGAAAAACAAGTCGATCAATCCTCCAAGAAGAGTGGCCTACAACAGAGTCCGTTCCCCATGATAGGAGCGGCTGATCGGCGTCCGAGTTCTTAGGAAGGACTCTGAGCTCAACTGTGCAACCTGGTCCTCCAGAAAGTAAGGGGTTGGTGTCTGGTCCTGCGTGCCAGTCGTAAATCGAACGGATTGCCACGGAAAATCAGCAACAGAATTATACGAACTGAGATCAACAATCCACCTTAGCAAACAAAAAGGACTTGCGATTGGGAACTCGGTACGTGGTACTGCCGATCTCCCAACTTCATTGTGAGCATCCGCATACTCTCCGATCTATTGAAGGATCTCGGGTTCGGCGTCGTAGCGCTGCTGAAGGTGGTTGGACAAGATCCATGGTGCAAGAGTTTAGAGGTTTTCAAACAATCCAACAGAGCTGCAGCAACACATGTGCTTTTCATGGTGATGGGAGAAATTCAGAGGCACGTAATCGGTTGGTGGCCTATCGACGAAACAATGTGCAAGTTTAGGATCAGGGACCAATTCTTTAACTTCAGTATAATCAACGTGCACAGCCCACACTCCGGAAGAACTGATACTTAATCACAAACACGAATTCTACGCGCAGCTCGAACACGGGTACGACCGGTATCAAGCCACGACGTAGGCCACGAGGTATGCCAGGAGTAGGAATTCAGACCAACGATTGGAAAGTTCAGTGCTCATCAGCTGACGAACGAAAACAGCCTACGACTCATAAATTCCGGTGCCTCCAAAAACATGACCAAACGTAGCGCCTTTTTCCAACACAGCATCCCTAATTGATACACATTAACCACCGTTAACGGAATCGTTAATCGGTCACGTTCTGATTGATGAATGGCACTTCCCTGACATTATCGACGTCAGGACCTATGGTGGAGCTATAGCTATAGCATCGACTCTCTGCTGATGGTCAAACTGCACTCATAATTCTCCGTCATCAACAATATACGGTACACGGGAGCACCCCCACAGTTTGGGAAACCATGATCTAGAGTGATTGCCGGATGCCGCCTCAGCATACGCATAGAATCTCGAGCAAGGCAGCGTTGCCAAACGAGGGTCCCTTCTAGAGGACTGCAGGAGAACTGTTAAAGCAGCTATCAACGACGCAGCCGAGAACACCAGCGGATACGTGGAAAGCAGTCGACGGAACGAATGGGTCTACGAGGAGTGCAGAGTGATTTCACGGGAGAAAAACGCAGTGTGCGCGGTAATGATCGTGGGCGTAACAAGAGGAGGGCCTACATGAGTTTCTTCGCGAACTCTTCTAAGGATTCCATAAGGGTTTCTCCAAGAATTCCTTCTGTGATTTCTTTAGCTCCTCCTCCTGGGAATTCTTCGGAAACTTCTCTTGGAATTCCCGTATGAATTATTCCTGGGATACCTCCAGAAATTTTACCAGGGATTCCTCCAAGAATTACTCTAGGAATACCTCCGCAAATTTAAGAATTCTCCCATGAATTCTTAAGGGAATTTTTGCAGGGATTCCTCTGAAAATTCCTTTAGGGATTCCAATAGAGATTCTTCTAGTTCTTCTAGAGATTCCTCCAGGAATCCCTACAGGCCTTGCTTCAGAAATATCTTCAGGGGTTCCTCAACGATTTCCTCCAGGGATTCCTCTTTGAAATGCCAGTGAATCTTCAAGAAATTCCTCCAGAGATTTCTCTAGGGATTCCCCTTGGAATTCCATCAGGGATTTTTTTTAGGAATTTCTCCAAGGGTTTATGCAAGAGTTACACTAAGGATTCCTCCGAGAATTTATGCAGGGATTCTTCCAGGAATTCCTCCACGAATTCCTATAGAGTTTCCTCCAAGAATTTTGTCCACAGATTCCTTCAGGAATTCCTACAGGCATGTCTACAGTAATTCTTTCAGGAATTGCTCCAGGCATTCTTCTAGGAATTCCATCATGAATTCCTTTAAGAAAACCTTTAAGGATTGCGCTCAGGATTCCTCCAGGAATACCTAAAGGCATTTCTCCAGGAGTTCCTCTAAGCATTCCTCCAGGGATTTCTTATTGAGATTTCTATATGGATTCCTCCAGGAATTCCTCTGGACTCACCTTCAAGCATTCCATCAAGAAATCCTCCGGGAATTTCTCAGGAATTGACTCCCTTAAGAATTTCTCCAAGAATTTATCGAGGAATTACCCCAGGAATTCCTCCAGGGATACCTTCCTAAATCCCTCTAGGAATTGATCAAGGAATTCTTCCAGGAATTTCTCCAGAAATTCCCCCAGAAATTTCTCCAGTAAATTCTCCAAGAAATTCTCCAGCGATTCATTCAGAAATTTCCCCAGGAATTCCTCCCGGAATTTATCCAGAAACCCTCCCAAGAATTCCTCTAGGGATCTGGATCTCCAAGATCTCCTCCAGAGATTCCTCCACGAACTCCGTCAGGGATATCTTCAGGAATGTTTCAAGTAATTCCTCCAAGAATTCGCTCCGAAATTCGTACAGTAATTCATCCAGAAATGGGCCCATATAGCCGAGGCGATAAACGCACGGGTATTCAGTATGACCATGCTGAGGGTGACGGGTTCGATCCCGGTCGGTCCAGGATCTTTTCGTAAAGGAAATTTTCTTGACTTCCTTGGGCATAGAGTATTTTCGTGCCTGCCACACGATATACACATGCAAAATGGTCATTGGCACAGGAAGCTCTCAGTTAATAACTGCGGAAGTGCTCATAGAACACTAAGCTGAGAAGCAGGCTTTGTCCCAGTGATGACGTTACGCCAAGAAGAAGAAGAAGAATTCATCCAGAAGTTTCTTCAGGAAATCCTCCAGATTTTGTTTCAGGGATTACTCCAAGAATCCCCTCATGAATTCCTCCGGGAATTTATTCAGGAATTCTTCCAAGGATTCTTCCAGAGACTTCTCCAAAAATGCTTCAGGAATTCTAGCTGGAATTCCTCCAGAAGTTTCTCTAGCAATTCACCCAGGGATTGCTCCGAGAATTTCTCCAGAAAATTCCTCCAAGAATTTCTCTAGGGATTCAGTTCAAATTTCTCAAAGGATTCCGCCAGGAATTTGTCCAGAAGTTCCTCCAGGGTTTCCTCCAGAGATTCCTCCAGTAATTGCTTCGGGAATTCCTCCAGGGATTTTTTAAAGAACTCCGTTACGGATCCCACAGGTATCGCTACAGAATTTTCTCTAGGAATTCATTGAAAGATTTATTCAGAAATTTCTTCAGGGATTCCTCCCGGAATTACTCTAGGGAATCTTCCAGAAATTTCTCCAGGAATGTCTTAAGGGATTTTCAAGAATTCCTCCTTGTTTCAGGATTTTTTTTAAAGAAATCCTTCAGGGATCTCTTCAGAAATTCCTCCTACAATTTCTGAAAGTATTTTTCCAGAAATTTCCCCGGGAATTCCTCCTGATTCCTCCGGGAATTTATTCAGGAATTCTTCCAAGGATTCTTCCAGAGACTTCTCCAAAAATGCTTCAGGAATTCTAGCTGGAATTCCTCCAGAAGTTTCTCTAGCAATTCACCCAGGGATTGCTCCGAGAATTTCTCCAGAAAATTCCTCCAAGAATTTCTCTAGGGATTCAGTTCAAATTTCTCAAAGGATTCCGCCAGGAATTTGTCCAGAAGTTCCTCCAGGGTTTCCTTCAGAGATTCCTCCAGTAATTGCTTCGGGAATTCCTCCAGGGATTTTTTAAAGAACTCCGTTACGGATCCCACAGGTATCGCTACAGAATTTTCTCTAGGAATTCATTGAAAGATTTATTCAGAAATTTCTTCAGGGATTCCTCCCGGAATTACTCTAGGGAATCTTCCAGAAATTTCTCCAGGAATGTCTTAAGGGATTTTCAAGAATTCCTCCTTGTTTCAGGATTTTTTTTAAAGAAATCCTTCAGGGATCTCTTCAGAAATTCCTCCTACAATTTCTGAAAGTATTTTTCCAGAAATTTCCCCGGGAATTCCTCCTGAGATTCCTTCAAGGATTCTCTAAGAGATCCCTTTAAGAATTGCTACAAGTATTCATCCAGAAATTCTTCCGTGGATTCCCCAGGCATCCTTTCAGAAATGTCTCCAAGGATTTCTCCCGGAATTCATCAAGAAATTCTTCTTGGAATTGCTCCAGAAATTTCGTAAGGGATTCCTCCCAGATTTCCTCTAGAGATTACTCCAGGAATTCTTCCAGGGGTTTCTCCAGGAATTCATCCAGGGTTTTCTCCAAGGATTCATCCAGGAAATTTTGCAGTTAGTATTTCAAAAAATCCTTCAGGGATTCCTCCAAGAATTCCTCTAGGAATTTCTCCAGGAATTCTTCTAGGAATTCCTCCACGGTCTCCTCCTTAAATTTCTCCTTCAGGAATTCCTCCTGGGTTTTCTCCAAGGGTTTTCCCAGGGATTGCTCCAGGAATTCCTCCGGTGATTCTTTCAGAAATTCTCGGGATCTCCTTAAAAAATTATTCAGGGGTTCCTTCAGAAATTTCTAACATTTTTCCATAATATTTTTCAGGGATGCACCCAAGAATATCTTCAGGATTACCTGAAGATTTCGAGGAACTCTTCCTGCGATTAGTGTTGGAACTCTTTAAGATAGTTTTAGATAAAAGCATACAGGAACCAAAAATTATCTCTAAAAATCTTCTTGGAGTTCATCCATGGATTTGTTCAGGAATCCATCCATGATTTTCTTCAATACCCCCGCAGCTCCTGCTAAGGAATTCCTTCAGAAATTCTTTCTGCGATTTTTTCAGGGATATGTTCTGATATTCTTTTTTTTACTCCAAGAAACTCCATTGATTTTTCCAGGAACTCCTCTAGACATTTCTGTAGGAGTTTTTCAAGGGATGTTTTGAAGGTGTTCCTTTAGAAAGCCCTTCAGACATTCTTCCAAAAATTTATCAAGTTCCCTCGGGAATGCCTCAAGGGTTTCCTTCATCGATTGTTTTAGGATTTCTTCAGGAATTTTATCAGAGATCTTCTTTCGAATAGTGTAAAGATTCCTCCGGAAATTTCTCTACGAATTTCTCCAAGAAGTTTCATAAATATTTTCCAGGGATTCCTTCAGGAAGCCCCACAGCATTTTCTTCAGGAGTTTATTCAAGCGCAGGTTTTGATTGCGCAGAAGTAATTGTGACTTAATTTGAACAAATAAGTTCTAACATGCTAGAAGCGTATTCAGACATTTCTTCAGGGAACTCACCTAGGGAAAACTCTTTTGGAATTCTCCCAGGGTTTCCCTGGGGAATTTCTGTAGGAAATGCATCATTTTATTGAAATTCCTTCTTAAATTCCTCTAGGCATTTCTTTTTGAATACATTCCAGCGATTTTGTCCAGGAATTCCTCCAGGTTAATTTCAGATTTTCCTAGAACTGCATTATTTTAGTGTTCTCTGGAAATACCTCCATAAAATTATTCAAGCATTTCAAGGTATTCTTGCTGGGATACCTCGTGGATTTCCTCCAGTGATAGTTTCAAGGCTTTCACGAGAATATCTTCAAGAATTCTACCAAGGATCTTTCCGGAAATACATCAAACGTCATTTTTACAGGATTATGCTCTGAAATGTGTAGGGATAAGGACGGGAGCCTCTTGACAGACGAACGTGAGGTGATCGAAAGGTGGAAGCAGCACTTCGACGAGCATCTCAATGGCGTGGAGAACGTAAGCACGGATCTGCGGATGACATGGACATTATCACCAGAACATAGAAACGGTGGCAGAGCTGTACACCGTCTGAAAGATGAAGCAAGTGGTGGTAAATGCGTCAAAATCAAAGTACATGCTGGTAGACGGAACCGAAGACGACCGGATCTGTCTAGTTAGTAATGTTACGATAGACGGAGATACCTCCGAGGTAGTAGCAGAATCCGTCTATGTCAGATCTATTGGTTGATAGCAATGTGAGTCGTGAAATTCGAAAGCGCAACATCAGTGGAAGTCGTGCCTATTACGGACTCCAGAAAAAGCTACAGTCAAAACGAATTAACTCCAAACACACCATCTGCAAAACGCTAATAAGACTGAATGTGCTCTACTTTAGGTCCCCTCTGAAGAGTGAGACAACAAGGATTGGCTTGAAGATAAACTCGACCAAGATGAAGTACCTGATAACGGATTGAGACAGAGGTAGGCCGTCACAAGACGCGACGCGAGACACGACATAACACATTTCGTTTTTACAAAAGTCAAGGATTGATAAAAAAATATCTTTTCTGTCAACCGGTTTCGAGCGCAATGTTGCCCATCTTTGGGACAATGTCCAACCCAGCTTATCGCGCCCGAAACCGATAGATAGAAAATGTATTTTTATAAATCATTGAAGATTGTAAGATCAATAAGCGTTATGTCTTGTCTCTCGTGTCGCGTCTTGTGAATGTCAGTTTGTTCTAACGTTTGCTCAAAACATTAAAAATAATTGTTCAGAAGCAGGTCAAGTGGCGTTTGCGCTGTGGTAGTGATTGATGGGGGTGTGTATGAAGTTGCTGAAGAACTTCTGCATCTTTGTGACAATGGCGTTTCCCGTGAAGTGTAAAGGCAGCTGCGAACAGCTCAAAACCAATACTCGATTGTAGTGAGAATTATAACTAACTACTGATAAACTCTATCTCAATGAAATAATGCTTCAACAACTCGTAGATGCTCGACTCGAACTAGCAATGAATTAAATATCCATTGAATTTATAATGCGACCGTGTTCTTTTCGTTGACCGAGTTTGTTCATTTCAACCTAAATACACCAACAACATCGGTGGTCTTTTATCCGGTAAACTAATTAAGTCTGATTGCACTATTTTTTACCCCTCCACTAGAGATCAATCACTACTTACCTTCCGAGTTTTTCTTCGTCACCCAGATCGGACGGCGAACGTTTCGTTCTTCTGCACATCATTGCCAGCAGGCCGAGATTTCCTATCAGGCAGCACAGGATATCGATGACCAGCAGGAGCAATAGGACACATCCGACGACGATCCCGATGACTGCCGCCGACGAAAGGGCCCGGTCATCCACTCGTAGCACCACGTCGATACCTATATATAGATATAGACGGTTCGTCCCCGTCAGCGCAAAACAGAGAGCAAACGAAAAACGAATGATTGGAAAAAAAATTGTCATTAGTACGTGAACCGGCTCTATTTATTTGACAAATTAAATCTAGAGAAATAAAACAGAAATTTGGCAAACAGCCGTAGGAGAGAATTGGGAAAGAGAGTAAAAAACGAAAATTAATTACTAAGTTATAATTAAATGTACAGCGGGATAGATAGAGGAAATAATCCTTCTCCCAAAGAGTGTCAGAAACAGTTATATACACACACATTCCAGGAGATTCGGTGCAAAAGGGAAGAAATCATGACCGGTACTAGTAGGTGTTGTGTTGAAAGCTTTTCTATAGTGTGCAGCGACGACGCCGCCAACAAGAGCCGGGGCGAACCTCGGCACGGGGTTATCAATAGTAAAACTTGAAATTAAATAAATAACTTTTATAATTTTACTTCCTTGCACTACTGCACCACACGATGTCACACAGAGCGAGAGAGGGCACTTTCCGCACCGCATCAGCACCACCGGGGCAAACAGTGTTGAGCTTTTATGTGTTAAAACTATACAGCACAAGCGTCAGCCATGCCAACATAAGACGGAAGCGTAACACTGCTGTTCTAGAGAGGGTGATTTCATTTTCTATTATGGAGTACAGGGGCGTAGCTTTCGTGGGGGTGCTTGCCCGATAAGATGTTAAGATACTGAAATGCTTATTGTGAAGTTTTCGGGTTCGAAATGGCAGTCACGACGAGTCATTGTAAGAAGTGGGTTAGCTAGGTCTCTTCCAGGAAGAACAGAGACAGGAGGAGATAGCTGTGCGCGATCTTCCTATTTCCTATTTCCTCCCCGGCTACCGTGTCGGGAAATGTCACGAGTGAAGTGTGGTCGATGAGATCCATCAACAAGAATAGAGATGGGTTTTCTGTAATTGCTGTGGCTGCGCAGCATCTTGATTCCATCACTGATTTTGCATCCTCAAAGTTGAACATTAGCAAGGACCTCAAATAGGTCTTGTAGAGACTTCCCAGGACCAAGCAGGGCCATGATAAACTCAACTATGACAACTGCGGCAGCAGCAGAGCCCGTGAAGTGGAAGGTGCCGAAGTTTACCCAGATTGAGGCCTTCGCATCCGCGGGTAGCCCGAAGGTTACGCCAGAAGCGTGCGAGGTTGCCGTCAGGTGATGATCTACCAGGAGGTTGTGAACAGCGACAGGCAGTAATGTCGGCAAGTTGGACCACAGCTAGGCATCCCGGTCCCGGAAAGCTGCGAAGATTGTGTCCAAAAAGGCCGGCCCGTCTTCCAGGTGGAAAAGAGGAGCAGGAGAGTAGGGGCGCTAAGCCAAGGATAGGTAAGAGAGTAGGTGCCAACAGTGACCAAGATGAGTTTAAGTACTCAGAGGTCTTGAAGTCGATAAGGAGGAGCGATGCCAAGCTCACGGATCTTGGAGCCAACTCTCGTCGAATACTGCATTTGTATTGGCGAAATGATCCTCGAGCATGAGAGGGACAAAACGCCTAAAGGCACTATCTACAAGTATCTGGCGGAAGAGGTTTTTGGTGAGTGTGTTGGGGTTAGGTTGAAACGACTGTAAAAGGCAAAAACTGTACAGGATCATGGATGCCAACTGCACCGACTCACGGTACTGCGCAACAGAGCCAAGTGCATGTGGCCATCGCAGACGTTCGGCAACGGAAAAGTCGGCAGGGGTATAAGTGGCCTTGGTTCAGTTACCTGTTGTGGACGTGAACGAGACCCTCAAGGTAGGGAAGTTCAAGGTGAGGTGGTCGGTATGCCCGCTCTAAGTATTTGATATGATCCGGGAAATCCGAGAACATCAAACTCCGGACGAAAAGACCAATGAGCCCGGCCTTCAAGAGAGCTTCAGCTGGTAATTCACAGATGTTCACAGGTAACGCTACAGTGGTGTCATGAGGTTACTACAAGTTACTCACTGAGTAGCCAGCTCTTAAGGTCAAACAAATTTTATTTCAACTCCCAATATAAAAGGAATAAACTATTTTTTTAAATTATTCATTGTGCTTCCATACATTTGGTACTTTCTTACGTTATAGTAACACAAAGAAAAACAGGTTATTCTTAACAAAGTTTTTTTTTAAAGACACGGATATGTTTAGTACTTCCAGTGAGCTATTCGCTCTTTGAAGGAAGCACGACACTAGACAACGGACCAGCAGACAACGCCCAGTGGCACAGCCGAAAACTTTTCCTGACAGCTGCGGCGGGAATCGAACCCGCGCTCCTTGCACGATGCGACTAAATGCTTGGTGGTAATGTACATAAACATTACCGTCTATGAAGAAAGGTGAATTTTTTTTTGATACTATTTGCACATTTTCCAAAAGCACTGCATACTTTCAAGCGTTTTCGTAGAATTAATCAATAATTATTAAAACTTTAAACTTCAATAACAAAACATTTAGTAAACTTGTAAGAGTTTTGCGATACTTTTCGCTTTCTGGGATGTCAAATTCAATTGGAAGAATTAAGTTCAGCTCTTACAATTGATTGATTGATTTAGCTGTATTAAAGAGACTTTCAGCCCTTGGCGCTCTTACAAAGACTGATCAATTTTACCACGAAAGCAAATTTATTGTTTTTTTATTTTAAATATTATTTATTACACTAAAATGATTTGCTGCAGAAGTTTCAACCTCGTTGGCTGATGAACTCCTTGGTTGTACTTGTTTTAAAGCATTGAGTTTAATAGTATATACAACTTTTTTGAACGCTTTAAATTGGGAAAAGTGATCAGTTTCACCCGAAATCATGGCAATGGGAAGGGTTTGACCCCCATAACCCCTCCCTTGGGAGCGAGCTTGACGCCCTCATGTATGTAAGAAATAAAACAAAATCTAATTGTTTTGCTCTAAAGAAAGTCCCGAAGAACTTTCAAAAGAAATCCGTGTGAGAATTTCCAAAAGGAATTCCTAGAGAATTTTCTAATAGTATCCATGTCTACTCCTTCAGCCATTTTTCCTGGGAATCTTTTAGAAATTTTCCAATATTTTTCTCAAGATGTTTTCCAAGAATTTTTTTCAATAATTTTCCCCAAGGATTTCAAGTCCAAAGAAATATGTCTGTGAATTTAAAAATTACTCCAGGGAGTCAGTCTCAAAGTCAAACAAAATTTGTTTCAGAAACTTTTCCGGCGTTTTTTATTTAATTCTTCTTGGGATTTCAAGGGATTCAATTAAAAAAAGCATCGGAAATTTCTACAGGGATTCCTTCAGAATTTTCTTCAGAAACACTTTCCAAGATTCTTAAATAAATTCGCCCACTGGTTTCTTCAGAAAATTACCCCGATATTCTTCCAGAAATTCGTTCAGTTTTTTTTCTAGGGATCTTAGCAGACGCTTATCTAAGTGCTTCTCTAAGTATTTTAGCAGGATTTTTTTTCAGAAATTCGTCCACAGATTTTTCCAGGAATTCAGAAAACACTCCAATGATTTTATCAACGGATTTCTCCCAGCATTTTTTTATACATCCTTCAATATTTTTTTTAAAATAAATTCCACCAAGGGTTTTCCAAGAAGTTCTTCCTGGTTTTTCTCCAGGAAGATCTTAAAAATATTCTTCTTTGGATATTCTTCCAAAAAGTGTAAAAAAAAATGCTTCCTAAGATTTATACAGGAATTCCATCGAAGATTTCTGCAGATTTTTTTAAGTGTTCTTTAAGAAATTCCGGCTGGGATACCTGGGATATTTTTATCTCCAGAAATTTCTTCAAAATTTTAGAGATTTCGTTTGAAATTTCAGCATCGGATTTCTTTAAAAAAAACCCTTCTCGGACTTTTTCAAATTTTATTCAAAAATATCTGCACAAATCCTACAAGAATTGCTTCGAAAAATTTTCCCAGGGTTCTCCGAGAATTCTATGAGAAATTTCTTCAGTGAGTCCTGCAGAAATTCCTTTCGGTTTCATAAGATATACGTATATCTACCTCCTGAGATGTCATAAGAGATACCTGCAGAATTGGTTCTAATATTCCTCCTGGGATTCTGTCAGGTTTTTTTCCAGCAATTGCACAACATTACTGAAGAATTCTTGAACTCTTGAAGGAATCTCTGAAAGAATTTCTAAGAAATCCCTGGATAATTGTTTGAAGAAATTCCTTAGAAAACTTCTGGAGGGAGATGCCTTTGGAAACTCTGAGAAGAATTTCTTGGATTTTTTCGGAGGAGTTCCTGGAGGAACTTCCAGAATAATCTCTTGAGAACTTCTAGCGCCCAAGAAAATCGCTGAATAAATGGAGTAATACATAAAAAACATCTGGGGAAAATCAAGGTACAATTTCTGAAAGTTTTTTGGACAAAAGTTTAAATTTGTAACAAAAACCTTTAAAAAAATCTAAAAGAATCTCAGAATCTCTGTGAAAAAAATCTCTTGGAATTTCATTTTTTGAAGGAAAGTTTGGAGGCATTCCTGAAGAAACCCCTGAAGAAGTTCCTTAAAGTATTTTCGGAGGTATTCGAAACAAAAGCTCCTCGAACAATTTTGATAATATTTCTGAAAGCATTTCTTCGGACAAATAGAAATACCTTCATATAAGCATAAACTTACGTGGTAATCCTTGAAGGAGTTTCCTATAGAATCCCTTATGAAATCTCAAGAGGAATTGCTTGTTGGAGTAGCGAAAATTCCTGAGGGAATTTCGGAAAGAACCTCTGGAAAAACTTACAAAGAAATTCATGGACAGGGATTTGTTCCAATGGGACACTAAGAGGAATCTTAAGATGGATTCCTGCTCAAACGATTCTATGAAATTTCTTTCTGTCATTCCAGGATTTTTTTTAAAGATCATAAAACAATCCCCAGAGGAATTTCTGACGGTGTCACTGGAGGTAATCTTGTAATTTCTAGAAATTTTAAGAACAATTCTTGCTGAACTTATAGAAGAAATTCCGGCGAAAGATCCTTTCCGCGATAATTATAAAATAGTTTCGTGGTGATAGTGAAATCATTTCATTTGGACCTCAGAGCAGAGATGAACCAGCCAAGAACTGTGCTGAAAATCTATTTAATAAAGATAATATAATTTCATTGGGGGCGTATCAGTATAGGAGCGCCGAAACTGGAAACCTTGAGAAACGATCTTTGATTTTACCATGACAGTACTGAACGTACTGAACGTACGTAGCTGAACCTGCGCAGGTCATAGTAACGCAGGCCAGCAACTGCTGTATCATAAGGTGACCAGACTCTTCTTTTGCAGCTGTTATGCATCCAAAAGCATCTTTTACCGTAATGGAGCACAAAAGAACCTTTTACCGTAATGGAGCACAGTCGATCATCGACCTTATTTTTTGTAGTCCTGGCCTAATCTAAGCTTGAGCGTACATGTTGTAGTCACAGTGACTACCTGGCGGGTCACTACAGTATCGACTAGGTATCATATGCAGGCAGCGAACGGAGGCAGAGGCAACCAGGCCAAACACTCGTAGACGGAAGACCTTATACTTCAATGACGAGACATTTAGGAAGGGGTTCTGCCGTGAGCGATACTTTCTCGGTCTAACGGGGTGATCATTTGATAGCGGTGCTATCGTGAGCATACTGGGGTGAAGCCTACAGGGTCCGTGATGGCTAAGACACAAATAGTGATGGCTTTTATCGTGCAGTCTCCAGATGTGCTGAAGAGGGTCATCAAAAAGCTCTACCCGCGTTATGACCGAGTCCTTGGCCTCCTTTCATTGGATCTTCAGGGATTGAGGTGGTCGAAGAGGGGAGGGTCACCGATTAGGAACTTGCGGGGATTACAACATCCTTTAGTGTAAATATGTTTTTATTGCAGAGGCTCTAGAGGTGTTCAGATCAATCAGATCTACTATGCAGAATTGTCTGGGCGAAGTAGTCTTCCCAGAGGTGTGGAATAGGTGGAATTGATACCATTGTCAAAGGCAGGGAAACTACCTGGTAACCCGTCGGCATATGGACTAATATGCTTCGGCTTCCGTAAGCGGAGGTCAGACTGTAGACGCTATCTTCTTGGCTACTAAAACTGTCGAGCTCCCCAGCGTTACAGGAGAGCAATTTGCTTCTGTGAAGTAATGGTGAGTACTATTATACGATACAGACGTGAGTAGGAAGTGCGTTCGCAAACCTCAAGGGTTCCACAAGGTTCCATTCTGAGTGCGCTGTTATGGAATGTCGTGTACGACGAGGCGTTGAGCTTAAAGTGCCTGGTGGCTGACGATATTACTCTGGAGGTTTATGGGAAATGGTTCCGGGTCATTTGGACGAATGCCATTTGGCCGAACGCCATTTGGCCGAAAGCCGTTTGGCCGAACGCCATTTGGCCGAATGGGTAATTTGGCCGAATGCCGTTTGACCGAAACATGATGATGAACTTAAGTGACCATGCTACTGTTGCTCGCATCTTAATAAATCGAAAGAACAGCCTATGAACCAAAGAAGGAAAAATCTTCAATAAAATATTGGCAGTTTCAACGCCAACTAATCCCTGAAAGTCAAAACTACAAAGAATACCCTATGATTAAGGTGAAACGGGATGCCGTGTTATTTTTCCTATCTTGCCTCTCTTTCTAACAATTTGCCTCGAGATTTTGAAGATGATAATCTCGACCGTCCCGTTCGCCCTTAAAAGAAGGAAATATTTCTGATCATATTGGTAGTTAGAATGCCAAAAACTTCCTCTGAATCCTTTGATCATAGTTCGGCCAAACGGAATTCGGCCAAACTACCCATTAGGCCAGATGGCCTTTAGTCAAATGGCGTTCGGCCAAATGGCCGGAAACCATGGGAAATCGATTGAAAAGATGGAGTTGCCTGCTGCTCATTGGATCGTGGGTATGGAGGAGTGGATGAGCTCCTGGAAACTGGAATTGGCTCACCACAGAACTGAGTTGGCTGTTGTGTTAAATCGGAAGTCGGGGCAGTAGGTGATGATAAGTGCAACGGATAGCACTATAACCTCGAAATGCTTCGTTAAACGCAGTTGGGGATGATGATCGACGATAAGCTCATCTTTGATAGTAATGTTACACGCCAACAAGAGAGGTTCCACAGCTATAGCGTTACTGCCCCAGATGATGTCCAATACAACAACACCATTCCACCTAGCTTAGGTCCTTTCGGGGAATTATTGTTCAAATTCAAGCGATATTAATCGTAAACACCTAGCTACGCCATTGACCTTGCCTTGGTCGGTAGAATGCTTGCCTTAGAATCCACCGACGACGATGCCCGACCGGCTGCTGCTGGTCACAATCACAGTACCTTTAGCCTGCTGCACGCAGTATAACGTAGTGGCCTTGTTGGGTGGCCTGCCAGCAGCACAATACACGAGATAGATTGCAAGCGAGTAGCACTAGCACGGCCCCGATAGCCACCCGGTGTTCTGGTTTACCACAAAGAGCCGGAAAGGCGGAAGTTGAACTTTTGCATTACACTTTCCGCTTATCGCGGTGAGCTACTTCAAAGTTTTCGCCTTTCTCTCTCTCTCTGCATTACAGGTCCTTCTCCATTAGCTCGGTAAGTGGTTCAAGTTAGGGACGGTGATTACTCAGCCCTGAGCACAATCAGCGGGTTGCGTATTTGTGCGTCTAGCAGGACAAGTTTCTCGCGGCGTATGGAAAAGTTTGCTGAACTTTACTCGTGATCAATTAATACTGGTAATCTACAATCTTAATGAAATGCTGACGACATTTTTTGGTGTTCCTCAAGAGAATGATTTGTAATAGTAATGTTGAATATCTAAATAGTTTTTGGATTTTTATAAACCTTTTGACTTCATTCTAAAAGAAATTTGAATAAATTCCAAAGAAACGACCAACCGCACCATCGGGATGATACCTGTTTGGGCAAACCGCCCGCAAACCAGCGGAGAGAGCGCACGCGGGAAGCCAGTTAAACATCGTCTGTGGTAGAAGTAATAGAATTCATTACTCTTTCTCCCTACAGGATGCTAATTATGCACGGCGTGGCGGTATTCGTGGTTTGTGCCGTTGTTTCTACCGCACATCGGTCTGCTCTGTGTAACAACGGAGAAAGGCTTACATATTTGAGCCCTGGCTCCTCCTGCACTGGCTGATAAGCCTGGCTGTTCCGTTGCATAATCGTTCCTTAGCCCATAGTCAAATTTATGACTACAGCACACGGGCAGCTTGGCGGCGGCGGCGGCGAAAGGCGTATTGCTTGCTTCCGGAAGGACTTATCAAATGAGTACCCAAGTGTGGAAACGCCAGATGGTGCACGTGGTGCTGATGAAATATTGTCTTCCTTGTAATATGCGGCCGGCTGTGGGGTAATGTAATAGATTGCCCCTTCAGCCAGCCAGCCAGCAGGATGGGCCGTGATGCAACAATGTAAATACATAGTTCTCAAGTGCTTTTGCATTAGATTAATGATTTTGTGTGTTGACCTAGAGAAGGCCGACGAGCCAAGTTTGCTGGGTAAGCAATTGATCATCGTGGAGCCGTTACATGATAAAAAGGACTATGTAGCAGATTTTTCGCACATCCCCTTGTAATTGAATTTTTACTAGATTCGTACCGTTGGTATATCACCATTTTGTGGTGCGTTTATTGTAAGACCTACCGAACCGAATATCAATAGTATACGGTATTTTTATGACCCGCACTCTACTTCGTAACGATTTTTTTTTTGATTCATAATATAGAGGAATTCTTGATGAAACCCAAAATTTTATTATTACAGAAGACTTCTTGTCCAAACTAGAAGAGATTATTCCTGAAAAAAAATCTCGTTGATTGATGGCTTGGTTCAACTCTCAAAGTTTTAAGTATTCAATCCCTTACAATAATGTTTGGCAAAATGGTAGGGAATGTCTGATAGAATTTCTAAAACAGATTGAATGAGACGTGGACATCTTCAACAAAAGCCAAATGCATTCCCAGTCAACCAATCATCGTAAAAGGTGGTGTTTAGATGCTAAAATGGAGGCGATATGCGTACATTTTACATGCGCCTAAATGGAGGCGTGCACGCATATGCCCTCCACTTTATCATCTTATGCAACATCTTATACAATGACTGGTTGTGTGGTTTACATAAAATATGAGGGAACTTTTGGTGGGAGTTCAGAACAATCTTTAATGAGATGTGGAAAGAAATTTTAAAATAAAATTACTGATTTCTGGTATCATTTTAAGCAAACATCTAGAAGAATTTCTGATATTTTTTCAAAGAATAGAGTATTTTTTGGAATTCTGAACTTTTGCACAACATTATAGATGCTCAAACTTTTATAAATATGTTTGTCAGACCACAGGAAATACGCGAGACCAACTTGTGAATGAATTTTGGCGAAATATCTGGAAGGTTTTTTATTTTATTTTTTGTAAAAATTTCTGACATTTTTTTTAATGGAATCTTTCAAAGTATTCCTGAGGAGATTGCTGGTGAATTTCTTGAAGAATTGCTGTCCAGAAAATTATACCGAAAATAAACTCTGGGAAAGAATTTGGAAGAGTTTCTTGTAAACATCGTTTTCGAAAATTTCAAAAAATGCAAGAAATTTTGTGCTACAGCTCTGTCATAATGCAAAATGGTTCGAGGGGCGTACTCAGCTGAAAAAAGTTTTGCGCTTAAAATATTAGTTTAGGGAAGTTTCCTCATATTTTTGAACTTTTTTCAAGGTTGTTTAATCAGAGTGGTGCATTTTCTCTCTAGATTACAATATCAACTTGTTAGTTTTTCCATATAGAGCAATACAATTTTTTACAAAGTTGAAGAACACGTGATTCCGAACAATTTCAGAATTCAACAGTTTTTTTTTTAATTTTATGTCTTTATTAGAGAGACAGATACGAGTTTTTCGGCTTCGATAAAAACGTATTATATTAATAGCATGAAAATAGTTAAGAACAAATTATTGCGAAAAAAAATCAATCGATCAAAAAATTTGATGAAAACCGTTTCTTCTAAGGGATTTTAGTTTTTGGTTGAATTTCCTTGGAAGAAACGATTTTACTCCAAAAAGTTTTGATTTGTTTTGAAGTTTATAAAGAATCTACCTTTGAGAAAATAGAACTTTGCTGTGTTTAAAAAATTGTGGAACTCGGAGCAAAGTTTTTGCTAGAAATCAAAGATTGAAGGGTCTCCAGTTAGACTTGCGGTAAGGCTTTGGATCGCCAATCTGAAGACGGCGGGTTCGATTCCCGTTCGAGACTTCTAGTTTTGGCGTAAGGCTTTTTTCCAAATAACGATGGCGCTCGGACAATTGTACAATGTCTTCAGAAGTTTTAATAAGATCCAAACAATATTTTTAAGGAATATGCGAAAAAACTATTTTATGAATACGTGTTCTTAATGGATTTGTTCAGCGTTCCATCACAAATTACTCTAAAGACTCTTTCCTTGTTTCTATTATTATTGGAGCTTGGCTGAGAACTTTTTTTTGTCATATCAATAAATTTATCCAAATATTTTTTACAATTGATGTTCTCACATGTATACTTCGAGAACATCAGAAAACAACTTTTGACTTTTGTAAAAATTCTCCGGGGATTCCTCCAGTAATTCTCTGAGATTACTCCAGAAACTTTATCTGCGGATTAGCCCAAAAATTCATGCTAAAGATTACTCTAGGAATTCCTGCTGTGGATTATTTTTAGAGCCTTATACTGAGGATTCCGCTAGGATGCTGGAAATTTCTCAAGGAATTTCTTCTGTGGATTTCTCTAGATACCTCTATGGATAGCTTCTGCGGGTTTATGCAGAAATGTCATCAGTTTAGCCTGAAATTCTTCTGGGGAATTATTCAGCAATCCCTAGTTGATTTGCTGATGGAATCCCTGAAGGATTCTCACGAAGTATTCCAGGAGGATTCTTTAAAAAACAGCTTTTGAAAATTTTCAAGAAAGAACTGCTGAAGTTGCTTCTGGATAAATTCCAAGAATACTTCCGGAAAATTCCTTAAAAAACGTTGGTAGATTCTCACTTCAAACTTCTCTATAATTTCCCTAAAAAATCTGGTAGATTCCCAAAATAAACTTTTGAAGAATTCCTGCAAGGGAAGAGCCTTGAAGGATTTGGAGAATGAACTTCTGGTGGATGTTCAAAAAGAACTCCTAGAACATTTCCAGAAGAAACTCCAGGAAGCTTTCTGGAGCTACATACTTTTAGAGGATTCCTCGAAGGAACTCCTGGGAGATTCCCAGAAGAAACTCCAGGAGGATTTTCAGCAAAAATTCCTGAAGGATTCTCAGAATAGACTTCTGGAAGATTCCCAGGACTAACTCTTGAAGGAAAATCAAAAGAACGCCTGCTGGAATCGCAGAATGAACTCCATGAGGAATTCCATTCATGGAGAAATTCCTGAAAACTCCAGCAAGGTTTCCTGAAAGTATGCCAACTAAGCAAGAACTCTTTTAAAAATCGCAGAAAGAACTCCCGATAGAATACCAGAAATATGGTGGGAGGAATTGAAAGGCAGAACAGAATGGTTTAATTAAGGAATTCAAATTCGAGGTGGAACACTTGAAAGGATTCCCCGTAGAAACTTTTGGGGGGATTAAAAAATCAACATCTATTTCATTCCCCGAAAAAAAAACTTTAGGCTCAATTGGCAGTTAGGTTTCCAAACCTTGTTTGGAGGAATCCCTTGGGGAAACCTGTAAGTAGTTCTGGGGATATTCCAAAGGAATACATAAAAAAAATCATGGAATATTTCCCAACAAACTTCTAAAGAAATCCGTGTAAGAATCCCAGAAGAACGTCATGCATGTTTCGGGTAGTTTCAAAGGAAATTCTAAAGGAACTCCTGAAGAATCATTTGAGTAACTTTTGGAGGAATTTCTAGAGGAACTTCTGCAAAAAAATAGACAAAACTTTTGAAGGTAAACCAAATGAAATTTCAAGAAATCACTTTTCCGAAATGCCAAGAAAGAACCGCTCAAGAGATCTTAATACAGCATCTGAAGGAATTATCGTGTAACCTAGAAGAATGCGATAAGATTACCGTATGGAGTTTTAGAAATAAACGTATAAATTTGGTATTTTTGACATTCATTCACAGAAAAGCTTTGACTATTTAAAAGCTTTTCTGTGACTGGAATCAGAAGAAATGCCGTTTCCGTAAATCCAGTCAGTCCCCGTAAAAATACATAGATACATTCCATGCGGAATTCCTGAGAGAGTTCCCGTAAAAACTACCGGAGAAATATAAGATGAAATGAACGGTAGTAATTCAGAAGGAACCTTTGGAAAGCTCTTAGAAAAAACTCCTCGAGGAATCCAAAAAAGTATGTTGAATTTCCGATGCAATACCGAAAAGGAACTCCAGGAAACTTCTGTAGGAGCTTAAGGTGCATTACAAGTGTGGTCGACGGCAAGGTTCTTCGAAGGAACCTTCGGAAAAATTTGGAGAGGTTTCTGAAGAAATGTATAGAGGAATTTATGGAGGGTTTCTTTGAAAGAAATGAAAGCTGGAACCAAGCTTCTTGATGATTCTCACTTTGCATAACCCGTCGCACTCACCAGCGAACGATATTTGAAGTTTTGGGTTGTGTGCATCTAGTCATTACATCATTATTGTTCAATTCATTCATTCATTCGCATCCGATCCAAATTGTTCGTTAGCGTAGTTTGAAGAGCGTATAGTAAATATCGTCGGTTTCCTGCGATAGGGGCACAACTCAAAATTTGTCATTTTTTAGACTTTGACTTTGAAAAACTATGTAAACTTTCATCTCACAAAAACCCGTTCCGAAATTCGTCGAGAAACGCGAGATTTTGACATTTTTACCAATTTCCGCAATAAAAACACAGCTCAAAATCAGACAACTTTTTCAATAGTCATTGAAAAATAGTTATCGAAAATTCATGAAACAGATAGTTCTAAAGTTCCTTTCCATGATGCAAATATCAAACTTCGTTTACTTTTATCAAATGATGAGAGAAATAAGTGAATTTTCAGGAGGTGCTTCTAGATTTTCAATTTAAAACGCTTATTTTGAAAATTCACATTTTTTGAGTTGTGCCCCTATTGCAGGAGACCGACAATATGTACATATATGAACGTCGAGCCACAAAGAAGATGAAGAAGAAGAAGATATGTACATTAGTCTGCGGTTTATTATTCAAAAGAACAACAGGAATATCTACAAAAACACTTCAAAATATTTGAAATTGGTCAAGCGGTTGAAAAGTTATCGGGTCCTAAAAATAGTTTTTTTTGTTAAAAGAGGAAAAAATAAATTAAATTTTCGAAAACTCATATTTTGCGTCACATCGGGAAAAATCATGTTCTACAAGTTTATTCAAAATTTAAATTGTGGGAGATTTATAAAAAAAAATTGAAAATCGATTGAAAACTGAACCAGTTATGGCACTTAAAGTGAAAACACCTTTTTATTACTCGAAAATTCAACTTTGAGGCGATTGTGCCACCTCTAAATCTCAATATATTTGGCTCAAACTGGGACGTTTCTAACATGATGATGACATTAAACAATTGAATCCAAAAGAGCTCACGAATTCCAGGCTTCAACAACTTTTGAAAAATTAAATCGCAGCCTAATGTACATCGACCGTGAAGTAGAGAGATTTATCACATAATTTTGGGCATCATTTTTACAGAAATCCCTAAGGAATATCCTAGTCTTGAAAATATAGTCTTAAGTCTCCTGAAAAATATTTTAGTCTTCTGTTGAAATGTTTGGTTGAATCCCAATTCACATTTTGATGGCTAGTTAGTCTTGTTGAGGTTTTAAGAACCGTCATAAAACCGTATAACTTTTATTTTGGTTTTATGACTAAAAAATGTTGCTTGGGATGCCAGAATAAATCCCATGTGTAATAGGGTCTGGTATCATTTGGGCAGGGGGATCTATTTTGGGCACTTTTTGTTAAAATTCATTCATTCCACATCAATTGATTTGAATTCTTAAATAAGGCTAGATGCTGCACGTATCTTACTATGTCCCAAAAATCAAGTCAATGAGCTAAACATTGACTGAGTTATAGCAGCAAGTGCCTAAAATAGGTTCCCCTGAAAATATGGTCCCAGACCCTTTCTAATGAAATCAGATGGAATCAGATGCTTGTTAAATCATTGAATCTAGGGGATCCACTTGAGCAATGACTGTAGAAAGGTCGCCTCAATTCAATCACTGGATAAATTTTTGAAGTACAATTTTGAAGATATTGTGGAGTGGAACCTAAGCATTGATTGAAGAGTCTTTAAATGAATTTGTTGATCTGTAGGGGACAGGGGCGCCAACTTGGTCAAATTATTGGGGGGGCAAAGCCTGTTTTTCCTGATTTTTTGTATGGGAAAATTTGAAAATCTTCAATTATTGGGGGGAGGGGGGGCAAAACCATGCTTGCCCCCCCCCCCCTAAGTTGGCGCCTATGATAGGGGATTACTTGAATGAATAGTAAGTTCTTATTCTACAACAATGTCAAATGTCATGCGTAATCATTTTTGTCAAGCTGGATATGGCTTTGGGACCATTTAGTGTGTACCTATGTGACATTCATTATTCATCGAAATTATCGGAACAGTTTGGGAAAGTAAATAATATCGACTGACAATTTCCGGGCTATAAAGCCCCAACTGTAGAGACATGGGTATTCAGCATGACCATGCTGAGTGTGACGGGTTCGATTGTCGATCGGTCCAGCAACTTCTCGCAATGGACATTTTCTTGATTTCCTTGGACATAGAGTATCTTCGTGCCTGCCACACGAAATCTACATGTAAATTGGTCATTGGCAGAGGAAGCTCTCCGTTGACTGTGGAAGTGCTCGTAGAACACTAAGCTGCGATGCAGGCTTTGTAACAGTGGAATAGTTATACCGAGAAAAAGAAGACAATTTCCGGTCAGCGGATGCCTTCATTGTACCGATCATTGTAGAAGTAGGACGCATCACATATCAAAAATCAAAATAAAAAAAAAAACAAAAAAAAAACGAAAAAACAACGATTTAAAAGTAGTTTTCACACATTTCACTCATACGACGTAGAACTAATCTCAGCAAAACATGCAATATCTTACAGCATTCTAAATAAAATAAAATCACTAATAAGAAGCAGAATAGTTTATTCGTTTGTGCATAGCAGTGTCACGCCGCGTTTTAGCTATAATTGGTCTGTGTCCTAATGTATTTGTGAGAGTAGTGCCACTGGTGATTCCCAATTGTTTACTCCGTTTTGTTTTCCACTTCATTGTCATCCAATTCAACGCACATGTTTGAGGGATTCACTCTGTAGGTGGGAATGCCAAACTTTTTCTTAGATTTCTAAATACAGTGTGATAGGACATCGAAAGCGAGTGAAACGATATGTATGAACTATATGTACATCGACCGTGAAGTAGAGAGACTTATCACATAGAGATAATAGACGGATCAAGCTGCTTACTATCTATCTAGGACATATTTACAATGAGAGTTCGAGTACTGAGTGTCGTTGTTTTGTTAAATCTATGGTACGCAAAATTAATTAGAAAAGTTCTAGAAACTGTTAATCGTTTGGTTTAGTAATATCTCTAGAGGTAGATATGCTTACTGGAATATTGCTTTGCTATAGTTACCTTCGTTCTGATGGCCGTGGGCCACCTCTCTCTCAGGATGACATCGTTCCCATTTATCCAAAAGATGTGCGAAAACCGCGACGTACCGAAGCGTCATTAATTCAATCCAACATGCATACGACTAATTGAGACAAGTTGTTCGACACAAACCGTGTGAATTCTCACCACTGAATTGCGGCTTACCCGAAAACAAAGTTTCAATTGTTGATTTATTGCGTTTATTCGATTTTTTCAGTTTTTATTCATCACCTATTAATGGTTCAATTTATTATGTACAACGAGCGTTATAAATAAATTAACCTCATCCGTTTCGGCAGTTCCGATCGCGGTGGATCCATTAGCATTCAATTATGATGTTTTCACAATTGCTTTCTCCTGTCAGCCGCGCAAGCAGATCAATCTCTCAATATTGACGCTTCGATTATTGGTAATTGTTTGTATAAAAAGTTGCATCTGTGATTTAAATAATGGCCGGTGCAAATATTTGCAGCTCTTCTGCCTGCGAAACCCATACCTAACGGTGATCTAATTAAAATCGGCTTCCATGCGACGATGAGGTCCAATTGTCCGTGATAAATGGTAAATTAATCTGTGTGGTTCGATTAAACGACGGGTGAAATGGGCCGAATTTTTTTGGAATTTTCCTGGCGGTTGTGGGTGAGTCCACATGTAATATTAAAATGATGTAATCGGCGGCGCTTTTTGTGTTTCGATCGATGATTTCATAGTACTACGCTTGATTGTAGTTGCGCTTTAAGTTTTTGTGCATTTTTTCAGTTGACGAAGTTACTTCAATGAATGGATTTTCGATTTGGAAGATACTTTGGAATATGACTATTATTGTCTCTGTATATGAATTTGAAAGGTTTATACGAACGTAAACTATAATGGAAATAAGGCATTTAAGAAGCTGTATAAAAACTGAAATTTAATAAGCAAAATTGATGAATCTATGCTTTTTTCCGCGGTCATATAATTTAGGGTAGAGTCGCAGAGAACTTACACAGTGTAAAAAGTCGTAATAATGTAATAATGTAAAAAGTTAATTGATTACGGTTTAACGAAACGCATGAAATGCAAGATACCATTACTCAAAATTTTGGGTTTAACCTACACGTAAAAAAGTTGTCAAATTGCGTACCAAGCAGATGGAACGTAAATCATACTCCTAGCCTAGCTCTGTAGGTAGAATTTCTTAGCAACGCAAATTCTTCCAACTGGATCGAATAAATGATTATATATTTAAAATTTGGGCTGCAAAACGGTGAGCCGATAAGGAGAGCGTCCAACATAGCTCTGGTCCTCACAAGTTCCTACCTTATGCATCCACGGGTCAAGCGATGACAAAGACCGCCAGCTAAGAGTTGTGTGCTTAGCTGGTAGTGCAGCCTGGGCACTGTTGTCCTTCTGACTTCAGCTAGATTGAGAAGGTACGATCCGAGTGTCTGTTCACCAAGGAGGTGCGGCTCAAACAGCGTCTGTTCTGGCATCCAGCGGCTGAGTAAGAAACGCTGCACCACGCCCAGCTAGATCCAAGGTGGTAGCCCCATCAGCGTGGTCGTCCCAGTGTTGGTTGGGACGTTAAACAGAACTGGCACGACGGCCCTCCGGCAAGACAGGGGTGTTGGCGTAGGCACAATAAGCCACCCGTAAAAATCCCCATTGCGAATAACATCTATGCCGATTGTATCGAGTCGTATTTTCTCCTATAGGAGAAAATACGACTCGATACAATAGGCAAAGACCCACGCGACGAAATAAGGACTTGGAAACTTGGAACATGGAATTGCAAGTCATTAGGTTTCGCAGGATGTGACAGGATAATCTACGACGAACTACATCCCCGCAACTTCGACATCGTGGCGTTGCAGGAACTTTGTTGGACTGGACAGAAAGTGTGGAAAAGCGGGCATCGAGCTGCTACCTTCTACCAAAGCTGTGGCACAACCAATGAACTGGGAACAGGATTTATAGTGTTGGGCCAGATGAGACAACGTGTTAAGGGTCGTTTCTTCAACTACAGCATCATTAACGTCCACTGCCCACACGAAGGGAGACCTGAGACCTGATGGCGATAAAGAAGCGTTCTACGCGCAATTAGAGCAAGCATACGATGGTTGCTCGCCGCGTGACATGAAAATCGTTGTCGGCGACATGAACGCGCAGGTAGGAAGGGAGGAAATGTACAGACCAGTAATCGGGCGAAACAGCCTGCACGCCGCATCGAATGATAACGGCCATCGATGCGTAAACTTTGCAGCTTCCCGTGGTATGGTAGTCCGAAGCACCTTCTTCCCTCGCAAAGTTATCCATAAAGCCACCTGGAGATCACCCGACCATCAAACAGAAAACCAAATCGACCACGTTCTAATCGACGATAAATTCTTCTCGGATATACCAATGTCCGCACTTACCGCAGTACGAATATAGATCACTACTTAGTCGCTGTATGCATGCGCTCAAAACTTTCGACAGTTATCACCACGCGTCGAAGTCGAATGCCGCGGCTCAACATCGAGCAGCTGCGTAACGTAGAAGTGGCTCAAGACTACGCGCAGCAGTTAGCAGTGGCTCTACCAACGCAACGGAAGAGCAGCTTGACGCAGCTACACTTGAAGATGGCTGGAGGGGCATCCGATCCGCCATAGGTAGTACCTCAGCTACAGCACTATGCTTCGCGACTCCGAAACACAGAAACGACTGGTACGACGGCGAATGTGAACAGTTGAGCGCATGAAAATTGTGCTCTTTGAATTTGGACCATCGAGCACATAATTAATTATAAATCTTTTCATCGTATCAGATAGAAGGATGTTGAAATATTGTAAATGTAATTTCGAACTGTCAAAAGATTTATAATTTATGATGTGCTTGATGGTCTAAATCCAAAGAGCAGAATTTTCATGCGCTCAGTGCGGACAAGCCTGCACTACACTGGGTCATTACCAAGATTTGGAAGGAGGAAGTATTACCGGAGGAATGGATGGAAGGTATCGTGTGTCCCATCTACAAAAGGGCGACAAGTTGGATTGCGGGAACTACCGCGCGATCACACTACTGAGCGCTGCCTACAAGATACTCTCTCAAATTTTATGCCGCCGACTATCACCGATTGCAAGAGAGTTCGTGGGGCAATATCTGGCTGGATTTATGGGTGAACGCGCTACAACGGACCAGATGTTCGCCATCCGCCAGGTGTTGCAGAAATGCCGCGAATACAACGTGCCCACACATCACTTGTTCATTGATTTCAAATCGGCGTATGATACAATCGATCGAGAACAGCTATGGCAGATTATGCACGAATACGGATTCCCGGATAAACTGACACGGTTGATCAAGGCGACGATGGATCGAGTGATGTGCGTAGTTCGAGTATCAGGGACACTTTCGAGTCCCTTCGAATCTCGCAGAGGGTTACGGCAAGGTGATGGTCTTTCGTGCTTGCTGTTCAACATTGCTTTAGAGGGTGTAATTAGGAGAGCGGGGATAAACATGAGTGAAATGATTTTCACGAAGTCCGTTCATTTGCTTGGTTTCGCTGATGATATTGATATTATTGCTCGTAAATTTGAGACGATGGCGGAAACGTACATCCGACTAAAGAGTGAAGCCACACGAATCGGATTAGTCATTAATGTGTCGAAGACAAAGTACAAAGGGCAAAGGGCTCCAGGGAGGAATCAGCGCGCCCGCCACCCCGAATTTCTATCGACGGTGATGAAATCTAGGCGGTTGAAGAATTCTTGTACTTGGGCTCACTGGTGACCGCCGACAACGACACCAGCAGAGAAATTCAGAGGCGCATTGTGGCAGGAAATCGTTCTTACTTTGGACTCCGCAGAACTCTACGATCGAATAAAGTTCGTCGTAACAGTTAATCATCTACAAAACGCTGATTAGACTGGTCGTCCTCTATGGGCACGAAACATGGACCCTACGTGGAGAGGACCAACGCGCCCTTGGAGTTTTCGAACGGAAGGTGTTGCGTACCATCTACGGTGGAGTGCAAATGGAAGACGGGACTTGGAGAAGGCGAATGAACCACGAGCTGCATCGGCTGCTGAGAGAACACTCCATCGTCCATACCGCGAAAATCGGGAGGCTACGGTGGGCGGGTCACGTCATCAGGATGTCGGATAGCAACCCGACTAAAATGGTTCTGGAGTCATCCGACCGGTACAAGGAGACGAGGAGCGCAGTGAGCTAGGTGGGTCGACCAAGTGGAGGACGATCTGCGGACCCTACGCAGAGTGCGGAACTGGAGACAAACAGCCATGGACCGAGTGGAATGGAGACGGCTACTATGTATAGCAGAGGCCACCCCGGCCTTAGCCTGATCGATGTATCTCTCACATTTAAAATTGGAGTACACGTTCTCAAAATGGTAAAAAGGATGAACTGTTCAAACTTGAAACAGTCATTAAAGTGCGTATTGCAGTTATTACTGATACAAATTTGAAATCTGTGTCTTTTTTCAAACGAAATACATATTTGTTTTGCAAAATAATAGCTAGTGGTGGAGTTGCTATCATCAGTTGAGTTGAACAACTATAGAAAAAAACAAACAGGGGCGTGAGCACGACTAGATTCAGAAGATTGTAGGACGGGAGTAATTTGTTTGAAGCAAAAATTAAACAATGGCGCCAGTACGATTAGGTTCGGAGTATTCGTTGTCAGAAATACATTTTACGACGCAAAAAAAAAGAGCAAAAAAGGTTAGATTCTGAAAATTCCTTGCCGGGAATGAGTTGTTCGACGCACAAATAAACAGTAGCGTAAGCGTAGTTCAGCTTTAAATCTTTGCTCCAGTACACCCTGGACTATGTTCAAAAATTCAGTTGATTCAATTTACCTCGTTTTATTTCCAACTCGCGTTGAATTCTGTTCAATTAAACTTCATTTTCTTCCAATTAAAACTTCATTTTCTTCCAATAAAAACCACACAGTAACGGAAAGCCATGCTAAAACCATAAAAACTCCTCTTCATTTACACCCACCTGGTCGGCGTTCGGGTGGGGGAAGTTAACCCGATTAAACAGCCCGTACACAATCGTGCTCATTTTCCACTCGAGTAATAACTGTATAATTGCAGTCTGTCGGGGTTCGGCTGCCAAAATTTGCTAGTTTTTCCTTCGTGATGGTAGTGCGCTGCATACTTAAAGTCTTCCAAACCATGTACCTCCATTCGGTGGGTGGGTTTCATCTTCTAACCACTTCCGTCTGTCTGGGTAATGTTCTTAAAGTAATTAAATGCGAGGTAGCATTAAAGCCAGCCAAGCGACGAGAGCTTTTTTTCCTGGAGGGACCAGAAAAAATCCCCGAGGAGGCGAAAACTTGGTTTCCCATCTTGGTAACGTCAGCCGGTTAGCTGATGGTAGCCACGACGCAGGCAGTGAGCATATGACTGCGGTGAGACCTCACACTACAAACGAATCCTTTCGTGCGAGTGCATTTCTAGCAACTGGAAAATTGCACTCAGTCATATGTTTGCCGGGAACGAACTGTACTCTCTAGAGGAGAAAGTGGCGTTATGTAACTTTCATGCGCTTGCATGCGGTCAAATTACCAAATTTTACTTAAGTTCTTCTAAGAATATGACTCAAAATCTCCTGTTTTTCTATTTCGAGTCTATTTTTTTCAAGCATTATTGTACACTGGACTTCGTATTCCAATAGTTTTGGTGGTCCGGAAAATACAAATGAAACATAATGTAGAGGGTACATTAAGAATCTGGTTGAGTCCTTGGAAAAGTCCCTAGAGGAACCTCGAATTTTAAAAAACTTTCTGGAGTGATTTTGAAACTTTTACAGCAATCATAGAATTCCTCATCCAGTTACAACTGAGATTCCCACAAAAATTCCTATCGTGATTTCTCCTAGATTTCTTCAAGAATTCATCAAGAGTTTTTTCTTGGGGTTTAACCAGCAATTGGGTTCTTTAGGGGTATCCGAATTATTTCATAATCTGATTCTTCTCCCAAAAATTATTCGAAATCCAAAATTTCATAATTTTTGGAGTTTAGGAACTATTTTTAAAATGCATTCAAAGTTTGTATGGGGAAAATTTTTTGGTTGGGTCGAACTGTCACTTTATCGATTGAACTGTCATTCTATCTACGAAAATTAAAACTGTTCTGTTAATTTAACCATCAAAACAAAGGTATTGCAATTCAAGAAAATCACGTTATACTCAGAAAAATGAGCCCTTTCGATTAGGCTTTAGAAAATAGCAAAATTTTATTCACTAAACAACCCAATTCCTGCTGGAAATCCACTTGAGATTCCTTCAGGAATTCTTATTGGGATTATTTCAGAAATGTTACGGTTCAAGAATTTCTGAAAAAGTCTTACCAGAAGATATCCCAGCAACAATTTCTGAATAAATCTTGGTAGAAATATCTGAGTCATAGAAGAATTTAGGCTGATATTAAAAAAACTCTAAAGAAATATTTTAAGAAACTACTAGAGAAATTCCAAGAGCGGACCTGATGTTATGGTTAGAACACTTGACTATCACGCCGAGGACCTGGGATCGAATCCCACTCCCGACAAACTCGCCAAATGTGAATTTTTCAACACTGAGCGTGGGTCCCGAGATGAACTAGCCCAGGGCTAAAAATCTCGTTAATACAGATAAAACAGAAAAAATATAGGACTACTTGGAGGAATTATGGAAATGGTTTGTAAAGGAATCCTCGGAGAAAAATCTGGGACAATCTCAGCAAGAATTCCTAGAGAAATCCCTTCAGGAGTTTATGTAGAATTCCAAAAGGGTTTCTCCAAAGATTTCGCTTTGGATTCCTTCAAGAGTTCTTCTTGACAGTTCTCGCAGATTTCTCCAAGTGTTCTTCCAGGAATTCCTCAAGGAATGCCCACTGGGATTCCAGCAGAAGTCCTTTCTGTGATTTTTACAGGAAATTTTCAAAAGATTTCTCCTCAATTTTTTTTTTAGAATTTCCCCAAGAATGCCTGTTGGGTTTCCTTCTGAAATTTCTCATGTGGTACCTCGAGGGATTTACCTAAGAACTCCTCCAGGAATCCCTCTGGGATTACTTCTAGGAATTATCGGAGCAATTTCTCAGCTGAAATTTCTAGCAGTAGTTCCATAAATAATCTGAGGAGGATTCCCAGGAGGAATACCAAATTTCTGGAGAATTCCATGAATAAATCACAGCTGGAGTTGCTGAAGGAATCCCAGCAAGAATTTCTAGTGTGATACCAGACGATCCTTGGGCGAATCCTTGCAGAAATATTCAAAGCAATCCATAGAGAAGTTTCCAAAAAAATCCTAGGAAAGTTCTCTGAAGGAATCACAGAAGGAATTTCTGAAGCAATCCATGGAGAAATCCCTTGAGGCGTTTTGAAAATAATTTCTTGGAGAATCCCAGCAGGCATTCCCGGAGAACTTCCGAAGGTATCCGTGGATCTGTAGGTATCCTTGCCCGAATTTTGGAGGAAGTCTTGGAGAAATCTCCGGACGCGTCACAGAAGGAATTCCTTGGGGAATTCTTGAAGGTGTTTCTTCTGCATCCTCAGCAGGAACTTCTAGATTATCATATCTGGCTTTCATAGAGGGATTCCCAGATTAATCTTTGAGAAAACCTTGTTAGAATTTCTTTAAACATGCCTGATGCTATTCTTGTAGTGATTGCTTCACAAACGCCTGATAGGAATTCATAGTTGGAATTGCTTCAGAGGTTTCACCCAGGATTCCTATACATACCCTTCCTGCGATTCTTCCAAGGATTCTCATAAAAATCCTTCTTGTGATTCCTCCAGAGATTTATGTAAGGATTCCTTTAAGAATTTCTCGTAGCGTATCAGCAGATATTCCTCCAGTAATTGCTCTTGGGAATCCTCCAAAAATTCCTGGAGGACTTCAAGCAAGAATTGCCTGAGGAATCCTTGCAAAATGTTCTTGGTGGATTGTACTAGAAATTTCTGAATAAATCCCAGTAGAATTCTAAGCAAAAATCTGAAGGAATCGGAAATGGGTTTCCAATAGAAATTACTGGGAAAATTTTGAAGAAAACGAAGTAGTTCTTAAAGAAATCCTTAAACGAATCAGAGTAGATATATTTGGAGGAATCTGTAAGCTGTAATCACTAGCGCAGGCTGCTTTTTCTTTTTCGTCACTCATCCTTCTATGCAAACACTTGAAAAAGAGGGGTGGAAGAAGGAACACTTGCCTTTTTTCATACCGCTATTTCTCGTGTTTTTGAAGGCGATTAAGTGAGAAAAAAGAAAAAGCAATCATCATTGGGGGTGAGAATGGGTCACAAAATGCATACGTCCACCCACATACATTATTTCCACATCCTAACTTTTGCTTCTTTGCATGAAAAAGTTCTTTGATCACTGGAATGTTGCCTTTGGTAATGCATGTACAAATGATGAAAATATTTTTGGAGTTCGTCAATTTTCCTTAAAACTACAAATGTATGAAAACTGACCCATTCTCACCGCTTCGAGGGGGTGAGAATGGGTCAAGGGAAACGAATTTGCTCTATATTGGTAACAGAGCGAGTAAATAAAGTTCTGGTCAAGGTTGATACTATTTATCAATAATATATTATATGATGCATATGAGTTTGAGATTCTGAAAAGTATCAATCCACCTAAAGGTTTGCTCTAGAGTACTAATTTTTCTACAGGAACTGCAGGCAACTTCGAGGATGACGCCATAATTTTTTTGATATTCGTAATATTTGATGAGATTCTTCAGATAATGTTTTGACCCAATCTTGCCCCTCTGACCCATTGTCACCCCCAACGACGGTACAGCTAGTGACAGTAATTGCTTAAGGTACAGTAATTTCTAAAGGAATCCTAGGTTCTATCTAAAAATTTCTTCAAAATTGCTCCAAATGTCTCCGAAGAACTCCATCACATTTTTTTTTGGGATTTGTAGAACACACAATAATACCCAAAAATCAAAAGAAAAACAAAATATATTTTAACATTTAACATTTGTTTTTTTTAACACTTTTTCATGGGACACGTATGCCAAGTTATCTGGTAAAGTGTCTTTAATATACTATAATAAAAATAAAACTATTTTATGGGTCATCCACAAAAAAATGACACAGCTCTTAAAAATGACCAATCAAGGTAATAGTTGTTTAACAATACATGTTTCTGCAATTTTGTAGAAAACACTAATTAAAGAGTATTAGTGTTTTCTACAAAGTCTAGAAAAAAGAAAATTAGGTAATTAAATTTGAAAAAAAAATTGTTTTTTTTTAAATTCTACACGCAAATAGCATTTTTTTCTGGGCCACTATGATTTTTTTTGTTCAGATTTTTAGAAATTCATCTTGATACCTAAAATCAATTTTACAGAGATTTTTTGAAATCACCTTTTGACACCTGGGCAACTGCTTGATAGTTCGACCCAGTACAAAATCCGTCGTGGGTGATTCAACAAATTACTCCCATACAAACCTCAAATTAATTTTTAAATACGTTCCTGGGCACCAAATTTTATTAAAATT
The DNA here is from genome assembly GCF_035046485.1 of Aedes albopictus. Lineage (NCBI taxonomy): Eukaryota > Metazoa > Arthropoda > Insecta > Diptera > Culicidae > Aedes > Aedes albopictus. Next base: position 188,596,363 of record NC_085138.1, read on the forward strand.
TAGATTTTGGCCAAATTTGGCGTGCAGATTGAGAACATGAAATTATCTCAACATCGTTAAAGACAATTTTATAGCACTTTTGGGTGGATTAATCACGAAGGTGAAAATTTCAAAATAAAAAGTTATACATACAGAACTTATTCTATGACACCATGCAGCGAAAAATCAACTCTTGACGCCGCAGAAGATAGATTATGGATGTGAACCCCAGCATACACTAACCAGCAACACACATGACATATCCTCCAAAAAGTCTTAAAGTTGATATTATGTTTCCTAAATATTCGATTGGCATAATTCATTTTTAATCCAAATCTGGATCTGGGCAACGATTTTATCCAGTGCTTAGTGAGTTCCGAGGGCTGCATACCCTAGTAGTCGACATGCTTCTATGATGCATTTATGAATTGAGGATTAGGGTTAGGAGGAACGCATCTTGGGAGATTCGGGACGTTACTAAAATGTAATATTGTGCTAATTTCATTGTAATTTCTGTAAATAAATTAATAAATAAAGTTTTGAAGCTGCCGAAACAGTAAGAGCTGCTGTCAAAAGGTTTCATTGTTCCTAATAAGTTGCATCCCTAACACATATTGTTTCCAGAACCATTGGCCACTGACTCCCGAAATTCCCCAGTTTCCTCTCGAAATTCTTATTGGGGTGGCTTCTTGAATGTATCCATGAAATACTTCTGGGACTCCTCTGGAAGCTTCTGCAGCGATTCATCTGAAAATTTCTTCTGTGGTTCCTCCACAGATTTTCTTACCATTTCCCGACTGGATGGGAAAAACAAAATTATTACTGGTTGTGTTATTTTGTTACAATGATTTTCATAACAAAACAACGGTTGTTATAGAACATGTACCGTTAGTAGTTAAAATAACAAAAAATCTAACAAAACTCGTTCGAATTAAAACAAACTGTTTGTTCTCAATTAGTTCTCAATAAATTCTCTATAGATTCGCGCCGAACCCGCCTTTTTCTAGTACTGCAATTGAGTGCTAGTTGGTAGTAGTAGTATATTGAATAATTGAAAGTAGTAGTAAGTAGCTAGCTTCCTAGAATTATAAATTATAAAATAAAATCAGTCTGAGTTGAACTCCCAAGAAATAAACTACTTCTTAAATTGTGCCTAAACCTAAGTTCCAACTGAATAAAGTTATTGCTAGATTGCCAAAAGTTTTCCTATTGTGAAGAAGAAATCCACCTAATTGCAGTTAGCTGCAACACCGTGAGCTTTGTGGAAAGTGAAGCTCATTATCCTATGCCACCACCGCCCGCGCAGCATAGAGCAAACTACAGCCGAAATCCGTTTTTCTACCCGCGAAATTCCACCGGAAATCACGAACCTGCCACAACACAAACATATAACAAGTTGAGATACAATCATAACAAGAATATATCAAAATTTGTTAGACTAAACTTGCGAAATCATAACAAAATTATAACAAGTTTTGCAATATATTTCAGATCAAATTTGTTACAAGTTTTTTATACATTTCTTGGCTCGAGTGACCCAAAATATCAAAAAATATCAATCATTTTCGCGATAACACAAAAAATCTTTCTTGTGACTCATCAAGAAGTTTCTCAACGGAATCCTCCATGAATGGCTGCTGGAATTCCTCCAGAAATTCCTTCCATAATTCCTTTGGAGATTTCTCTAAGGGTCTCCTAACATTCCTCCTGTGATTCTTCCAGGAATTTCTCTTAAGCCTGGAACACATAGCGTCCGTTCCGTCGAGGTTTGCGTTTTTTGCCTTTCTCGTACACTAAGTGTACTGGAAAGGCTATATGTTCACTCCAAAAATGACTTTTTGATAGAAGGCCCGGAGGGTCGAGTCACATATACCAATCAACTCAGCTCGACGAATTGAGGTGATGTCTGTGTGTACATATGTGTGTGTGTATGTATGTGTGTATGTGTGTATGTGTGTGTACAAAAAACTCACATCACTTTTTGGCAGTAAACCTCAACCGATTTTAATGACCGACGGTTCATTCGACGCGGAATCTGGTCCCATTGTTTCCTATTGAAAATGGTTCGGATCGGTCTAGCCGTTCCGGAGTTATGGCCATTTAGGTGTTCCGGACCGGTACCCCAGGAAGGGGCCAGATATGAAAACGCTACAACCCTATGCATGCGACACATAAAACCGCGGCATTTTCCATAACCTGATGAACGCTATGCAGGAAAATACTCTCAGACCATATCTGAACCGGTAGTGTTTCAGAACCGGTTCCGGGTGTCCCGCCGGAAGTGGCCAAATAAAAAAGTGAACCAAATCCATGCATGTGACACATCAAATGACGGCTTTTTCGATAACCTGATTAACGGTATGCAGGAAAATAGTCTCAGACCATATCTGAACCGGTGGTGTTCCGGAACCGATTCCGAGTGTCCCGCCGGAAGTGGCCAAATACAAAAGTGAACCAAACCCATGCATGCGACACACCAAATTGCGGCTTTTCTGATAACCTGATGAACGGTAAGCAGGAAAAGAGTCTTAGACCATATCTGAACCGGTGGTGTTCCGGAGCCGATTCCGAGTGTCACGCCGGAAGTGGCCAAATACATAAGCGAACCAAAGTAATGCATGCAACACATCAAATTCCGGCTTTTTCGAAAACCCGATGAACGATTAGCAAGAAAATAGAACCAGACTACATTAGAAACTACCGGTAGTGTTCCGGAATCGGTTGCGGGACAACTGCAACCGATTCCGGAACACTACCGGTAGTTTCTAATGTAGTCTGGTTCTATTTTCTTGCTGGAAGTGGTCAAATGTAAAAGAGAACGAAACCCATGCATGTGACACATCAAATCTCAGCTTTTTAGGTAATCTGATGAACGGTTAACAAAAAAAAATCTCAGACCACATTATGGAAAACCAGTTGTGTTCCAGAACCGATTCCGGGTGTCTCGCCGGAAGTGGACAAATGTGGAAGGAAACCAAACACATGTGTGCGGCTCATTAAATACCGACTTTTTCGATAACCTGAAAAACGATCAGCAAGAAAATAGTCTCAGATCACATTAGAGACTACCAGTAGTGTTCCAGAACCGGTTCCGGGTGTCCCGCCTTAAGTGGCCAAATATTAAAGTGGAGCAAACCTATGCACGCGACACATCAAATCGCGGCTTTCTCGATAACCTGATAAACGGTTAGCAAGAAAATAGGCTCACACTACATTAGAAACTACAGGTAGTGTTCCGGAACCGGTTCCGAGTGTCGCGCCGGAATTGGCCAAATACAAAAGTGAACCAAACCCATGCATGCGACACACCAAATTGCGGCTTTTCTGATAACCTGATGAACGGTAAGCAGGAAAAGAGTCTTAGACCATATCTGAACCGGTGGTGTTCCGGAACCGATTCCGAGTGTCCCGCCGGAAGTGGTCAAATACATAAGTGAACCAAAGTAATGCATGCAACACATCAAATTCCGGCTTTTTCGAAAACCCGATGAACGATTAGCAAGAAAATAGAACCAGACCACATTAGAAACTACCGGTAGTGTTCCGGAATCGGTTGCAGTTGTCCCGCTGGAAGTGGTCAAATGTAAAAGAGAACGAAACCCATGCATGTGACACATCAAATCGCAGCTTTTTAGGTAATCTGATGAACGGTTAACAAAAAAAAATCTCAGACCACATTTGAGAAAACCAGTAGTGTTCCAGAACCGATTCCGGGTGTCCCGCCGGAAGTGGACAAATGTGGAAGGAAACCAAACACATGTGTGCGGCTCATTAAATACCGGCTTTTTCGATAATCTGAAAAACTATCAGCAAGAAAATAGTCTCAGATCACATTAGAGACTACCGGTAGTGTTCCAGAACCGGTTCCGGGTGTCCTGCTGGAATTGGTAAAATGTAAAAATGATCCAAACCCATGCATGTGACACATCAGTTTGTGGCTTTCTAGGAAATCGGGTGAACAGTTAGAGGAAACTAGTTTCATGCCATATTGGGGACAATTGGTACTGTCCTGGTTCCAGATGTCTCGCCGTAAGTGGTAAAATGTAAAATTGAACCAAACCCATGCATTCGGTGCATAAAATCACGGCCTTTTCGATTACCTGATGAACGGTTAGTAAGAAAATAGGCACAGACTACATAAGTTTTTACCGGTAGTGTTTGTGGTTCCGGGTGTCCCGCCGGAAGTGGTCATATACAAAAGTTAACCAAACTAATGCATGCCACACGTCAAATCGCGGCTTTTTTGATAACCTGATTACCGGTTAGCAAGAATATAGGCTCAAACCACATTAGAGACTACCAGCAGTATAACAGAACCAACTTTGGGTGCTTTGCCGGAATTACGAAAGTGAGCAAAATCATAGCAAGCGATAGATATGTGTAATTGTTCTCTTCATCATGACAAAACTAAAGTGATCTCAGAACTCATCGAATCACACCATTTCAGATTCCTACTCATCCTTACAGTCAACGTTGTATGGGAAAATTAAAATTTCATCGCAACAACCCTGAACATTTTTTTTCAATCCCCTTTTGCGTCTAAAGTTACTACACAAAATTCTGATGTGACTGGTTGCGCCCTCGCGCTCTGTAATGTGGTTGAAATTTTATTGGGATTTAGTTTGGGAAATTTCACTTGCTTGCATTTTTTTTCTTCAATTTTACATGGATCTTGTAATCAGCGATAATAAAATATAGCCTGAAGTGTACAGAAAAAACTTTGTCGATGATCCCAAAGTGATCTGTGGTTGTGAAAAAGCTTATATCTTAGCTTGTAATCATCGTCTTCATATTGATTGGCCTCCAATGACATGACAGTGAAGGTGGTCAAGCAGTCAACTGAGAGCTCTGATATTTTTAAACTCTGCCTATATGTTGAACATAACATAACGCATACGTTGAATATGCGTCATCAATAAGTTTTTCTATTCGAAATGGCTTTGATAAAATTCTTGCTTTTCTCAATACAGTATTCTCAGGATTCAGGAACACTTCGGCTTACGTCGACATCATGAGTACATATTCGACGAGAAAGGCGCTATCACCACTAGGTGGATAAATCAGGGTTTTTTGACAGTTTTCCCATGGGAAATGTGTCAAACTACTGTCACGCACACGCAAACGTATGCATTGTGTGGGTCACTTTAGAATTTCTCCCGGAATACTGCTGGGTTTCCTCCTGAAATTCCTGGCGGAACCCCCCAGGATTTTTTTCTTAGATTGAAGATTCTATGCTGAGGAGATTAAATCTCAGAAATTTCTGCTGGAGGACGTTCAAAAACAAATTCTGGACAAATCCCAGCTAAAAATGCTTTAAAGTCTTAATAGAAATATTGCTGTGTGCATTCGAAATGCAAATAGCAAATGCGGGAGCACCAAATGCGGTAAGATTTTCTAACAAGTAACCCGATGTCAGTGGGAGCTTTTGAATCCTAGGTTGGCGGTGGTTTTGACTATGGTTGCTAAGTTGCCTTTGGTAACACTGTGTTACCGCGTTTGGAGCGCATTTGAGCAACATTTACATCTTGAAAGCACACAGCAATACCTGGAGATATCTCTGTGGGAATTCCTGATCGAATTTAAGTAAAAATTTGTAGAATTATCCAGAAAAAATATTGGAGAATTCCACGAAGAAATCACAGCAAACTACTGACCGAATCCCAGGAGGATTTCTGGAGGAATCCCAGCAGGAGTTTCCGAAGGAATTCCAAAAAGATTTCTCCAAAGATTTCAGCAGGAATTTCTCTTGGAATCGCTCCAAGAATGTTCGCTGCAATTACTTTCGTAACAGATAGATTTTGTCGTTCCTCCAGGAAATCATTTAAAAGTTCCTCCAGGTCTGCTGAGGAACCCCATTGGTGTGAAGAAATAACTTTAGTTAAAATTCACAAATACAAAGAAATTTAAAAAAATGAGGTTCTCCCAAAAATCTCTCAAATGAATCGAACAGTGATTTTTCCATGGATTTGTTATTTCTTTCAGAAATTCATTCTGAGACTCTTACAGAAACTTTTGCTGCGATTCCTCCTGAAAGATTTCCAAAAAACTGCTCTAGGAGCGTCTTTTGAAATTCTCCTAGAAACTCTATTTGTGACCCCTCAAAAGATTTCTCTATGGATTCTTCCTAGAATTTCATTTCATAACTAAATTTTCATCTCAGAACGTATACGGGAACTTGGAGGATGTGCTTCGAATTTCCCAATTTCCAAACGTTTATTCTGAAAATTCACAATTTGGTGGTATAGAAGCTAATATGACGTAACCCTAGCATTGTGTTAGAAGTAGGGTATGTGTTCCATCATTAATCTCACGTTCCCATATTCATCCTATTCGAAAACAAGCGATTACGGCACCGATTGATTCCGTTCTTTTTGTTTTCATGGGTGCTCACTTCTAACAAAAAATACAAAAATAAGAAATAAAACAAACAGCGCTTCGATCCTTTGTTTTTCGTAGGATGAAAATGGGAGCCACATGCTTAAGAAGGGAGCCAATATCCTACTTCAAGTAACACACTTGTTTTGTTGTTTTGTTGCGCAGAAGCTACTGTGACTTACTTCCAACAAATAAATACTTACTTGCTAGAAGAAAGTTACAGTGACTTCTGCGCAACAAAAACCTGCGCCGTCGTGACTCTTCTGTGACAAGTGTGTTACTTGGAACCAAGGATGGGAACACTAACTTGCAGAGAGTTACACTCACTTGCTGTTTTCTCAGTTCAAAAGCGTGCAATTAATAAACGATGTATGAACGACTTTTAGCAAATGGTTTTGTCTAAAAGTTTGCCGATTAAAGTGGGGGTCGCACACGCATATCGAAGTCGTGAGGGATCTGAGAAGGCAACTCTCCACGAGGTGAATGTAAATTACACTCACCTCGTGGAGAGTCGTCTTCACAGCTCTGTCACGACTTTGGTATGCATGTGCGACTCCTACTCTCTTCGGCAAACTTTTAGACAAAATCACAAGGTGAAAGTCGTCCATACATTGTTTTTTGATTGCACGCTTCTGAGCTGAGAAAATAGTAAGTGAGTGTAAATCTATAAAAGTGAGTGTTCCCATCCCTGCTTGGAACGTCATAGTAACCTTTATATTTACAACCAAAACATGCGCTGCCGAAACTCTTGTATGACATGGTTGTTGCTTGGGTATGTAGTAGGTTCTTCTGGAGATTATGCCCGGTTGTCACATCCGATAGTTCCCAAACGGTCCAAAGCTATTTACGAACAATATTCGATTGTAGAGGTGTATGTTTTGATGAAAATAGAATGAATTATATTTCAAATCATAACGGAAAATACACTGCATACCACTATTGCAATAATATGATACACGTACCAATGATGTTTTTTGCAATTGCAGGCTGTTATAAAGCATAATAATGGTATTTTAGCATTTTTTCTTAATTATCTTAACGATTTTATACATATTCCCATCACTATTATAAAAAAACAGTCCTTTAAGTAAGTATCGGACCCGGTGACTCACCGAAATAACTCTGGCTACATATATACGTTCTCAGTTCACTTTTACAAACTAGACATGTGCACGAGCATATTTAAAAAAAATATTCATATCGTTCCCTGAACGGCAAGGCAAGAATTTAAGTTCGTTTGCTCTGATTCAAGCCGATATGGGTTGATAGAGACAACAATTTATCTTCAGACAATATCCCATTGATGACCCCTCTGGCTCCAAAGGCTTAAAATGCTCATGCTTGATGGTTTTCATTAATTTCATGAATGATTTTTTTAGGTTTTTTAAGAACTGTTATGTAACATTTATTGCATATACTATTGCAATTCTTGAGAATTGCGAATTAAAGTCTGATTTTTTTTCTTGGAAATTTAAAACTGGATTTCGAGATGTTTCACTTTAAAATTTGTCTTGATCAAAGATGCTTCCTTTTCCTATGGAGACGCACGGTTATTTAGCTTTATTTTTCATAAGATGACTTCCATTAGAAAGCAGTGTTAATATTAAGCTGAGGTATAGTATTCAGGAGGAACAATCAAGAAATTTTTCTATAGTGAGTGCCTTTTGAACAGTTACTTCTTCACTACTGCATACTGGAATTGCATAAACAACGGTTTGTCGAGTGGTTTACGCAGGGATTATATTATTATATCCCACGCATCGAGAATCGAGATAGGTTCCTTTCTAACCAAAGCACTTTTTAGTATGGAGGAGATACTACCAAAAAAGCGTCACCAGTGCATTCTCCAACACCCTCTCCTAATTACTTCTAGTACAACAACTACCGACCGTGTGGGTTGTTGAACTTCTTCCCTCTAACTTGGCATTGTTGTTGTTTGCTCACGAAACATAATGGTCGGTCAGTAAAAGTTTCCAAATCGGTGAAATATGGCGTTGTCATAGCAGCAGGTTCCATTTGCGAGCAAAACTCATCCAACAAATTGAGAGGCTTAGATAAAAGTTCACCATTCTGCGGCGGTGAAAACTTTTGCCTGCCAGGCTGCTTGCTTGAAGTGCGGTGCGGTATTGGGAAACGACGATAGGCTCTTCGCCATTTTGGGAGATTCCGGTGTGGCATCGATGGGCCGAACAAATAAACAAGTAATCAAAAACCACAGCAAATCTACCCACTTCTGTGGGCTTGTGGGTTATCCCGGGAATTCATCGGAACCAGGGACAAGCAAAAGTGCAAACATGTAGGTACGGGTGGCTCCAACCGACTTTGTAGTTACGGCGGCAGTTTGTTCAGCGTGTGATAAATTTATGGAACATAACAGATGGTGCTATACCGTTGCGACAGTTTTTATTTTCGATCGAACTTTTCCTTCCGGAATTGTTTCTATGCCAGACAAATTGCCGCTGCCAAAGAACAGTTTGTTTCAAAGTTCGAAATTGATGGCATCAGCAGCCCTCGTTGTCGTTGTTAGTGCAAACATTGTGATTGTTTGGTTTGATGGTAAGAGATATTCTTTCGCTATTATGGAATGGTGTTTATAGAACTTTTATTTGTCTGAGCCGCAGTTGCGTTTCATGTCGAAATTGTAACATTTGTTAAGTCTGAAGGAACCTCAAAAGTTGTATTCAGTTAGCTTAGTGGATAAGGTGAAGCTACTTGTCCGTTTTTCTTTGCTTTACACAATTGAATACTCACCTGGATCGTTTCGAAATCTAGCTACCGATATCAAAACTGTATACGTTTCCAATACTCATCTATGTTCATACCGATGGTACTTAACAGATTAAAACTTAACGAACTGACTCCCAAAACGCATAAATCGACAGATCCCTCGCCAGACACGTGTGGACCACTAGCAGAATCGTAATTTATAGTGTGTGCAGTCACCGAACGAAACCGGATGGTTGCATCGCCGCGTTGACTGTTGTACAATAGGGATTACAGACAACTGCGTTTTGTGGATATTCACCTCCACCCCGTCCCTGTTTATACGATGGCGGACCATTTTCCAAATTGATTTTGATGACACACGCAAAAATGGATGGAATGGAAAATAAAGACATGAATAACATGCAGCAGATAAATATTTACACAAACCAAAAAACCCCCACAGGGAAACAATAGTGTAATGAATTGCCACTGAAACAACGCATTCACAACAACTAAAAACGAAGTGTCGATTGTTGCACCTCGCTATCCCATCATGGCTTTTGGATGATGAGCGGGGGGAAGGGGGAGGGGGGACTTGATATGCTAACAGTCAATGGTTCAATATTTACAACGGCTCTGTATTTATCCGCCAGAGTGCGATCATATTTACAATGGAAGTCAATTTCATTCGTGGAGTTTTTGCGGTTGGTTTGATCCGGGAATTTTTATTTGCCTCTCGACATGTTTTTTTTTTTCGCTTGGTAGAATTGATTTCACGTTTCTGTTATTTGGTTCTGATTTTTGTTGCTTTTAGCTACTAGCTTTGTTATTCACAATCGGTTGTGATGGAATTATTTTTTCTTCTGGTGCAGTTTTTCCGGTTTCGGTTTGAGTTAACGTAAAAAAAAACTATTTCAGTTACAGTCTTCGCAAAGTTTACACCTTCGGTGTTAGTATTTGTTTCGCAGCTTTCTACGCTCGATGATTAATTGGGACTGGTTTTATCTATTGACTACATGCATCGTTTTCCATTCCTAACGTTATGGCCTTTAACCCGCAACAACATTGAATAAAATCTTCTCAAACCGCCACCATTCTCAGGTTCATTCTCTAAATATTTGAACTATGAAGTTATCTTACACTTGAAACAATTGATATAAATGCTATTGATGATTCTACCTACCTATGGGCGATACTGCGTGACGATTCAAGGAAAAAACCTTCAGTTGTAAAAACACATCAGACCACTTTAAATTCGATAGATTTCCAAGTTTCCTCGATCAACAATGTAATATAACAGACTAATAATAACGGAATACTGAATCAGTATAATGATCGACAACAGTGACGCTAATAAAGTTTTTTTCATCGATGTTTTTAGTGGAAGTTACAGTACGTATTCGAAAATTAAATTCGATTCGATTTGGAGGGGTTTTGGTAGTGCGATCGCATCATAATGTCGTTTGCAAATTGAAGAAGAGCCAGCAAAATTTGTTCACACTATAAACGAAAAAATAATGATACTTTACTATTAGTACTTTTTTATTACCAACACTTTATCATTATGGTGGCACTCATACCACTTAATGTATAGATTTTTGTTTTGATGAACACTATCATTAACATAGCTTGTTTCGTAGCAGAACAATGTAGACGCAAAATTATTCAAAAGAGACACTTTTAAAAAGATACAGTGAATTTGCTATACAGTCAGTTTTTTTTTACGCGGGCGATACGTACCGCGTACAAAAAAACTCAGTTCATAATTCAAAAAATCGCGTGAAAAATTCTCACCATTTCTCGACGAATCATGCAAAAATAAGACGATGATTTTTTTTTGTATGGCGTTTTCATTTACGCGGCCGCGTAAATGAAAACCGCGTAAAAAAGTCCTGACTGTACACTGAATCAATTCAATTTTTTATGGCAACTTCTATTGCCTCTGAGGTCGGTCAGCGATCTCAAATATCTTTTGAAAGGGTGCACATTTTTGATAAACAGAGGTAAAGTGTCGTTAATAAAGTATAATCATAAAAATCGATCGATAGGAAATAAATTCGAGAAGAGATTAACCCTCGAACAGTCGCGTATTCGGCCATCCTCAGTGACACCACGCCTACGCTGTGTACCACTAGCGTGTTTTTTCATGGTGCGTGTACTCAGTACATGATGCGACCGCTCCCGGGTTTTTGTTTTTTAATCAAAAAATTCGTATTGTGCTATTCCACGCATCAGTTATCCCTCGAGCAGTCGCGTCTGGAATGGAAAGCATGTTCTATATGTACATACGGTGTGTATTGCAGAACAAAAAAGAAATCGGCATTGTTCAGCCCTATTTTTTTAAACTTTAATAAAAAACTTAAAAAAACTGTGTCTTGCACAGCAAATTTTATTATTATTATTAGTTTATTAAAGACACTTTACCAAATGAATCTTTGAAAAGCTATGTTTGAGGTATTAATTCTAGCATAACATGTGACAAGGGCCATTGTTTTTTTTTTTTGTAAACAAACATATTTTGGTCACTGTAGGGTCCAGCTACATCCACCAACGAACATCAACACCCTTAATAAATAGCACGGAGATGGCTCTTTCTGATAAGAGGGTTAATGCGCGTGGGCGGATCGAGATGGGTACTTCTTCTTCATAATGGCTCTATGTCCCCACTGGGACTCTGCCTGCCTCGCTTCAACTTAGTGTTCTTTGAGCACTTTCACAGTTATTAATTGAAGGGCTCTTTTGCCCGCCATTGCATGAATTTGTATATTGTGAGGCAAGTACAATGATACTTTATGCCCAGGGAATCGAGAAATTTTTCCCGATCGGAACGGGAATCGAACCCGTAGTCTCCGGTTTGGAGATTCATAGCCTCAACCACTAGGATAACTGGAGACCCCGAGATGGGTACTACAGCAACCAAAACAAGTTTCATTACAAAAAAACACTTTCACATGTTAGGTTAGATTTGACTAAATTAAAAAAAATGTAACATTGACTGTGAATATTAAACGGTCCCAAAAAAAAAAAAACGTTTTTCAAAATGTCAAGGTACTTAACCCTACAATTAAAGATATCGTCGGTTTCCTTCCTACAATAGGGGCACAACTCAAAAAAATGTGAATTTTCAGAATAAGCGTTTAAAAGTTGTACATACATCCTGAAGCACCTCCTACCAGTTCACATATTTTACTCATCATTTGACAAAAGTAAACGAATTTTGATGGTTGTATCATGAAAAGGGACTGTAGGGCTATCTGTTTCATGAATTTTTGATGACTTTTTTTCAACGACTTTTGAAAAAGTTGACTGATTTTGAGTTGTGTCTTTATTGCAGAAAATTGGAAAAAATTACATAGTCTCGCGTTTCTCAACGAATTTCGGAACGGGTCTTTGTGAGATGAAAATTTTTATATAGTTTTTTATGACTTGCCATCAAAATCTCAAAAATGACAAATTTAGAGTTGTTATTGCAGGAAACCGACGATATGCACATTGGATGCATTTTTTTTTAGAACATATCGATTTTCTAAAAAATAATTTAAGGACAAAAATTCTCAAAAAATATGTTTTAAATTTGGAAAACTGTGGAAAGCTGTAGACCTACCTACCAAGTCGTGATTTGAAAGTGATTACAAATTTAAAATTTAGCATGGAAACAGCATTACAAAGATTTTCATATTTTTAGAAAATTTAAATGTATAGCACAAAATAGTTCTCCCGTCAATATAAACACAGCATTTCAAAACTAATACCCTTCAAGAATACCTAGGGGTCCATAGAAAAATATAAAAATATTGGAAAAACTCGGATATTGAAAAAATATTACGAAATGTTATTTTTTTTATAGAAATTGTCATGGAAAAGGAGAATTTTTCTAAAAACGCTCTGGCAAAAACTTCTAATGAAATTTTAGAAAATCGATATGTTCTACAAAAATGCTTCAAATATGCATATTTTTCATTTTAGAGTTAGCCACCTTGACTCACACCAAAACTGCAGTGCAACAAATCTAAAGGAACAAACACTGTTTTGTGTTAATAAATTGATTAATCGATCTCCTAATGCCGAGTTTTATCATAGGGCTAATCAAAATTCCTGCATTTTTTTTTCTAGGATTTTTCTGCATTAATTCAGTATTTTCCCGACCATTCTAAGTAGACCAGTAGTCCACCCGAGAGTTTTGAATCGTTTGCCATCAATCCTGTTCAAAAACCAAACTTTTATATTTTTTCACAGAGCGCGTGTCTCAATTTCTAGAGGAACATACTGGTGAACTTTTGGAGAGTCCAATAGAAAAGTTTATATATTCATGCATACAACGAGATTTATTTCGGCATTCTTAAAATCTGTGAGAGGCAGTTTTAAAATTTGTTTGGTGACAGTTTCAAGATATGAATAAAGAAATTCTTAAAAAGTGGCAGAGTTGCAATAAAAAAAATGGAATGTCTTCCTTTAAGGATTTGTTCAAACTCATCAAAAAAGATGTTTGGAGGAGAGTAGTTCCTGAAATATCTTTTGATAATAAATCCATGGCAGTTTCCAATAGAATGAGTGATTATTTTCCTTAGGTAGTTTTTCAGAGAATGCTGAAGAAATACTTAAGGAAGTCTCTAAAGGTGTGTGAAGTACAATACTTTGAATATTTTCTGGTAATTGTTCCAAAATTGCTTGGACAAACTCTATAGAATTCCTGGAGAAATTTCAGGTGCGTATGCTGGAGTTTTTTTTTATTTCCGGATGATATCCACTGAAATTTCCGATTATTAAAGTTAAAAAAAACAACAACAAAATTTATGATGTACATTCCGGATGCACATAATTCCATACGACTATAGTTTTCCATGTATTGTTTTTGTTAAATTCGTTTGAACTTCTTGGATGCTTTCAAAAAGATTCAATACATCAATGTTATGATTATTAATATGTTGAAAAAAAAAAAAACAAAAAAAAAAAACAAAAGTTGGGATTTTGGAGCTTCAAAATCTGAGCTTATTTCAAACTAAAAGTTTTTGAAATGAAAATCCAGCTCGCAGTTATTTAAAACACTTTGGTGACAATTCGCAAAGTTCTACTATCCTCCAGACAATCGGAAAAGTGTCACCGAAACTAAGGAATTTTTTTACTGTAACTTTTTTTTAAAAATTACGAAAATTCGATACATTTTTTTTTTCAAAATATTTCTTTCTCTACAAAAACACGAAAAAATGTTCCCATCAATTTTAAAAAAACCTCAGGCAGCAATTTTGCCAACAAAAAAAATATTCAAATACACTCTACACTTCTACACAAAAAAGATTCCAAAAATTCCAATCGATTTTACTTTTCTGTAAATTTCTTAAGTGCTGCTGCTGGAACACCTAACAGAAAGTTTGAACATTTCGCCTAAAAAAAAAAGAAAGTCAGCTAAAGATCTGACTGCAAAGCTCTAGAATTTTTCCCAGAGTTTACTTTGAGAGGAAAAAAATCAGAAGAAGTTATTTAGAAAAATCTTCTAAAAAATGTTTTCATAATTTCATATTTTTTCCGAAAATTACAAACTTAATTAACACCTTAATCAGTGGCACCTCATGGTCGCATGGTCGTAGGGTAGAGTCACCAAGCTTCAAGTCGCACCACGGTGGTTTTTCAAAAACCTCCTAAAATTGCGGCAGATTTTTTCAATGAATGCAGTCTGATATTTCTTTTCTAATTATGCCTCAAAATTTTCTCTTGATCGCGTGAACGGCAGAGTTGCACTCTGTCACTGTCAATGGTAAGCAAATTGCTGATTTTGATAGGCCGACTGCGATCCAAGTCAGCGTCCGCTCTATTGAGTCACCGTCACTTTTCTTGTTCTATCAGAACTGAACTGACTGTGATGGTGTGTGGAAATCACTGATAGGCCATCTTTAAAATTCGTTTAAAAATCCAAATGAAGATTTACCAAGATAATGTTTTAATATGTGGTACAAAATAACAAGTTTTGCATGCAGGTCACAAAAAAGTATGAGTTTTGGCGAAACCCACCAAAATATCACAAAGTTGCAATGATTGTGATCTAGAGTGCGGGTCAATATCAGGTCGTACCTTGTCATTGTCGTTTTGATTATTGATCGGCCTGGAGTGATAGTGATGATTGTGCAATATCAGTAGTCACCTGATAAGACTGATATTGCGCAACTCTGGTGGACGGTTTGAGAATTATGTGTAGGGTTTTGTCGGAATTTTTCTGTGAATTCTGTTGAAACTTTCTCAGCATTCAACGTCCGGATTCTCTTAAAAATCTTTTGGAAAAAATTGATTCACTTGAGGAATATTCTGAAGTTTCATTCAATATTTCTTCGGAATCCTCTAAAGCCACGGTTCCCAACGCGACCCCCCAGTCTGTCGTCACTGCGCTTTTCGTAAAACAATCGAAGCGTGCCTGCAAGCGGCTGGGGGGGTCGCGAAACGAAGGTTGGGAAGCTATGCTCTAAAGGAATCTGTTGAATTCCATTTTCAAAAGTTTGTTCAATTTTTTTCACGATTCTGTCGCAAATGTTTTGAGTTTTTTTTTTTAAATTTTACTCTGAAAACTGCCAGAATCCTTTTCAGGATTGAAAACCCTCTGAAAAATTTTGTCAAAATACAAGCGAAGTACCCTTCAAAATTCTGTCCAAACCAAGATCCGGAAATTTCTATAGGATTTGGTCGGAATCTTTATGAGAATACATACTACAAGGGAAATGCCATATCCTATTCTAACCGGAAAATCCGCATTTATCCGTTTCTAATCGTCGCTATCTGAGCAGCAGTTAGACGCGGTTAATAACGATTAGCAATGGATTAATGTGGATTTTTCCGGTTAGCAAATGAAGTGCCATTCCCCCTGGAATACTATCGAAGTCGAAGAACCAGAAGTTTGTAAGCACCATTTTCAGGAATCCGTCAACATTTTCGTTAGGGATATGTCACAATCCACCTAAAGATTCAGTTGAACGTCTTCTCATGATTCTGTCGGAATGCTCTTTCAGATTATGTTAAGATCTTCCATGGAATTCAGTGGAAATTACTTCCAATAATTATTTAAACATTCGCATTTTGAAATATCGCTAGAACTTTTCAACAAATGTTTATTGATAATTCTGCTTTGATTTTGTCCAAACATATTTCTGTATCTGATGAGATTATTTGAAAAGTTTTACATAAATTGTTAATTTTTCAAAAAAAAAAATAAAAAAAACAAAACATATTATACCATAACTCTTCTGGTAATTCTTCCAGAGTTTTCTCAAAATTCAAAATATTATTTCAAGAATTCTTCAATGTGTCCGTTTCTCTTGAGAAGTCCTCCAGAGGCTACGCCCAAGTTTCTTTCAAGATTTTTCTCCAAAAATACTTTTAGGAACTCATTCAGATATTTTTTTTTCTAAAAATTCCATTACGTCTGTTTAGCTTATTTCACTCGGTGTTTCTCTGGTCATTTACACTTTATTATTATCTGTATTAACGAGATTTTTAGCCCTAAGCTAGTTCATCTCGGGACCCACGCTTTACTTCCCTTCCGAAGGAAGAACTCACATTTTGCGAGTTTGTCGGGAGTGGGATTCGATCCCAGGTCCTCGGTGTGATAGTCAAGTGTTCTAATCATCAAACCAGGTCCGCTCCACAATTTACACTTTAGTTTTGTTCATGAAATCGACAAGAGATTCCTTTAACGAATGCGTCAGCAAATCTATTGGAATTAACTCCCGATATATTTTCAGGAATTCTCCTAAATGTGCCTCCAGGATATTAACAGAGATGTTTCTAGGAATTTATCCAGGAATTTCAGCAGGAATCACTCCAGGAACTCTACTAATGATTCCACAAATAATTTCTTTGAAGTTCTGAAAGAGATTTCGCCACTTTTGGATTTTTTTGAACATATTTCAAGTAATTCCTACCGAGATTCCTAGTGGAATCTCTGGAAAAGAAGGAATCCATAGTGGCATTTTTGGATTTATGGAATCGCTGGAAAAAAATCTGGATAGACAACCGAAAAAAAATATTTGGCAGTCACACGGGAGAAATTCCCTAATAATATTCCTTCATGAATTCCTGGGAAATTTTTTGGAATAATTTATAGAAGAATTATTTTATGAATTTAGGATACAATTTTTGAACAATCTTTTGAATACTTTTGTTTTATTTCATTAATGAATCACAGAAGAAAGTCTCGGAGTAATGTTTGGAATTTGTAGATGATACACTTGATGGATACCAGGAGCAATATTTGAAGAATTTTAGAAAGAACCTCATAATTCCGTTTTTTGACTCTAAAAAATTCAATTGAAATCGAAAATGTTGGGGCCCTGGTTGCCTGGTCAAACAAAATGGTTAACCTTCAACATGTTTCAATAAAATAAGAATTTTACTCGAGCTTCTTTTCAACGCATTTGTAATTACCTCATGATTACTCAATTTCGTTTCTCCATAATGAATAGTTTTATAATGCTTTTTATCGCCCTTTTCCCTGCCTAATCTTGAGGGCTTCACTCACGACATAAGATTGCTGACATACGATGGCACTACCAAAAAACTCCCAAAAACACCTTTTACCCTATATTGAGGCTCACACTTTGGCTCCAAATGACCGCACAATTTGGTTTCACGTGATTGCCGAAACCATTCCTTCTTCTTCGGAAACACTACTCCGATGGTCGTGAAGCCAGATTTACGGTCGCGAGCGTAACAATCGTAACAATGTAAATTCATTTTCCCATTCCAACTGCCAGCCAGCCATCCAGCCATTCTGATTCTACATTCTACACTCAGAGCCGTCCGTGGAAAGTCTCGAAGAAATTCCACGGCGTTCAACGCATTCTTCCTTGGTCCGTACCTAGTAGTAGGACGACAGCTACCAAGCTCGCGATAGTTGCGAATAGCGCAAATATCTGGACCAATTGAATTCGGCGAGCTGGGGTGGCCAGGGTGGGAAATTAATTATTCCTGTAATTTGCATTCCTGCTCTTTTCCTTGATTCATTTCCACCTCATTTACATTATAACGGTCATAGTTTACTCGCGCGCGACTTTTTTTTCTTCTCTCTACTCCACACTGCACTGACTGTGCACTGCTGATTCCCTTCAAATTCTCGCCCGATTTTATCAGCATTTTTTTTTTCTAGGTTCTTCATTGCTTGGTGACGATACGACGATGCGATGAGCGGTGGTGGTGGACTCGCGGTATGACTCGCACTTTGGTTCTGCTCTAAAAGATGCTAAAATACGCTCTAGTGGAAATGAGTGTCTGCTGCTGCTGTTGCTGCACTAGTGGGGGTGCTTTTCTGCGCTTCGCCCCCTTGCTACTACCCTCCGCCTCAGTCTGAACACTTTTTGGCGTAAAAAATGGTTATTGATTTCGCTTCTCGTGATAGTTCTTTTTTTTCGCTGTAAGTGACGATAAAAAGTCTAGATTCGGTCATTTGGGTGCTATCGTCGCTATTGGTACGTTGGTTGCTGGAACACTGTGGTCGAAAGTGAGATTTTTCTTCGATGAAATACCTAATTGCAATACCTTTTTACGATGGATGTTAAAAGAGTACACCTTGCACTTTTTCTACGTCCATCGTGAGTGAGCAAAAAAATTCTATCGCTCATAATTGACACCTTCATATTTAACAAAAATATAACAATATTCTATAAAACCAAGATATTTATAACTCTTTGTTATAACTAATGTTGGACATTTTTGGTGTTTGACTAAAATAAGGGTATTAAGCTTGCAAGAACAGGGTTTTGTTCCTAGATGTTTAAAATGTGTTAGAGGAGTTTTAGGGGAACCGAAAAGAAAATAAATCAGCGGGTTCCTTGGGGCTCCTGAGGACATTCAGAGTGTTTTAGAGACGTTTCAACTGATCTCAGGGAGCTTCCAAGGGTTCTCAGGGGGTATCAAGGAGTTTTATGAGGTTTCAAGAGGTGTTCAGGGGCCTTTCAGGGGGCCTCAGAAGATGTCAAGACTTCAGTGGCCTTCAGGTTTCAGATTTAGAGTGAATCAGGGGATTTATGATTATCATCAATTGCATGAGAAAATCATAATAGAATAGTAAGTAGTAGATTTTTTTTTTTTTTTTTGTTTGTATTTATGTGTATTTTAACTTATGCTAATTCTACACTTAGTAGTAGATGACTTAACGTGCAACTCAACAAAAAAGCAATTTTCTCGTTCAAATTTTCTTATTTCCGTCGGGGCCCGTGGCGCAGTGGTCCACACGTTCGCTTCATAAGCGGATGGTCATGGGTTCGAACCCAGCCCCGGCACTTGAAATTTTTCGTCAGTTGCTCTTCCCCCAGAGAGCAGCTGGCACCTGACCCTCTTCGGAGCATATAGCTCTAACGGACTCGGAATTTGAATATCAGCGAACCGCAACTCATAATGGACGACCCCCAATTGGACTGGAAAAGGAACAGCAGCCAACCATCAGCATCATCGTGCTCATCATTCTACCGTGGACAGGGTAGAAAAGTTGAAGCAGCACAAGGCACCAGTTCGATACAGTTGAATTAGAATAGAATACATGTAGGCGCTGTACAAAAGTGTAAGTGCAGCGTCCAATTGGAATCGCTCACGTAGTGCCCAAGTGGACAAAAGAGCTGTAAATTAGGTTAAGTGATTAAGAATAAAAAAAAATTTTCTTATTTGTTTTTGAAAAACGTTTAGCATGTTTTCATAGGCATATGGCATAACCTGATCGTTTTTAGGCTAGTTTGAACTTCAAATGAATGAGAAAACTGAATTTTTAATGTTTGATAATGTTTGATTATTCATCAATTTGATTGGCTCCCTAAGCTAGAAGATAAATTTGTTAAATGATGGACATTCAATAATCTACATTTGAACTGGAAACAAGTCTGTACTTTTCCGGTTTCCGGATGTTTTTGGGTACGCTTTATAGGACATCAGAGTGATTTTTATTTGCGTTCCAAGGGATTTCTGGGTGATCTCAGGGTATGTTCGAAGACGTTTCAAGGAGCCTCAGAAGCCTCAAAAAACATTTACACTCTGTTTCTAAACTTTTGGTTTTTGAGGAGTTGGTCCGTGACACTAGATTGAGAATCACCGAGATTTGCACCCACATTATATTGATAATACTTTTCCTTGAGGAAACTAATTCGGAAACATTTGCAGTTACTCTAAGTACTTTCAGACCATGAGAAATGAACATGGCCCGTGACCCAAGAGTGAGATTCTCTGAGCTTTGCTACACCATTATTCTATCAATAAATTGTGGAAAGTACTTTCAATTAAATTGTCACGGGAGCTAGCGAAGGAATGATAGAAAGAAATTTTTTTGTGATTTGCCGAAGAAATTCCCTAAGAAATTGTCAATAAAACCTACAAAGGCATTATCGAAGAAAAGGCTAAGACAGCGACAAAATTTCTGAAGGGCCAGAGAAAATTTTTAAAAAGAATTTCCAAAACAGTTTATGAGAAAAAATAAAAGAAACTTGAAATGATCTAATGAAGAAATTTCCAAAAGCACTACCGGAATTACCAAAGGAACTCTCAAAGTAATTCCAAAGAAATGTCCTAGGACGTTTCCACGGAAATTCTTAATTACGTTTTTCAAAAAAAACATAGAAGGAAGAATATGTAAAGTAATTGCAGAAGGCATTCTCTAACACATTTATAAAGGAAATATTAAAAAATAATAATTGTAGAAAAAATTTTTTAAGGCATGCCTAGATAAACTTCAAGCGAAGTGTAGAGAGACTTTCGCAGGAAATGTTGAAGCTGTTCTTAAAGAAATGGCTGATGGAATTTTAAAGCAAATTGCTGGGTGAATTTACAAAGTAATTCCCGAAAGAATTCCCAAATAAATTATTGAAAACAATTTGCAAATAAATTTCTGCCAACATTTCCATAAAAATTTACCACCAAATTTCCGAAGAAACTGCAAATGAAATTCTCAATGCATTCGTCGTAAAAGTATGCAAAAGATTGGCTGCAGGAATCTGCAAAGAAATTGTTGAAGAAGTTCCCAAAGAAAGTGTTGAAGGAGTTTAAGGAGAATTTTCAAAAGGAATTACCAAAAACTTATGCAGGAAAAGAAATTACAATAAAAATCGAAGGACTTGCCGAAGCAATTATTATTTTTCAGCGGAGTGGTTTGGGTGAAAAACTAGCATAAGCAATTAAATCCACGAAATAATGCAAGATATGAAAAACAGGAGCCGTTTCTAATTGAATTGCAGACATTTTCAAACGAATTGCTGAAGGAATTTCCATATAAATTAATGTTCAAGTTTCCGAAGGAGTTGCAAAAAAATATCAAAGAAATCACCGAGAGAATTTGTAAATGATTTAGAATTAACTCGAACAATCTACAGACATTATTAAAAAAAAAATCAAAAAAATGGTGAAGGAATTGTGACAGCATTTTTCAAAGCAATTATTCACGAGACTGGAGAAAGAAAAGAATATCAAAAGAATTATCGAAGCAATCATCAAGCCAAAATCAAAGAAATTGTCTGAGACATTCAAAAATGATACATAATGAATAAACTTCAAAGAATTTATAAAAGAAATAGCTAAAGAAATTTGCAAATAAATTGCCCCAGCAATTTCAAAAGAAGATTCCGAAGTAATAAAACAATCGCAGAGGAATCTCCCCATAGGAACATCTGAAGCAATTCTCAAAGGAATTGCTAAAGATGCCTACGAATGCATTGCCTTAGAAATTACCGAATCTATTTAATTTTCTAAGAAGTTCATGAAGAAATCACATATAGGTTTCCTATAAAGCATCCAAAGGAATAGCCTTAAACCTTGCCTTAAACATTCCCAAAGAAACTGATGCAGGCATTTTTAAAGGAAATGCCAAATTTTCAAAAGAATTATCGAAGGAATTTTTAAAGAAATTAACAAAAAATTGCCAAAGAATTTACCAAAGAAATTGTCTGAAATCTCCAAAGAAAATAGTAAAATAAAAAAAGAAAAAAAAGAATTCTGATTTTTCTGATAAACATTTAGAACCAGATTGGTCCCGAATCGATAAAATCTTAATATTTATATATTTGATGCACTGAGACTGTTTCAATGAAGACGAAAACAGCAATCCTATAGCTTGTGATTTATATAACGTTTGCAATGCACGTTTTTGAATTGTTTGTTTTAAATAACTTTACTATGTTCACTATGAAAGTAGTGAACAAGTTGTAAAATCGGGGAAAATGTTCAAATATGACACATGAGTGTAAGGGAAATTTATGAAAAATGGGTAAAATAGTATTTTTTTATATGCAAATTATGATTTTTTAAATTTTTTTTAAGTTTTGAAAAGATTTTCTAAAACTTCTTATCTTAAAATTAAATATCCTAATCACGAACAAAAATAAACGAACCCAATTATTATAAATGGACTACAAACCTCCCAAGTATCACGATATTCAGACATCCACTGTATCATTAAAACAATTTAACTGACACGAATGCACTCTTAGTGTAAAATGTCATAAATAATTAAAAAAAAAAACATATTAAAAATTTGTGTTTAAAATACAAAAGAGTTGAATTGTAGACAAGGGTCGCCAATATGCAAAAATGATTACCAAATCATCTTGATGCTACAAAGCTGACATGAAATATAAAAAAAATGAAATTAGCAACAAGTTTGAAGACACAATAAACACTGAAAAATTTACAGTTTGTGCATTGATAAACAAAAATAGTCTAAACAGTGCATCTACTTATTCTTGCCTGACCAACATGAAAAAGGGCGTAAAAACCATTGTGAACCTCTGTATCTCCCGTTACTCCTAGGTGTATTAGACACATTCTACCGTGATGTTACAACGTAAATCACAAATATTTTTCTTGGAAAATTTGCAGTTAATATGTTTTGCTGACCATTAAGATTTTTTTTGGAAAAATATGTTCACAATGAGAATTAGAAGCGTGACGTTACAACGTTGTAACGTCACGCTTCTTATTCCAATTTTAAACAAGCTTCTGAAGCCCGCCAGGACCACTTAAACCACCTGAAAAATTCCAGAAAAATGACTGTTTTTATTAAGATACCCTGAAACAAACCTGAAACCACAAGAAATCCCCTGAAACCCAAAACTCGATCAAGGAACACCCCAGAAATCCCCTGCTGTACCACTTGAACCGGTACAGGGTGAAAAGAGCAGCAGAGAAACGAATCCATCGCAATAGAAAATGGCAGCACGAAGAGAGTGTGATTGCTGAAGCGCATGAAAGTATGGACAGGAAAGATATGCGGAGTTTTTATGTAACCGTCAATAGTGCACGACACAAGATTGCGCCAGTACCCACCATTTGCAATAACCGGAAAAAAAAATTACTGACAGACATAACAATCAATGGTGGCAGCCAAGTGGAAGGAGCACTTCGAAGATTTGTTGAATTGTAGCAGTGAAGGAGCACTCAGGATAAGGATTACTATAATAGATGACGGTCAAATAGTGTAACCACCAATGCTGGATGAGGTTAAGAAGGCTCTTAAGGAGCTGGAAAACAGCAAAACTGCTGGGAAGGACGAGATCCCGGTCGAACTTCTTATGCACGGGAGCGAGTACCTACTTCAATCAATCCACCAGATTATTGTAAAGATTTAGGAGGATGAAGAATTGTCTACCAAGACGAAGTACATGATAGCCGGTCGTGACAGAGACAGGCCTAGTGGTGTTTTGGCTGAGATAGTGAATGATGGGGATGTATTTGAAGTTGTTGAAAAATTTGTTTATCTTGGATTACTTGGAATACTGACATGCGACAATGACGTTTCCCGTGCAGTGAAAAGGCGTATTGTAGCTGCGAATAGGACCTTGTATGGATTGTGTAACCAGCTAAGGTCCCGTAACTCCCCCATGATACTCCCGGAAGCCAATAAGGTATCAAAGTAGATACCACTTAAATGTCCCTGAAACCCTCTTTAACGCATATAAACCATCTTGAAACCCTATAACTCGACAAAAGTGCTCCTCGAATGTTCCTGAAAATCTACTGAAACTTCCTGTTCTTCCGTGCAAGCTCTCATAAACCCCTTTGAAACCCCGTAGCTCGTGACCCTGAATTGGGAAACGTTGAGCTTTATAACACCAATATATTGGTGGTATAGCACTGGAATGCATTGAATTTTGACTGTAGCACTGGAATGAATTAAATTTTGTAATACTACTATATTTTTGCTAGCGGCAGAATTAAAAAAAAAAAACACTTACATTTCCTAACACTATTGGTTCTATAGAAATCAACTTGGCCCATGACCTTTGATTGGAAACCGTCAAGTTTCACAAAACCTGTAGATATATTGTTCGACAGACTGCTTGAGCCGAGAAACTCGAGTGGTTCATGACGCGAGATAGAGAATCTCTGACGTTTGCAACTCCATTATATTGATTGAGGAGACCAATCCGGAAAAACTTGCATTTCTTGTATTTTCGTATCATGACAAATTAATATGGCGCGTGACCCCATAGTGGGAATCACTGAGCATAAATTGTCAAAGAAATTATAGAAGATATTTCCATTGGAATTGCCACAAGTACTGCCAAAAGAAATACAGAAGGAAATCTCCTTATGATATGCCGAAGGAATCCTCAAAGAAATTGTCGAAGAAACAAACAAGTCCATAAACCACGTAGAGTTTTGGGAGGGGGTCCACCCAAAGTATACGGTCCATACAAAAATTCAGATTTTTGTATAGACAAAAGTCGACGAGGAGGGAGCGGGGTGGTCTGAGATGACGAAAATTTTGTCTACTAAATTTCCGAAAAAATGGCAAAAAAGTGCAAAATGAATCTACAAAACAATTTTGGAAGCAATTTCAAAGAAAACTCCAAAAGATCTAATGAAGGAATACCCAAAAACACTACGGAAATTACCGAAGGAACTCGAAATTGTTGAATAAATTATCAAAGAAATAGACGAATGAATTTGCCAAGGATTACTGAAGAAAATTTTCAAAATGATTGCGGAAGGAATCCCCAAATAAATTTCCTAAGCTAATATAAAAAAAAAATGCCAAATGAATTGGGATTTCTAGATAATTCCCAGAAAAAATGTTGAAGGAATTCTTGAAGAAATGGCTGAAGAAATTCCCATATAAATTAATGACATAAATTTACTAAATTGCAAAACAAATTCGCAAACGAATCATGGAAATTCCCAGAGCGGCTTGCAATGGAATTGACGAATAAATAAAAAAAAGGAATTAACGAATGAGCTTCCAAAGGACTAGCATGAAAAAATCTCAAAAAGACTAAAGCACGGATATTCAAGGGAAATGCTCAAAAAATTTCCCAAGGAACTACCACGGGAATGTTTAAATGAAAAGCTTAAGGAGATTTAAAAAAAAATAGTGTAAGAACCACCTAAAAAAGACATTTAATTTTCTGTATTGTGAATATGTAATTTTAAGAAGATTTGATAGTTTTTAAAATATACGCTTCGTATAGTTGTTATACTAGTGAAATTTTATCTTGCATATTCCACTATAGATCAGACCCAAGCAACACACATGTTATAATAAAGTTACGACAGCGCAAGTTTTGGTTGTATAGAAGTTTATTTTACGTAATTCTAACATAGTGTTGAAATAACGTAAAATAAACTTCTATACGACCAAAACTTGCGCTGTCGTAACTTATATTTAACATGTGTGTTACTTGGGGAGTGAATGCCGTATTCAAACCGGGTCTAAACATTTTTTGTATTAAAGAAATTTTGTGAATAGTTTAGATCGAGCATCTAAAGATAGTTTTGTGCAACAAAATGAGCAATTATAAATCAAAATGCGTATATGTGGTATGGTAGTTAGTATAAATAATTTATTCCTCAACAGTGAAAGAATTGATTTTTGAGATTTTACGCTTCATTCAAGGCTCACTTTCGCATCAGGCCTAAAAACTTGCCACTAGACCGCCTTTTCATTCAAATTCGATAATTTTGTAGTTAACCGAAAATAATGAGAGCCCTATTTTTTTCATCATTGTAAAGACCAATTTTAAAAGAGGGTGGTTCGAAAATCCATCAATTTACTTTAAATTCGACACGTCGAAATAGTGTATGATACCTGCCTTGAATTTACGACGAAAAACCAATCTTGAATAAGTTTGCTAGTATCCAGTCCAAATCACAATATTAACTTTTTTCGTGCATTGGTTGAAGCCTCTCATGATGTAGTGCAGCGTGCTTGTCTGTCTCATTATGACTCCAATGCACGACTTTGGTTAAAATTGCCTAAATCCATAGCTTTTGAACTAGTTGCCCGATTTTCAATGTAGTAAAAGTTTACAAATCACCAGTGATTCTCTGAGTGGAATAACTGGTAACCATGCGTCTCCACTCTCCATATTTCCAAGTCGTAACGGAAATGCGTAACTAAAAATCTTAGACTGCATCCATCTATGCATTACGAAATAGCAACCGAAAACCGGGGGACTGCTGTATTCTGCTATAGAAAAATCTCCTTTCGACCACAGAGAACAGTTCCATATTTTATTGCATTTTGTCGCGCCACTCCTACAACTCCCTCGCATCAGTAGTTTTTACGCGAACACGAGGCGAAATATTGTACACACAGACTCCTAGAGCGATACATTTTCTTCTGAGTACACACAGATCTGCTCTGGTTGTTATGTCGATTGTTGGTAAGCATTTCATTTTTTGTTTTACTATTTTTTTCCTCTCTTCTCTATGTTTTCTGATGGAACATTACTCGTTGGGAAGTGATGATTGTTGGGGTCACCCTCGGCGTCCCTCGAAACGGCACAAGAGGATGGCACGGTGCCGCCGCCGTCGTCGGGAAGAGGAGCGTACACGGACGAGGCGGGGGAGGGCACACTAACTTTTACGATCGCTGATGATGGATTGAATTAAACGTGGCTATCAACATCAATCCGGCAATGATGGATGACCACGGGGCGTCGCTAGAATTGCCACTGCCGTAGTAATAGTTTCCTAGACGAGAAATGCAAGCAATGCCGGGGAAGAAAAAGAAAGAGAGAACAAGAGAAAGAGAAGAGGCACATGGAGTTGAGATCTGGCTGCGCTCTCGTTGTTGGTCCTTGGGGGGGAGGGGGATGTTGCAAGGGAGGGTACATTTGGTCGTCGCAGCATCCACGGTAATTGCTATGGTGATATTTTATTCGGCGAGGATTTCGATTCATTTGAATAATGTATTTTTGATATTATGGCATGCTTATGCCTTTTATTTACACCCCAAAATCACTCAAAATTACGGAAGATATCTTGATCTTTCCTCTAAATGTGCATGGAAACCGATTTTACTTCGTTATTTAATAACAAAACCAAAAAAAAAAGGAAGGAACGCATCCAGTTTCGCCTCAGGCGAATTTTCTGTTTTCTTTTTAATTTTGCAATATTTGGTTGACTGCTAAATATGTTTTTTTTTAACCTTCACGTCCCGACCATGAACAACTCATTTTCAAAATGCTGACATTTCGTCAATTTTCAACGGATTTTTTGAAGTCGCTCTCAATCGATCATAAATTGGTGCAAGTTTATTATACTCAAGTGGCCATGTAATATCCAGAACCATTCCGGAGATATTCCGGATGACTGGGGTCAGGGGGGGGGTTAGGGGTCTGTTTTGCCAAATGACTAAAAGTGATTATTTCGTGTGTTATTGTGTATGAGAGGCCCCCGCGGAACCTGTTCCAGGTGTTCCGAAGCGGTCACTTCAGATGATACATACACAGAGAAACAGACGTAACACTTAGAACAAATTTGATTGAAAAACATCGTCACGAAAACGTAATCGCCCAATGCTAAATGTACTGTGTTTGGCCGGGCCACCACTAGATGGCGGTAGTGAGCAAACGTCAAACAGAAGCAAAAACGATACCAGCGCCGCGAGTGGTCAATCGACCTACTACTGAATATTTGAATCAACCGTTAAAAAGGTGATCGATGCGAAGCGATGAGAGTGTGACGTCTGTTTCTCTGTGATACATACTTCACTCATTTTCTGTCCCATTCTCTTAAAAGCATGAAGATTGATACGTCGCACGGCATATTTTGGTTGCAAATCAGAAATGTCCTCGATGGCGCCCCCGTGGAACCTATGCTAGATGTTCCGGGGTGGCCATATTAGTTGATACAGACTTCAGTCTATCGTTTCTGACTCAGTCGTTCGAAATCAATAAGATTGATAGGTCGCACGGCATGTTTGAGTTGAAAGCCAGAAGTGTCCCCAATGAGGGCCCACGGAACCTGTCACGGGGATCCGGATGGGTCAACTTATTCAAATCTGGTTATCGTAGTTGTGTTTCACTGTTCGCAACAAAAATTTCGCTGAAAATCGATGGTTCAAACACAATAAGACACGAAGTAATCACTTTTAGGCATTTTGGCAACCCCCTGACCCCAGCACAATCCGGAATATGTCCGTTATGGTTCCGGATATTGCATGGCCAATTGAGTATAAGAAACTAGCACCTATTTATAATTTATGATTGAGGGCAACTTCCAAAAATCGGATGAAAATTGACGATATGTCAGCATTTTGAAAATGAGTTGTCGGGGTTCGGGACGTGAAGGTTAACGAGATTTTTAACCCGGGACTAGTTTATCTCGGGGCCCAGAGTATTTATTGGGAGTTAGATTAGATCCCAGGTCCTCGACGTGATAGTCAAGTGTTCTAACCATCACACCAGATCCGCACCACAAAGATATTTTTCTTCTACAGGAATTTTGTAATCATTTTTGCAACAAAAATGCGCGATGAGCAAGAATTGAAGAAAAGTTCGAAGAAAATCTAGTACAAATTTGCAAAAGTAACTCTGGATATATTTTTGAAGAATATTTCAGTTATTGAACGCTTGAAATGATTCTTAAAGATATAACTTATCTGAAACCCCCCAGAGAATCTGCACGATGTTCTAAAAAAAAATACGGGTGTTTGCTAGGAAATATATGGAGGAAACCAGTGAAACCCACTTGAAGAAATCATTGAATGAAATTGTGTGGTTGACTCTGGAAAATAGTTAAGAATAACTCGTAGTTCATAAAAAAATACCAGAATGAATTCGAACAAGAATATCCACAGTTTTCCAATCGAAAAATTTGAATATGTATAGAATCTCTGATGAATTTACCGTAGAAATTGCTCTACTGATTCACCACTAAGAATTTCATAAAAAAATCCCTTTTTCTGAAGAAATTTTGCCAAAGATTTCAATAATAACTCTTGGAAAAATTTTCTTACATTTTTTAGGAGTTGCGTCAACAATTGTATATTTTTTTTTTAGAACATTTTAAAACTCTAGGTTTATATACAAATACTAGCTGTCCCGGTAAACGTCGAACGGCATGCCTACCATGTTTTTTGACATGCATTTCTGAAGAGAGATAGCCCACGAAATGGAATTGCTTTCCCGGTCGATTTTTCCATTATTTTTTTTTCCGTACGAACACGTTGGAGCCCTGCACGAAGGCAACAGAGAAAAAGATATGTAGATCCGTTGACCCGTTCGCACGACAAATCGTAACACATCAACACCATTCTGTTCATATAGATTATTGGTAAACTTTTGTATAAATCTTGTTCAAAGAACTTTCGAAATCGGGTGCAAATTAGCGGAAAAATGGTTTTAAAAATTAACATGTTTTGAGGGGGTGATTCAAACTTTTGATCGAAAGTGCGGATGTCTCTGGGAATTTTCCGAAAATAATATAGGTTTGTAAAGAAGTCTTTGCCAACTTTTTCAGAATTGGTTGATTTATTTAATTTTTGTGGGATATTCATAACGGCCAATCACAATGCCATCGGTTGATTTTTTAAAACTCTCAACAAGGCTTTAGTAATACTTCTACACGACTTGCTGACATATAAATTTGTTTGATTTGTGACAGGTTTTATTGTGTTTGCTAGCTAACTTATATTTTTTTAAGAATTTCAAAGGATATTTATGAAGATACTCGTTTGACAAAACTCCAGAAGAAACAGGCTAAAGGATAATGAATTCGTGAAAGAATCCTAGAAACAAAACTCTTCTAGAAATTTCAAAAATGTTTCTTTCAGAATCCCCGAAAAAATCCATTATTTTATACATCCACTAAAATGTGGATGAAACGGGAACGAGTTTGTCAAAGAATGTTTGAAAGTTTTTCAAAATAAAGTACTAAGAGAATTCTTAGAATAACGAGCATGAATTAGATTAGGATACTGGTGGACGATTTCATTGAGGGTTTTCCGAGTAATGCCTTGAAAAACCTAGTGAGACATTCTTGATAGAATCTTTAGATAGAAATAGATAGGAATAGGGAAGAAATTCTTGGATAAATTTCTGAGTAAATACCCCTAACAAACTCCCAAAATGAACCCTCTGTGTGCAATGTAACTTCTGGAATAAATTAATGGAGGCACTTCTACCCGTAACCTCTGCGAAAATTCCAGAACAATGTTGAAATTTCTAATGATTTTCTTATTGGAGTCCGCTTAAAGTGAAACTTGATGCATTTTTTCATTTTTTAGTTTTTGATTTTTTATTAAATAACGGAGTAATATTTTCAAAATCGGTACTTATGCACATGTAGATGAAAGATTTAGGTATCATCTGAATGTTTTCGCTGATGGTAAATGTTCTTGGAAAAAAAAAAATGGTGTGTGCAAAAAAAAAACATCTTTCTCGAGGTGTATGAAAACCGATTTGAAATATAATAAAATATTTCTCAGTTGTTTAATAAAAATACCAAAAAATGAGGAAATGCTTCCAGTTTTGCTTAAGGATTTGCTTCAGAAAGTCAGTCTGCCTCCTGGAATCTGCCCAGTGATTTATCCAAGAATATCTGCATAGATTCGATGTTTCTCGATAGTTTCGACTTGCAGAGATTTATACTCATTATCATAGATTTCCTCCAGGGCTCGCTCAACACATTTTTTCGGGTGGTTTCCGGAAATGATTGTAGAGAAAATGTCTCTAGTAATATAGAGCGGAACAATCTGAAAGCTCCACCAGTAACTCGCGCAGATTTTTGTCGGAACATCTGATAGATTACTTCAAAGATGCCTAAGAAATATTTGGAAAGAATTTGCTAGAAACAGATTTGATTCTTTGAAAGATACCCGTTAAGGGAAATTCACTTCAACTAAGAAATTCTAAAGGAATTTAGTCAGAAACTGTTGTTTTCCATCATTTGCCTTCAAAATCTCAAAAATGACAAATGTTGAGTTGTGCCCCTATTGCAGGAAACCGACGACATCACTCAGCCATGCGGTGTCACTTTTTTGTAATTATCAAAAAGTGTACTATGATGAAAAAATTGAAAACAATTACATTTCCTTAGGCGACTATCCCCTTTGGCTGCAGGCTTTTATTGGTATAGGGCACTGCTAAGATAATTTTTTCTAAGTCTTTGACGATTCGTGGCCTTGTTGTGTGCGATTCGGACTTCGGAAAAATCTCGTCAGTTTCAGACTTGAAAAATTTTGACAGATTTTCATGGGTGGTATGACTTAATTCAAAATGTGGGGTACGCGTGCGTAGGAAAGTGTTCCTCCATTAAGTATTTCCGGGATCTTTCAAGAGATTCTTTCCTGTATTTCTCTATACATTATTTCCGGGATTTCT
The DNA here is from genome assembly GCF_035046485.1 of Aedes albopictus. NCBI lineage: Eukaryota > Metazoa > Arthropoda > Insecta > Diptera > Culicidae > Aedes > Aedes albopictus. Next base: position 188,627,982 of record NC_085138.1, read on the forward strand.
CCAGCATTATCCTTCTATGAAAGAGTTTTCAAAGGAATTTCAGAAAAAGTTCCCGGAAGAATCCACGACTTCCGAAAGAGTTTCCAGAAGCAATTCCTGACAGAAGCCCAGAATAAGTTTCCCGAGGAGCCTTTGAAAGAATTCCCGGAAGGAGTTATCGAGAAAATCCTGGAAGTAGTTCATGGAGGAATCCCGGAATTAACTTAGGAATCCTGGAGGGCAATCTTTAAGCAATCCCAGAAGTAGTTCCTGAAAGAACTCCGGAAAGAGTTCCTTGAGGGATCCTAGAGAAGGTTTTGGATGAATACTGAAAGAAGTTCTCGTCAGGGTTCTTGTAGGATTCCTGGAAGGGTCTCAGAAAGAATCCCTAAAGGAGCTGCAGGAAAATCTTGCATGGATTTTTTGTAACGAATTTCTGACGGAATCTGTGAAGGAGTTTCAGAAGGAATCTCGAAAAAAAAATCCTGTAACAATCTCTGAAAGAACTCCAGGAGCAATCCCGGGTGAAATTGCTAGAATTTCCAGGAATATTTTCTGACAGTTCAATAAAACTTCTAAAGACATTCCAAAAGAAACTATTGGGAGAATCTCGGATGGAAATCGTGAAAGATTCCCGGAACTTATTGAAAAATCCTGGAAGAAATCTTTTGAAGTACCAGAAAGGATCTTTGAAGTTTCTGGATAAATCTCAGATGGAACCCCAAGTAACACACTTGTCACCGTAGAGTCACGGCGGCGCAGGTTTTTGTTGCGCAGACGTTACTGTGACTTAATCCTAGCAAGTAAGTATTTATTTGTTAGAAGTAAGTCACATTGACTTCTGCGCAACAAAAACCTGCGCCGCCGTGACTCTTCTGTGACAAGTGTGTTACTTGGGACCTTTTAAGAGTCTCAGACGGGATCCCAGATAAAATTTCTGAAGAAACCCCAAAAAGAATCACAGATGGAGCACCATGAGGAATAGCAGTAGTAAATTCTAGAGGGATCCTAGAATAAATTCATGGAAAAACCACTGATAAAACTCCTGGAGGAATCTCAGGAAAAATTGCTGGGGTAATCATAGAAAAAAATCCTGAAAGAATCTCGGAATTAATTTGTAGAGAAATTTCGGAAGGAATTTCGACCCAAGTAATACACATGGTCACAAAACAGTCGCGGCAGCGCATGTAAGGGTTGCATATAATTCACTGTGATTTCCTGCGCAACCCTTACATGCGCTGCCGTGACTGTTTTGTAATCAAGTGTGTTGCTTGAGGAAGGAATATAGGAACTCCTGAAGTAATCTCAAAATGTATTCCTCAGGATATCCCAGAAAGTATATCTGAAAGAATCCTGGGAAAACTTCTTCGAGGAATCCTTGCGAAAGCTCTTAAAGGAATCTCAGACAGAAACTCTTTAGGAATCTCAGAAGAAACACCTGAAAAATTTGCAAAGAGGAATCCTAAGTAAACCTCTAGAAGAATCTCATCAACCACTTCCTGGGAATACCAGAAAAAACTCCAGAGTAATAATCCCAGAACAAATTTGTGGAAAACCCGTGCAGGATTTCTAGGAGGTATCCCGGATGGTATTCTTGAAGGATCTCTAGGAGAGGTGCCGTCATCGTGTTATAAATCAGCACACTTTCTCACGTACGCAAACCCTGCATTTTGAACTAAATGAAACCTCCCATGAATAACTTGAATAAATAAATAAACTTAAAAGAATAAGTCTGCTCATGTGATTCGTAAGAATTGTATTATCTACCATGCGTCTCCATAACGTTTGACTAGCAATACCAATTAGTGACATAGATGAAGGCATTATCATATCCCCCTTTTTTTCTTCCTCAGAATTATACCCGAATTCACCATTCCAAATACCGTGGATCTGCGACGTGTACCTCCCTGAATGCTGCACTAGAGGCGAAATGGAGACAAAATAAGGAAATATTGGCTGGGCTGGACCGCTTTTAATTTCGGGTTAGTGGCGGCTCGTGGACAGGACGCGAACATAGAGAAACAAAATAAAAAGAGGAAACGAGTACATACTACTAAAGCCCGGAAGGGAAACTAATTTCCCACCAGACAAAAAACTGCGCGCGGTTCAGAGACACAGTGAGAGAGAGAGAGTGAATGAAAGTGTTTGTTCATGTGAATGAGTGTGCTTTCGGACACGGAAGCACTGGGGCTGCAGAACGGGGGTAAGTCGGTGAAGGTGGGTGGGTTAAAAGGATTCTGTCAAATGGTTATCGCCTATGTGTACGTGTGTGTATAGGTTTATCTATGAAAAATGCTCTGGGGGTTAATTCCGGATGATTGATGAGCTTTTCCATTTGTGTATGTTAAAGTGTTTGAAAATTTTTTGAAAGGAAAATCGTTGCCAGGCGGTAGATGGATATCGATTAGTGATGCTGCAGATACGTTGAGATAAATCATAAATCGGCGGTCGTCAATTTAGTGAGATGAACAAGCACTTTTTTGGAGCAGATCACTCTATAGAATCGGAGATAGAGTGTGAAGAAGCCATCTATCACACATCACTGCCGCTGAGAATATCGTTTTACGGAGAAGAGCATTGTTGTGATGACGGCATTTGTTAAGTCAGCGCTATTTGTGGCCAAACCGCAAGTAATTAATTCCTCCGATAGCGCACAGGGAACTCCCAGGGTGCTCCATTCAAAGCAATCAATTGTGACGTTTCCGGTTGATTAAAATCAATTAAAATGTGCTCACTCATCTCATCGCTGCTTGGCGTTAAGCATGGCTTGTGATTGGGTGCATATATTAGTGGGACATGTGACCGAGCACGACAGTCTTGAATTCTCTGACAGCAAATGGTGCGAGTGATGGATGATTTGGAATTAGAAATTAGTAGCATTTGTGTTTCTCAACTTTATATAGTTCTTTATGCAGTATGAATCGTCATCAAATGGTTCATGTCCTCTTGAAGATGTCATACTGTTTATAGTAACAGATATACAAAGCGTTCGAAAATAATTCCAATTTTGAAAAATAACAGGCTGTTTAGAACAACACTCTCTCAGATGGCAATGAAATACTCCGGAGATTTTGTTACAATCTACACAATTGCATACGTAGATTTAAACTCCAAAATTGAGCTCGACTACCTAATCGATTTCCATGAGACAAATCCAGAGAAATGATTCAGCTACAAAATCATTTCAAAACCTTTAATGACACCCAGAAGAGATTGAGAAACACTTATGCTTAGTAGATAATAAAAAAAACTCCAAAAAAGAAATGCTCTACCGCGGAGGAAAAAAAAAACAGTTGCCAAAACGACAACGGAAGTCGTAAAACGATTCTATCGTCGCGGTAGTGGACAGTAAGAGCGAATCATTTTTGAGGGGTCCGTTTGCTACTCAAAATAAAAAGGAAACTTGATCACATACGAGAAGATGGACATAAACTAAATTTTGACCGGATATGGACGCAAACCATAAATCTCGAATGGCATCGGGAAGGAAGACGATAGAAAGGAGAACTTTGACAGAAAACTCCAATAATGTGCTGCAGCAGCGTGTGTTCGTGAATAAATAATGTGTGGTACAGAAAGGATGTTTCAATTAAAAGACGAGACATTCGAAATTAGCATTGATAAGTAGAAGCCAGTTGTTTGATGTGGTTGATGTCAGAACATTTGACGTTAATTTTTATTGCTGTCTTGTATTGTATCACCAATAGTGGAAATGAGGCGTTTCTATCATGTAGGATTTACTTAACGTTACGTTTCCTCTCTTTCTTTTTATCCACGATTCATATACATCGTAAAACTAAACCTAAAACTAAGACCGAATTGGAAAATCTAATTAAAAACCTATTCCGATAAAATGAACATTTTATTGCTTTCCATTTAGTGCTGGGGAAAATCAGATAGTATTCCTACGCGGCTATTCATCGGATGTAGAACTTATAAATAACGAGAAAGTTGGGAGGCAAACCGTAAATTAAGGAGATTTTTCCAGATGCACGATAAAACAAGTACGTGAGAGATAATTTTACACTACGGTTGCCTTATTACGTGAGAGCAGGCGTTTTCTGAATATCAATAGAGTGTAATGTCCGATTCGTTTACAGGTCTGCCTAGTCTATGCGTCGAACAGGAAGTCACTCAGAGCAATTTGTAAGCTTAAAGCCAAATTTCGAAACGAAAGAAAAGTAAATGTGCAATGAAATGTGTTTTTTTTTTCAGGACAAAAGCAAGCCAAAGATTTAGAGGAAACATAAACTAAGCCATAGATCGGAAATCGAAAATCGGAGGTGTAGCTTTAAACGGGCACACAAGCTCGGCGAGAAAGTTGGCAGTTGAGCTTATTCACTCGATCCTAGCGGAAGCGACAAATTTGTTGTTGGAAAATCATTCGGCGAAGCGTGGTTTCGCGTTTCCTTAGCGTTTTTGGATCACTTACACATTATAGGTACTTGTTCACACACACAGTTTGTGATTTAAGTCACGCGTATTACACTGGTAGTGGTGAATATTAGAAGCGATAAATGAACACAAAACTACACACAGAGTAAACAAACAACAGTAAAACATCCGTAGGCCGGGATGCGAAGCTGCCAGCCGCGGTAGCTGGCGGATAGCCGAATCCAGCCGAGTAAACGTTATATAAGCTGCCTAACGATTTGTTGGACTCACCTCGGGCAGTCTTCAGGAGCAGGTGAGCTGGTCGCGAGAAACCGATGGCATTGTGCGCCAACAGTTCTATCCGGTAGTAGGTGTCGGCCTGTAGATCGCGCATCTCGTAGTGCGTCGTCGTCGTGATGTCTTCCTCTAGGCAGGCACCTTCCAGCTCGGTCCACACGCCGTTCACTTTGGATCCCTGTCGAAGGTAAATAAAATATAGATATGGTGATACTACTGGAAAGCATCATAAAATATTTTTTGCAATTTCTCATCGTAATAGGCTGTTTTACCTCACGCAAATCTGACAGGAAAACGCCTACTTTTCCACACCTAATTAACAGTGCTGTAATGATTCATTACAGCACTGATTTGCGTTGCGTAATGAACCATTACAGCACTGTTTTTAGTTTTGGTCATCTTCTTGATGCTTTCTGGACGCAGTTTTGAAAAATTGTGACAACTGCACAGTATAACCTATTATGATCAGATTTTCTTAAACATTGGCTATGAACATCAGTGTGCAGTTTGATGAAAAAGTTTTGTTGGAAACTATCCTCAAGGGTAATTTATGAAATTACAAAAAACGTTGTACGCAACTCGGTGCAGAACTCGATTTTTCCAGCACTCGTCGTAATTATCCAACTCGGCAAGCCTCGTTGGATAAATGTACGACTCGTGCTGTAAAAATCGTCATTCTGCACCTTGTTGCGTAAACTACTAATTGAGTACTAGTTTAGTGGTTAAGAATCAAGAAACGACCCTCAATTTCATAATCTAAGTATGTACACAGGGCTGCGAAAAGGTGAGCTGATAAGGAGAGGTTCCAACAACGCTCTGGCCCACACAAGTTCCTATCTCATGCTTCCACGGGTCAAGCGATGACAAAGACCACTAGCTAAGAGTTGTGTGCTCAGCTGGTAGTGCAGCCTGGGCACTTTTGTCCTTTTGACTTCAGCTAGATTGAGGAGAAACGTCCCGAGCGTCTGTTCACCAAGGAGGTGCGGCTCAAACAGCGTCTGTGCTGGTATCCAGCGGCTGAGTATGAAATGCTCCTCCACCGGAAGCTATATAGAGGTATACCTAAGGTGGCAACCCCACCACAGTGGTTATGGGACTTTGAGCCAACAACCTACTTTTCTCGAAATCCAAAAACCGTTACAGAAACCGAAAATGAAAGCTTACGAACTGATTCAACGGTAACGACTTTTAGCACGAAACAACGGACAAGAATTGGAACTTGGAATCCCAGATTCAAAACACGGGTTCAAAAGCTTACCATGATCCAATATTACGCGCGAACCGAATTGCAAATACAAAGAGAACTTTTACAGTCAACTGAATGCTGTCGTGGATAAGATTCCAAAAGGTTGCGAAGGTTGGTTTCGACAACTCGAACTATGAGCACGTCATGGGACACCATGGTCTCGGAGAAATGAGCAAGAACGGTGAGCTGTTCGCAGAGCTTTGTGGCAACAATGACATGGTGATTGGGGGGTCGCTCTTTCCCCATCGATCAATGCACAAAGAGACATGGGTTTCCCGTGATTGCGTCTCGGAAAATCATATTGACCACATCTGCATTAGCCGAAAATGGAGATGTGCGGAACAGTCGTAGCGCTGGCATTGCGTCCGACCATCATCTCCTAGTCGGCGAGATACGGCTGTGCATTGCGAAGATCCATCGACAGGAGGAGAAAAACGGGCGCCGGTTTAACACACGCCGACTGGAAGACGTTGCGTTGAAAAGATCCTTCGTCGAGGAGATGGAGAACCGTGCCGCGGATATTCCGGAAGGTGCGTAGAAGATCAATGAAGCGCTATCAAGAGCACCTACGCACCCAGAGAAACCAGTGGATCACAGATGACACCTGGAGGAAGATAGAGAAGCGATGGAACGCCAAAGCCGCGACAGAGCGAGTGAAAACACGAGGAGCCAAAGCAGTACCCCTTAAGCGCTATTCGGCTCTCGAGAAGGAAGTGAAGTTTGCAGAGTAGCCTACGAGGTAGGTAACGCGAAGGATTCCGTAAGCAGTTTCTTGCTCCACCCATAAACTGTGCTGTAACTCTTGCACACTTTACAGCAGTTGTACGGGTGCCTATAGCAAATCGTCAATAACATGATCACGAAGGTTCGATCTACACCGCTTCCGAAGCCTGATCGGTTCGAGAAAATGATCTGCTCTGGTTTGGCGGTTCAAACACTTTAAGAATATCTGAAGCCAGTAGGGCTGGAGATCCAGGGCTCCAGGAATAAGTCGACAAACTACCAGCGACGGTAATGTTTAGTTGGGCGTTCTATCACGAAAAGTTCCGCTGACGACGACTACGAAGGAAAAGTACGTACACTGAAGTTTAGAAACCGTTGTAAAAAAAAATCCGCGTTATTAAAAAAAAAACGTTGTAAAAAGGTCAAGTTACGGTAGATATAAAAAAAGACAAAAGGTTACAGAAGGTTCCCGGAGTGGAGGGTTCAGGGGGCTTTAAGAAGCGTTTCAAGGGTTTACAAAGGTGTTATCGTTTTCGGGGGTTTCGGAAGGTTTCGTGTGCGTTACATGGGATCTAAGGGAGTTTCGGAGGCATTTCAAGAAGTTTCAGAGGATTTTAGACAATTTTAAGTGACGTTACATAGGCGTTTTCAGGCGTATCAGAGGGATTCAAGTATGTTACATGGGGTTTTAGGGGGATTTCCGTGGCATTTCAAGAAGTTTCAGAGGATATTCGGCGGGTTTCAGAGACATTACAGATGCGATACAAAGGCGTTTTTTAGGGGTTTCGGAGAGTGTGTCACATAAGGCCCAAGAGGGTTTTAGGGGATTTCGGAGGGTCTCAGGTGAGTTACATGGGTCTGAAAGGGTTTTAAGAAGCTTCAGAGGATTTTCGGCAGTTTTCATATGCGTTTGATAGGCGTTTTTAGGGGTTTCGGAGGGTTGAAGGGCTCGGGAACTGAGAAGTGGAGCAGAAACTGGCGAAAGCCATGCTTCCGGACAAGAATACCTATGTCTTCTAGCGAATGTTGGGAGCGGTGTGCATGCAATAACAGGACCACCAACGGCACGAAATGATTTTTTTTTGTCATATCCCAATTTATCAATGCAATTATACTGAGTTCTGGTCAAAGTTCATGTATTATATTCATCCTTCACTGTATTGGGCAGAAGCCCATAGTTACGACGGCGAAAGCACTATGTTCGAAGGATGAACTTGTTTGAACCCAACAAAGCCCAATATCTAGTTCCTTGCATTACTTACCGGACAGAACTTCACCCGGTAGAAGTTGATCGGTTCACCGTTGTCGACCGGCACATTCCACCGCAGCTCGAAGTGATCGGCGTAGGGCGACGCCACAATGGCATCGTCTTCCTCGTCCTCCTCCTGAATGGGCGTGTGCAACGTTTTCGGCGTTTCCGGTTCGGATCGTTTCGGAGTGGAATGTACTACGTAGGCAGACCACGGACCAAGCCCGACCACATTCCGCGCTGCAAAACGGAAACTGTACGACGTCTGCGGACGCAAACCTTCCACGATGTAGGGGCTATCCGGCGACCAGGTGCGGTTCATTGCAGTGTTCCAATCCGGGTTGAATTCCTCCTTGTATTGCACAGACATGGCAGTGATCGGCAGTCCCTTCTCGAACGCTGGTGGAATGATGTCGAACGTCATCGAAGTGGCACTAACGGATCGAGGTTTGGCTTGCGCAACGGCTTCCGGAATGCGAGCCTCACGAAGCTCCATGACGTGTTCATCACGACCGAGACGGTTCGTGGCAACGCACTTGTAGCTTGTGTAGTACCGATGTTCCCTGGGGGTAATGATTAGATCGCTTCGGAAACCTTGCTCTTCGATTTTCATATTGATGTCGTACAGATCAGCAACGCGCCGATCATTCCACCGCCATTCAATGGTAGCGTTGGGAATAGCTTGCGCAAAGCAGCTCAGATTCGCCGGTCGCTGCTCCCAAGTGTATACCGGAGGCAATGCTTTCAGATGATCAAAGTTTGGTTTGTACTCGACGGTAATATGACCAACCTTGTACGCTACATCTCCTGGATTTCTGGCAATGCAATCGTACAATCCGTCGTCAGTCTTATCAAGCTGAGAAATTCTCAAATTTCCAATAGTTTCGCTTCGTTCAGCGTTCTCTTGCATATCCAGAACGATACGATCGTCGCTGACTTGCAGTCCTACTCTGTACTCTTCAGTTGTACCATATCGTCGGAATGTGATTTCTGGTGGTGGCCTACCAAATGCTCTACACGCTAGCACGGCTTCTTGACCTTCAGGTACTGTGATGTTCATGAATTCGATGATCTTTGGACGAATCAGAACGTTTAGTTTGGTGGTGGATTCCGAAATTCCAGCGGCATTCTTGGCCACACAGGTGTAGGTGTCATGGTCGTCCTGTTCTACTCGGCTAATGTCCAGTTGACCTGTCAACGCGTTTACAGAAAACCTAAATTTGAAAATAGATAGAATGTTTAAATGGTTAGCACCACCTACCAAATCCACTTATGCAAATGAAACGAACCTATCGATATCGGCCACGTTTTGCTGGGTGCTCTTCTTAATCCACTGAAATTCAGGTACGGGTTTTCCTGTGGCATTGCACAAGTACGAAAATGATTGTCCTTCTACGGCATTCAGCACCGTTGGTAGTTGTTGCACTTCCGGTTTGATTTGAACTTCGACACGAATGACTCTTTTAGCCAATTCACCAGTTGATATTACGGCAGCCCGGCATGTGTACAGACCGTCGTCGCTCTCCGACACATTCCGAATCAGAAGTCCTCGGTTCTCGATTACGTACCGGCCACTGGATTTAATCTGAAAAGCGCACATTATTATCACATTCACATGCGATGCTGCCCTGCTAGCCAGCAGCGAGTTGGAATGTGTTATTGCAAACGACTTACCGGATCACCATCCCGAAGCCAGTCGACGGTGGCCGGCGGATTGGCGTACACCTCGCAACGTACGATATAGTCCTCACCCAGGATTGGCCGTTGATCTTCGGGAGCGTCCTTCCACGTGATGGCAACTGGAAGAACATAGTAACAGTAAAATAGCTGCGGTCAGCTTTCCATACATACATCGCTGCTGCTATGGTAATTCTATGCGCTGCAATTTCAAAAGATAATATCCATCGTCGTAGGTACGGGTGGTCTTGGGTTGAACTCAGACAGTGCGATTTAGAACAAAGGAACGGACAAAGGAAGCAGCTCCCGATAATCGTTTATAACACACAGCATCGGTGCTGGCTGTTCGGGCCCACACATGCAAGGATGGTTGCGTATGGCATGACAATTGCATCCTTCATAGCACCAGCAGAAAGTCCCCTCCCTTAGTTACTGCTGCTGGAGCCGTTCAATATGCACACAGCATCAGTAGAGGCAACATTATAGTAACGACAAGCAGGACCGGGTCCAGTGTGTATATACATTGGATTTATAGATTAAAAGTTATAAATATTTTTTGCTGAATTTTGCCAAACTGAAGCTTTAGCAAATCCAGCAGATCACCAGCAACATTTTTCTGAAATTTTTACAAGGGTTTGGTGTATACGTTTATTAAGATATTTTTACTTCTGTGTAACGAGCAACCCCAGGGATGATAACGTAACCGGTCTGAATTCTGGCCGTAGGCTGCTGACAGGAAAGAGGAGGATCGTGAGCTGAACAGAGGGAACAGGGTTTACGATTGGAAACTCGTCACGTGCACCCGCATACTCGTCGATCTACTGAAGGACTCAGTGGAAGTCTCGCCGCATCAAATATACCGTGTATAAAATACCGGTGATCCTCCATGGACACGAGACTTGGACTATGCTCGAGAAGGATGTTGCAAGAATGCTGAACAGCAACTCTGAAATGCTGGGGTTCGCCATAGATTTGGTAGGTATAAAGGACATGGATCGCTGCGGGCAAGATGAGTAGACGAGATGGAACGTGATCTGGTGAATATTGGGCGTGACCTAGAATGGAGAATGCCAGCCGCAAACTGAGTGTTGTGGTGTACTATTGTTGAGTTATCCACATTTAGTGTTGTCCAAAGAAAAGTGTGTACGTTACGTTCATTAGAGACTTTGATCAAATCCATCAAACAAACAAATTCAAGAAGGAAAGTTATTTTCAGCCATCACAAAAGCCAGCCCTGGCCCCGATGAGCGCCAACGTGGTAATGGCCATCGCCATCTCCATCGAGGCTGCTGGCCATAATGTTTGTCATAAAGCATAGTGCAGCATCCCGAGCGTTCATATCGTGAATTTAAGTATCCATATCCATGGAAATTAAAGTTTTCCTGGTAGATTTTTGGTTGAAATGTGGAATGATTTTCCCGGTAGCAGCAGCAGCAGCAACACCACCACTAGCCGGTCAGCGTGCTGGTTGTGCGTGGTTTCACGTCCCAGAAACATGACGAAACGAGCCAAGCTTCGGCGCGCTGTAGGTACACACGAGGGACGTCAGTGGAAATGTGGTGCAGCATGTTCGTTCAGCAAGTGTGGAAATTTATTAAAATTGCAGGATTGTTAAATAGTTTTACTGACATGCCACAGCTATTAGAATCCGAAAGCAAATAGTTTGGAACAACTGACGCTAGAGTGGAATTTTGTGCTAACGGTTGATGATAGAATTTTTTAGGTGTGGTTTCGTAATTGGAATATGGGCATGCGGAGCTGTCATGCAAATGCCATGATTTGATACGCAATGTTACGTGGCGTGCATAGAAAACTGTTATCCAAAGATAGATTGTTGTTGATAATAGCTAAAATCATGGTCACATACGAAGAAATCCAAGTTTTAAAATATTATTTTAAATTAAATCAACATCTTACTTGATCTTCATCAATAATCAATTTTCTGTTCTACAAATAAAACATGTTCATGTTCAAAATGTTCTATGGAATACATAGTTAAACAATCATATTCAGCATGTTCATTGATGGATACTTCAAAACTTTTTGAACAACTTCGCCGAAGATGGTATCCTTCTAAAACGGAGTTCGTTCTACAGTAGGCTGCGGCTTATTTTTCAAAAGTTGTCGAAACCTGAAATTCGTAAGCTCTTTTCAAATGACGTAAAAAGAGAAACCTCTGAGTTTGACCCAAAAATATTGAGATTTAGAGGTGGCGCAGTCGCCTCAAAGTTGAATTTTCGAGTAATAAAAAGGTGTTTCCACTTTAAGTGTCATAACTTTTTCAATTTTCAACCTTTTTTTATGAATCTCACAAATTAAATTTCGAGTTAACTTGTAGAACATGAAATTTTTCCAAAGTCACGCAAAATATGAGTTTTTAAAGATTTAATTTATTTTTTTCTTCTTTTTACAAAAAAAAATGATTTAGGACTCAATAACTTTTTAACCGCTTGTCCGTTTTCAAATCTTTTGGCTTGCTTTTGTAGATAGTTGCCTAAGAATGCTTTGAATAAACTGTATCTTTAAAAATTGGTTTTAACATGGATAAATATCGAAAACCGTTGAACGTGTTTTACAATAAAAAATAGAATTTTGGAAAAAAAAATTTAGTTTTCATGTTTAATTTCGGGCTTAAAGTGAAAAATTTATGCTAAGTAATCATGTTGAAACCTTAAACTTCAATTTTTAGAGTGTTCTGAATGGAAAAATATTTTCATGTTCAAAATGCGAGGTTTTTTTCTGAAAAAAGTTCCTTATTGTGTTCCATATCCCTAAATATGACGCTTAGTATCTGGTTTGGAGTAAAAACTTGCAAAAAATCGTCCTATACTCCAATTTTACATGAAAAAATCAAGTTTCAAGGCATGTTTTGGCAGGTTTTTGTGAAAAGTATAATAAAAATGAATAGGGAATCGCGCCACTTGGGCGGTGGCTTCGATATTCGTCTGTTTTCCACTATAACTCAGTCAAATTTGAACCAATTGACACAACTTTTGGAATGTGGTGAGATAGGTATAGTATCTACCCGTGTACAACATTTCAAGTCAATTGGTTCAAAATTGACTGAGTTATAGTGGAAAACATACGAATATAGAAGCCACCGCCCAAGTGGCGCGATACCCTACTTTGACGAATTGTTTGTTCAGAACAAAGATAGGCAACAGAAATATCTACAAAAGCACACCAAAAGATTTGAAATCGGTCAAGCGGTTAAAAAGTAATCGGGTCCTAAAATTATTTTTGTTTATAAAAAGAAGAAAAAATAAATTAAATCTTTAAAAACTCATATTTTGCGTGACTTTGGAAAAAAATAATGTACTACAAATTTATTAGAAATTTAATTTGTGAGAGATTCATAAAAAAAGATTGAAACTCGGTTGAAAATTGAAAAAGTTACGATATTTGATGTGGAAGCACCTTTTTATTACTCGAAAATTTAACTTTGAAGTGACTGCGCTACTTCTAAATCTCAATATTTTTGGCTCAAACTCAGAGGTTTCTATTTTTTCGTCATTTGAATCCAAAAGAACTTACGAATTTCAGGCTTCGACAACTTTTGAGAAATAAGCCGCAGCCTAATCTACAGGCTTATACGATTTTAAAATTAGTTAATATCTGACACGAATGTAAAGTGTAAAGTTTTATAAAAATATAAAAAATGATTGATAATGTTCGCTGTTTGCTAGCTCTTAACATGCTATCCAGCTTTGGGCGAGACAGCATCCAGCAGAATTATCACAAATATTCAGCCGAAATGGAAAGTATTGTTAAATACTTCTTCCATCATAGGAAACTGACAGATTGAAAAAAATATGAAAAAATTGTTTTAATTTTTGAATGAATGCAATCAGTTTTGTACCTTTTAATTTCTCCCTATTTTGCTCATCCTTTGGAAGTGACAGGCTCAATTCCAGATCGGTCCAGGAACTTTTCGTGAAGGAAATTTCCTTGACTTCCTTGGGCATAGAGTATCTTCGTGCCTGCCACACGATATACTCATGCAAAATGGTCATTGGCGGAGGAAGCTCTCAGTTAACACAGGTACTCTTCGATATAACGTACCCTTGAAATAGCGTACCCTCGATATAACGAACTCGATATAACGTACGTTTTGCTTCGATATAACGTACAGCATTGAAAAATTTCATTTTTACCAGTAATAAGTCCCACATAAACAAAGAAATCACTTAAATCAATGTTTTGTTGCAGTATTAGCCTTTTTACCCAGAACTAGCGCAAATTGAGGAAAAATTTAGAGTACGTTATATAGAAGCAAAATGTACGTTATATCGAAACATAATAAAACGAAATGACTTTTTCGTGAACACTCATGTTTTAAATTATTAGTTTTTTTTTTAATTTCACCGAAATTTTTATTTGGGGTCACGTCGAATCCATCAAAACTAGCATAAAAAATATAAATTTTTTCTCTGCTTCGATATTACGGCATCCAAAGATCCTCAGAGCGGCTTTCTGAAAGTCTTCCAAGGTCGAGAGACGAGCCAGCTAAGGGCTGAAAGTCTCTTTAATAAAGACAAATCAATCAATCAATCTTCCAAGGTTTCTTCAGAAATTAGTGGAAGAATTCTCCTAGAAATTTATCGAAGAGAGTCCTTAAGAGTTTCCTTCAGGGATTGTTTCCGAAATGCCTCACGGAATTATTTTATGAAGTTTTTCAGGGATTAGTTCGGAACTTCTCTTCATTCCTCTAAGGATTCCTTTAGAAAACCTCGCACTAGTTTACTCAATATATAGATTCCTCCAAGGAGCCCTTCAAGGAATTCTCCCTAATACCCATCTCTTATTGCTTCAGTGATTCTTTTACAAGATTTTTCATGGATTTATTAAGAAATCCCACCAAAGTTTCCTGTAGAAATTCTTCAAGGATTTCTTATGGAAGTTGTCTTGGGATTCATGTAGATATTTCTTCAAGGATTCCTTAAGAATAATTTAAGAATTTCTTAAGATATTCCTCCAGGGATTCGTTTTGAATTTTCTGTACAGATTCTTTTGGACAATTCTCCAGGAATTACTTTTAAAAATCATTCAAGCTTCCTTTCCAAATTGACCAATGGATGTCTTTCGTTAGTCATCCAGGCACCTTTTCCGTAAATCTTCCGAAGATTTACGGAATTTTCTTTTAGAGCTCTTTAACATTTTTTTTTCAACGTATTCAAAAACTTCTTCTTCAAGACTCTTTTCAAAAATTTCGACCTTTGTCCCAAATGTTCTCTATAGTTTTCTTCAGAAATACCATTTAAGCTGTTCTTATCAATTTCTCTACGGATTATATCATTTTTTCGGAAAGTTTTCTACGAATTTCTTCAGAAATTCCTCTTGCGATTCCTTCTGAATATTGGAAATTCACGATTTCTCCAGGAAATACTTCGGAAATCTTTCCAAAGATTCCTTCGGAAATTCCTACAATGGAACTTTCAAAAATTCTTTCATGTTTCATGTTCAGAAAACCTTAAAAAAATCTATTGAAAACTGTTCTAGGTATTAGTCCAGACATCCCCCCAAGGATTCATTCAGAAATTCTCCCAAGGACTCCTTCAGAAATTTATTTACGGAGTCTTTCAGAAAAATTTCCATGGATTCCTTCAGAAATTATTCTTCGAATTCCATTATGTAGATCCGGAAGAATTTCGAGAATTATATAAGAAATTCCCCAAACGGTTCTTTCGGAAAACCCCCACCCCTTTCAAGAGTCCTTCCTTGTTTGTCCAAGTCTTCCAAGGATTCTTTTATAAGTTTCTTATGGATTCCTTTAGAAAACCTTATATGGATCTCGTCAGAAATTCCCGCAAAAAAAATTCTACAAGGATTTCTTTAATTTTTACTGCAGGGATTCTCACAGAAAATGTAGAAATTTCTTAACATATTCGTCGAGATTGCTTTTGGCATAAAGCTCGTTTAACCCATCTATAATGGGTTCACTCCGAAATTCCTCTGCAGAAACCCATCCAAAACCATCCGTGAAATTCAAGGATCCATTCAGAAATTCTCTTCAGGGTTTCCTTGAAGCATTCCTCTTAGCGTTCCCTCAAAAATCTTCCAAAAGATATTCTTATAATGTTTCCATTGGAATTTCTCTGAAAATGGAAATGGATTCCTTTAAAAAAGTACAGATTTTGTTAGTACATAGATTCCTTTAGAAAATCCTTTGAATAACCTTTCAGAAATCGCTTCAGTATTTTTTGAAGTCTTCCACGGGTTCCTAAAGCAATTCCTTGATTACTCCTAATATACGTCTCTAATTCTTTTAGAGATCTCTTATTCAGAAACTCCTTTACTTACTGAAACCCTCGAGGGATTCGTGGAGATATTTTTCCAAGGATTCCAGAAAGTTCTATAGGAACTCCTTTAGATTTTTTTTCAAGATTCCTTCCAAAGTTGACCAATGAATGTTTTTAGGAAATTGTCCAGGAATATTTTCAGTAAGTCTTGCAAACAATCCCTTAGAGTTTTCTTTTGGAGTTCTTTGACAAACATGTAAATAAATTGCTTCAGCGACTCCGAGCTCGTTCAAAATTTTCTCCAGAATTTTCTTCAGAAATACCGTTGCAAATTTCCTCAAAAATTCCACTATGGGAGTCTCCAGTTAGCCTAGTGGTATAGGCGATGGATCGCCAATCCGGAAACGGCGGGTTCAATTCCCGTTCCGGTCGAGAAAATTTTCTCGACTCCCTGGGCATAGTGTATCATTGTACTTGCATCACAATATACAAATTCATTCAATGGCAGGCAAAAAACCCTTCAATTAATAACGGTGGAAGTGCTTAAAGAACACTAAGTTGGAGCGAGACAAGCCAAGTCCCAGTGGGAGCATAGAGCCATAAAGAAGAAGAAGAAGAAATTCCACTATGAATACTTTCAAGAACTTCTACGTGGGTATTATTTTTTTGCAAAATCCTCTGCGGAATTCATTACGAAATCACTCCAAAGTTTTCTCTAGAAAACCTTCAAGGAATTCTATTGGATATTTCTCCACAGAAGTTCCTGTAGGGAGTCTATCAGAAAACTTTCCTGCAGTTTAATTATGTAATCTTCCTAGGATTCTTTCAGAAATTACTCAAGCGGTTTCTTTGGAAACCTTTCCATGGGTTCGCTAAGAAATTCTTCCGAGGAGTTCCTCCTATTTTTTTTTTCCAGAAATACTTCCGAAATTCCTCCAGGGTTTCTTTCTTGAATCTTGTAGGGATCACATCACAGATTGGCGGTATTTGGTAAAGGGTTTCTAGAGCCCTTGGAAACTTGGAGGAGTAATCCCAACAGGGTAATAAACTTTATAACACGAGTTATGCCTTGCTGGGATCAGGTTTTACATCAACCATTGTCCATCACAGCTCATTTGTGAAAGGATATTTGACTAGCACCAAATAAAATATGGGTCATACCACAATATTCCTAAATAATTGACGCAGTGGTTAAAAGGCTCTACAGATGAGAAGAAAAAACTGTTAGCATAACTGCCAGACTTGTTTTTAGTTTAAATTATGCCGAAGCGCACAAAGTGTGTTCGAAGCATTCCAGGAGAATTTCAGAGGCGTTCGAGAGGCCCCACGGATCATAAGTGGTTTTCATGGGCGTTCCATGCGGTTTCAGGAGGTATAAGAGGTGTCCCATGAGTGTTTCAGGGGCGTTCCAGGGTTTCTAGGGGGTCCTAGGCGCGTTCCAGAAGTTTTAAGGGATTTTAAGAGGCGTTACAGGTAGTGTCAGGGGATTCCATAGGGGACTTATGGGGTTTCGTAGGTGTTCCAAGGGGTCTTCAGTTAGCCTAGTGGTTAAGGCTATAGATCGCCAATCCGGAGACGGCGGGTTCAATTCCCGTTCCGGTCGAGAAAATTTTCTCGACTTCCTGGGCATAGTGTATCATTGTACTTGCATCACAATATACAAATTCATGCAATGCCAGGCAAAGAAAGCCCTTCAAATAATAACTATGGAAGTGCTCAAAGAACACTAAATTGAAGCGAGGCAGGTCAAGTCCCAGTGGAGGTATAGAGCCATAAAGAAGAAGAAGAAGAAAATCCACTATGAATACTTTCAAAAACTTCTACGTGGATATTATTTTTTTAAATATTCTGCGGAATTCATTATAAAATCACTCCAAAATTTTCTTTAGAAATCCTTCAAGGAATTCTATTGGATATTTCTCCAGAGAAATTCCTGTAAGGAGTCTTTCAGAAAACTTTCCTGCAGTTCCATTATGTAATCTTCCTAGGATTCTTTCAGAAATTACTCAAGCGGTTTCTTTGGAAACCTTTCCATGGATTCGTTAAGAAATTTTTCCAAGGAGTTCTTCCTATTTCTTTTTCCAGAAATCCTTCCGAAATTCATCCAGGGTCTCTTTCTTGAATCTTGAATTATTTTTTTCGGAATTTATTCGGAATTCTTCCAGAAAACGTTCTCGCCCCTCTGACCCATTGTCACTCCCATCGACGCACGGTAGCAATTATCACAGACAAACAAACGTAGCACTCTAACAATTCCCATCGCACACCGATTTAATGATCAATTTTAAAATTTCATAGTTGGCCAACTGATCAACTGTGGCGCTCGCGTCTTTTTTGTTCGAGTTTGACGTTCGCCCACTACCGCCACCTAGTTGATAGTTGGCCAAACTCAGTATTTTAGCATTGGACAAACATGATTTCGTGACTATGATTCGAATCGAAAGATGTTCGCAGCGTTACGTCGGGTTGTCTGTGGAATTATTCTATCTCCAACACAAATGAGAACTATGATGGAGTTATAATGTTTTAGTTTTGTTCACCCGTATTATGTTCCCAGGGGCTGGTAAGAGTAGTTTTTGAGCTGACTGATTCAGACACTATTCCTACGATTTTGTCAAATAAATGTCCATGAAGGGCATGTATATGAAGGGCAGACTAATAAAGTTCAAAACTAAGTAGTGAACATTACATTCGAGTTTAAGAAAATGTGGATGCAATTTAAATTTCAAATCCCCAATTCAATGCTTGCGTACCTACATGTGGATATTATAGTTCGTTACAGTCTTCCAAAATAGTCGGCCTTCCTATGTTTCTGTCGAAGCTCGGCCCAAGAACCGAAAACTTAGTTAACAAACTTACCGTAAGTTTCGACCAGAACGGACGCCGCCAGTTGTTCCGTGACGGAGTACGATGCCGCACAGTAGTACACTCCGGCCATAGACTCTTGCAGCGAGTTGAACAGCAGTGCCAACGCTTGGCCCCCCGCAATGGACTCCGTGTAGATTGGCGGTGAAGATTGACCGGCCCTGTCAAGAAAACCGAAGAAATAGGAAGAGGAGAGAGTGAGATACAGTAATTTATAACCGACGTGTATAATAATGCAATAAAAGTGGAAAAGTTTGACAAAAGTTTTGGCAGTTTAGTGTCGGAATTATATGTCTGTGTACAATGCATGGTTGAGTTGAGTGGACGCTGGGGAAGAGTGCAGCACTGACTGTCAGTATTCATTAAAATGATGATCAGGTTCATTATTGACTGGGAGAGCATGGGGAACGCGTCGAAAGAAGAGTCTTAATTAGATTAAGCATGCTTCTTGTCTGGTTGGTTTAGGTAGGAGATGACCAACTCCACCGATTCTGAATGATTAGGAACATCCTTATCAGCTTCTTCACTGTTGAGCATGGACCTAATGGTTGCGTTAGGGTGGCTCATCTTACTCAGTGTTGCTTTTATAAGTGCATCTTTTGATGTTACACCCATACATTAACGGTGCTTAGTGTTCTGGAATTAAATCTGTGATAGCTTATGAAACTGGTACGGGGTGAGCTTTGCCGAATTCCTCCTAAATTATGTGCATCTTGTTGTTTAGTGCTCCTAAATAGACAAAACTTAATTCAGCCACCTGTCCGGATACCAATCGCTGACCTAATGTCAGATAGAGTATAACACTGAAGTTGGGCCAACGGTTGCTCTCCGGATAGATAGGCGAATTTCGTTCTGGCCGAATGACAAATGGACGAATAGACGGGTCACCCAAAGATACAAATGTATATTTTATTGACTTTTTCAGGTGTTGAACATAAGCAGCTCTTTTAAAAACTGACATTCAACCAAATGTCAAAATGGAATGAAAGCGACATTCTAGGAACTGTCACTCCAGGAAAATGCATACCGGGTAATGGCATTTCGGAAAATCTGATACCACCCCTTAAATTTCATATACAACTGATGATGTACAATGTAACTCATGACTACGAACCACCCTAGGGAGCATTCTGCTGACGATGTCGGAATATAGCTCACAGTGACCGCCGATGACGGCAAATGTTTCGTCTTCGATGAAAACATATGAGGGCGAAACATTCTTCTCCTCGTGGATGTTTGGAGAGCGCAGCAGAATGCAGACCATACAAATTGATCGCCTCTATGAAATGTGCCAGCTCATTAGAAGTTGTGGTCCGCCTACCATTCTGGCTGATGGCAATGTTGTGGTGCTAATATCAGCTACGTGATTGAACGTGCTATTTAGATTGTTTGCTGTGCGAGAATTAGCCGACAACGATGAAGGCGCGCAGTATCATAGCTAGCAACTGAAGAGTGTCTGTCTATTGATGATATAATACCAACACACGGCCTACGAAGTGAGTGCTGCAGAAGAGAGCCTTACTTGATGGCTTCCAGCTCTAGAATCTGATACTGATTCTGGTCGATTAGAGGAAGAGGTTAGAAACAGAGATTGATAGCAAGTGTTCGTGCCTGCACATAATTAGAGTTTGATTGATGTTTTTGATCGGAAGTGCTCTAATGACCACACACGACATAGCACTTTCATCTTAGATTATGCATGTATCAGTAAAACAAGAATGTTCGTGGATGAGTGATGAATGTCTTGTCATACAACGTAATGACTACACAATAGATTCGAGATTGATCTGAGCATACCTTGTGTAGACTAAAAATAGTTTATCTGCTATTGTCTGAATATGAAGCAATTACTATGCAAATTTGTTACATGTTCAAATTTATTGCTCAATCTGAAATAAGTTGATGATGAAAGAGCAGAGTCATGTGAGGTCATAGAGTGTAATGTACAATTTATGATGAGTGAATGGATTACCATATTTCTACATGTGATTAGTAAGTTGATTGAAAACCACACTTGTGCAAAATAAACTCATTTTGTTCGTATTAAGGTTATGTAAACAATTACCCACAGAAACACAAAAGTTCTCGCAAAATTTTTACAAATTTTACTTTTTGAAACTAATTTTAGTGAACAGCTGTAGAAATTGTGCTCAAACACTCAGCGCCATTTACACTTGTTCGGAGATTGGAAATTTCAAGCTGCCTGCCACCCTACTAGGTACTTAGAGTGAGGAGGCTTAATGGTATTATGGTTGGTAGCGCATGAGAAGAGATGATGAACAACAGCAACAACAACAGCAACCAAACTCTCTAGATAATATGCACACACTTACTTTGCCGGGAGTTTGCGACCTTTCGAATCGAACTGGGGGTAGTAATACTTAGTCCTGGGCAACGAAACAATGGGAAAATTATTAGACTGATTTCGAAACAGCAGCAGCTGGAAGTGTTAAGGTCTAAACATATTTATTAGGTGGTGCATAGTTAGTACTTCGCATTATCATCGTAAATCATAAATTGGCGAATGCAAATCGAACAGTAGTGCGTTGAGTTTATCCATGTAGATCCATGGAACAGACATTTTCTAACGCTAGAAATTAGTATTTATCATATGGGTGTATCTACAATGATCGATTTCTCTTAATCGATTTTCAATTTGAATTATTCCGGGAAATACGTTCAACCCATGGTTGATTACTCAGTGTGTTTTGGTGAAGGACGACTAGAACTAGCATGTAGAACACCAAAAGCAGCCGAAAATAATTTTCGGGCCAAGATATTAACAAAAGAGAAAATCGATGAAGAGAAATGGATCATTGCAGATACGCCTGTTTGATACTCAACACGAAATATGCTGGCATGGGATATACATACATGTACCTAATGAGCCACGCTTCAAATTTTCAAGAGCAGAAACCCAAACAATTAAAAGACAGTTTTCACTGAAAAATTGATCGATGGGTGAACAATCAATCATCTTTTCAAGCTGTCATTTGGTTTTTCAGATTTGTGTTCTTGAAAATCCGATGAATGGCCTCGTTACGCTCATTTCTGGGACAACTTTAGAGATGCTGAGGATTCCTTGCATGATTCCTTGGCATTGAATTCATTTTTCGAATGAGTGTAATTAGTTTCGTAGCTTTTAATTCCGCCCTGATTGCTGAAATTAAAAGGTACGAAACTGATTACACTCATTTGAAGAGGGTACTCTGCTTCTTAGAGGGTTCGAAAAGTCGGTACAAGATTGAATTCATCTTACAGGCGTTATACAGCCGTTGACATCGCCCTTGAAGAAAAGATCAAGACTCCACATTTGCAACTCGACTCACCGCCCATCAAAACCACCGATCACGGTCAACGGAAAGACGAATGCTTTGAAGAAGTCCTTTGAGGTCTTGGGAATGACGCATGATCGTCCGCAGTCAACTTGATCGCACCACGCGACGCCAAGTTGCCGACGATGACGAAATTTTTAGTTAGGGTCTTGTACCATTTGGGCAGGTGTACCTATTTTGGGCACTTGATATGAACTTTTGTATAGAGCTAGATACTGTACGTGCCTAACACTGTACAAAAATTCAAATCAATTGGTTTGAAATTGAGACCTCTTATACTAGGAAACGATACCGTTGGTTTTCTTGAAAGGTAGAAGGAAGAATGTTAAACTTGCTTTCTCGAAGAGAATGCAAACTCTACCCTTACTGCTGTTGCCAATTCCAGCTTCCTTCAGTGGCAAGGCTTCACTGGATCGGACCACAAAGCTGTAAGACTACAGATAGCCGAAAACATAAAACACATTTTGGGTAGCAATTCAATGCCACCAAGATACAGACAGCTGTCAGAGCAATACACACGAGGTCAGGCAGGTTCCGAGATGACGGAAAGGTTCGGCGTTGAAGTTCATAGCCGCACTTATAGCCGCAGAAATATACCGCAGCCTTCCTACTCAGTACTCCGATTTTACGGCCAAAGCAACGACCCCGTGACTTGGCTTACTCCGTTCCACTCGGTCCATGGCTGTTTGTCTCCAGTTCCGCACTCTGCGTAGGGTCCGCAGATCGTCCTCCACTTGGTCGACCCACCTAGCTCGCTGCGCTCCACGTCTTCTTGTACCGGTCGGATGACTCTCGAGAACCATTTTAGTCGGGTTGCTATCCGACATCCTGATGACGTGACCCGCCCACCGTAGCCTCCCGATTTTCGCGGTGTGGACGATGGTTGGATCTCTCAGCAGCTGATGCAGCTCGTGGTTCATTCGCCTTCTCCAAGTCCAAGTCTCCAAGAGGACGACCAGTCTAATCAGCGTTTTGTAGATGGTTAACTTCGTGTTACGGCGAACTTTATTGGATCGTAGAGTTCTGCGGAGTCCAAAGTAAGAACGATTTCCTGCCACAATGCGCCTCTGAATTTCTCTGCTGATGTCGTTGTCGGCGGTCACCAGTGAGCCCAAGTACACGAATTCTTCAACCGCCTCGATTTCATCACCGTCGATATAAATTCGGGGTGGCGGGCGCGGTGATTCCTCCCTAGAGCCCTTTGCCATAATGTACTTTGTCTTTGACACATTAATGACCAATCCGATTCGCCTGGCTTCATTCTTTAGTCGGATGTACGTTTCCGCCATCGTCTCAAATTTACGAGCAATAATATCAATATCATCGGCGAAACCAAGCAGCTGAACGGACTTCCTGAAAATCGTCCCACTCGTGTTTATCCCCGCTCTCCTTATTACACCCTCTAAAGCAATGTTGAACAGCAAGCACGAAAGACCATCACCTTGCCGTAACCCTCTGCGAGATTCGAAGGGACTCGAGAGTGTCCCTGATACTCTAACTACGCACATCACTCGATCCATCATCGCCTTGATCAATCGTATCAGTTTATCCGGGAATCCGTATTCGTGCATAATCTGCCATAGCTGTTCTCGATCGATTGTATCATACGCCGATTTGAAATCGATGAACAAGTGATGTGTGGGCACGTTGTATTCGCGGCACTTCTGCAACACCTGGCGGATGGCAAACATCTGGTCCGTTGTAGCGCGTTCACCCATAAATCCAGCCTGATATTGTCCCACGAACTCTCTTGCAATCGGTGATAGACGGCGGCATAAAATTTGAGTGAGTATCTTGTAGGCAGCGCTCAGTAATGTGATTGCGCGGTAGTTCCCGCAATCCAACTTGTCGCCCTTTTTGTAGATGGGGCATACGATACCATCCATCCATTCCTACGGTAATATTTCCTCCTCCCAAATCTTGGTAA
Source organism: Aedes albopictus (assembly GCF_035046485.1). Lineage (NCBI taxonomy): Eukaryota > Metazoa > Arthropoda > Insecta > Diptera > Culicidae > Aedes > Aedes albopictus. Next base: position 188,651,893 of record NC_085138.1, read on the forward strand.
TGACCCAGTGTAGTGCTCTCACCAGTGCTTCTCCACCGTATTTTAGAAGCTCGCTTGGTAGTTGATCTGCTCCAGCGGCTTTGTTGTTTTTCAACCGGCCAACCTCCTCCTCAATCTCTTGGAGGTCAGGGGCCGGAAGTCTTTCATCCTGTGCACATACTCCTAGATCTGTTACCACGCCACCTTCGGTACTTGCAACGTCACCATTTAGGTGCTCATCGTAATGCTGCCGCCACCTCTCGACCACCTCACGCTCGCTCGTGAGAATATTCCCGTGATTATCTCGGCACATGTCGGCTTGCGGCACAAAGCCTCTGCGCGAGCGGTTCAGCTTCTCGTAGAACTTTCGTGTGTCCTTAGCGCGGTACAGCTCTTCCATCGCTTCGCGATCTCCTTCTTCCTGCTGGCGCTTCTTCATCCGGAAGACTGAGTTCTGCCTGTTCCACGCCTGTTTATACTGAGCCTCGTTCGCTCTCGTACGGTGTTGCAGCATTCTCGCCCATGCTGCATTCTTATCGTTTTTCAACTGTTCACATTCGCCGTCGTACCAGTCGTTTCTGTGATTCGGAGTCCCGAAGCCTAGTGCTGTAGCCGAGGTACTACCTATGGCGGATCGGATGTCCCTCCAGCCATCTTCAAGTGTAGCTGCGCCAAGCTGCTCTTCCGTTGGTAGGGCCACTGCTAACTGCTGCGCGTAGTCTTGAGCCACTTCTACGTTACGAAGTTGCTCGATGTTGAGCCGCGGCGTTCGACTTCGACGCGTGGTGATAACTGTCGAAAGTTTCGAGCGCATGCATACAGCGACTAAGTAGTGATCCGAGTCTATATTCGCACTGCGGTATGTGCGGACATTGGTTATATCCGAGAAGAATTTACCGTCGATTAGAACGTGGTCGATTTGGTTTTCTGTTTGATGGTCGGATGATCTCCAGGTGGCTTTGTGGATAACGTTGCGAGGGAAGAAGGTGCTTCGGACTACCATACCACGAGAGGCTGCAAAGTTTACGCATCGCTGGCCGTTATCATTCGATACGGCGTGCAGGCTGTTTAGCCCGATTACCGGTCTGTACATTTCCTCCCTTCCTACCTGCGCGTTCATGTCGCCGACAACGATTTTCACGTCACGCGGCGAGCAACCATCGTATGTTTGTTCTAACTGCGCGTAGAACGCTTCTTTCTCGTCATCAGGTCTCCCTTCGTGTGGGCAGTGGACGTTGATGATGCTGTAGTTGAAGAAACGGCCCTTAACTCTCAACATGCACATCCTTGCGTTGATCGGCTGCCACCCGATCACACGTTGTCGCATCTTGCCCAACACTATAAATCCTGTTCCCAGTTCATTGGTGGTGCCACAGCTTTGGTAGAAGGTAGCCGCTCGATGCCCGCTTTTCCACACTTTCTGTCCAGTCCAACAAAGTTCATGCAACGCCACGATGTCGAAGTTGCTGGGATGTAGTTCGTCGCAGATTATCCTGTCACATCCTGCGAAACCTAGTGACTTGCAATTCCATGTTCCAAGTTTCCAATCGTAGTTCTTATTTCGACAAGTGTGTCTTTGCCGATTGTATCGAGTCGAATTTTCTCATATGTTATTCGCAATGGGGATTTTGACGGGTGGCTTACTGGGCCTACGCCAACACTCCTGTCTCGCCGGAGGGCCATCGTGCCAGTTCTGTTTAACGTCCCAACCAACACTGGGACGACCACGCTGATGGAGCTACCACCTTGGATCTAGCTGGGCGTGGTGCAGCGTTTCTTACTCAGCCGCTGGATGCCAGAACAGACGCTGTTTGAGCCGCACCTCCTTGGTGAACAGACACTCGGATCGTACCTCCTCAATCTAGCTGAAGTCAGAAGGACAACAGTGCCCAGACTACACTACCAGCTAAGCACACAACTCTTAGCTGGCGGTCTTTGTCATCGCATGACCCGTGGAGGCATGAGGTAGGAACTTTTGAGGACCAGAGCTATATTGGACGCTCTCCTTATCGACTCTCCGTTTTGCAGCCCACTTGGAGCGCGCCCTATTTGTTGAGCAACCAATATCCAGGCCCCAATTTGGAAGATTCATCTGGTCGGCATGGAACAGTTGAAGTTGCTCCGAAAAGAAAAACTACGACTTGATCGAAGAAGTGGAGTTGACTTCGGCACACTCGATTAAGGATGTGGAGGCTTGAATGAGATCTAGGAAACTGGAACCACATCGTATTGGAGCTACAGAGAAGGTGGTCCAAGATGTCAGAGTCGACTACTTAGGACATATCGCTGCCGTGCGGTCGAAATTGGCCCTTACATAATCAATCAAATGGCCGCAGGGAGAACATCCTGGTAGCGCTGCTGTCGTGGCGTCGGTCTACTGGGTTGGATCCGAGCCTGTGGTTGGAAAGGGGCCCTCGGCAATGTGGATGCCCCATATCGGCATGTCCTTTTGTGTGCTGGCTGATAGGGCCTTACTTGCGGGAAGGCCAAATCGTTGTGCACGCGGCATCACTTCTTGATACTTGCTGTGCAGTTGGAAGCAATGGACAGGTGTCGAACCTGTCTGCCTTCCGAGGACAAAGGGAGTGGTATGGCCCACTCGGGAAACTGGCTAGGCACCGCATGCTACCTGGGTGGACTCGCCTAATCAAGTCATCGATGTTCGTTGCTGCAGGGTACGCAGCTAACCTTGTAGAGCCTATAGGATTAAGAATCAAAATCAGCATTATTGATCAATTGCTGACTTCAGCCGATTTGTAATTAGAAAGCAAAAAAAAAAATATGCCGGGATATTGAATAGAAAATCAACCTGCTGTGAGAGTTGGGCTGTAGATTATGTCACGAACGATGCTTCGCAAATAGTCATATCTTATTCTTCTTATTTATGACTCGACGATCGCATTTGGAGCTTGGCCTGCCCCTCTTCAGCTTAGTGTTCTTTGAGCACTTCCACAGTTATTAATTGAAGGGCTTTCATTGCCTGCCATTCCATGAATTTGTATATTGTGTAGCAAGCACTATGCCCAGCCCAGAGAGTTGAGAAAATTGTCTCGACCGGAACGGGAATCGAACCCGCCGTCTCCGGATGGGCGATTCATAGCCTTAACCACTAGGCTAAATGGAGATCCCGGTAAGTACCAGTAAGTACCATTACAAATTAATGAGTTTGGCATCCGTATTGGAATGTAGGGTTCTGGTCTTTTATGTTTTGAATCGTCATATCCACATGGGAAGGACATTAATTTTTGCCTTTAATTTTTTTGCATCCCAAAACAAATCAGCTTTTAATCTAGTGGAATTCTATAAAACAGTATAGTTTACAGTACATACATGACAGCATCGGTAAGCAAACAATGTTGCTTCATTAAAAGGGCCAGGATCCTCAAGCGCTTACCATTTCCGGCATCACATACCGGCATATGCTACCTAATTTGCCACGGCATTGTATTATTCTCCACGTTGTTGAGCGAAACCCCTTTCCCATCGAGATTCACACGAACGACACATAGAAATGCACAACCCAGGATCAAAAAGACAGACAGTTATACTTACGCTTTGGGCGGTATCGTCATGTTGCGACTGTCACTCCACCGCAGATCGGAAATCAGTGTGCTATCGGGGACATCCGGTCGGCAGGTCAGCAGCAGCGAGTTACCCACCGGTTTGCGCTGCACGGACGCCGCTGGCATTATCTGCAAGCTTGGGATCTTCTGACATTGGGCAAAACCTGAAAGTTTTTTTTTACGAGAGGAAGAAAAATAACGGAAAAAGTTTTTTAGTAAAATTGCATTCAATCGACGCGCTGCAGGCTGACGAGGGAAAAGTATTTCCCTTCCGGGTTCTGCGGGGTTAAATCATATCACAACTTTGTAATGCAATAAACGCTATAATATTAAGAGCCCCATTAACGGTGGCGGACAATTTTATCTACTTCGTTCCGTGGTAGGAAAAACTCCTCTTGCAGAGTTTATAGCTCGCACCCTGCGGCCCTTCAAACTAATTCCGTAAAGGATGTCCCATTGGAAGAAAACTTTACAGCAGCAGCAAAAAAGAAAAAAAACTATTTTTTCCTGAAAGTGGAAGTATCTGACGACGTAATCTCAGGCTGGTGGCGATGGAGGCTTCGCACCGCTGGAGATAGTGTCGCACTTTTTTAATAAACTTTATTAAAACATTTTCACATAAAAATGAGACGCTTGGAAGCACCCGATGCCGGCGGATTTTGGGAAAGTGCTCGAAGCTGGTGAAAATTGCAATAAAAAGTGGATACTGGCATCAGAAGTTTAGCGTAGTTTGGTTGGTGGAATTGAGTTTCTGCTATTGGTTGTGAAAGGGTGACTGAATATTGCAAGCTGCTACATGGTATCGGTAGTTATTTTTCGTACTATAAGTTACAGGAAGAAAACACTTACGTTGCAATGTCGTGAAGCTATGAACAGAGCTACATTGACTGACGACGTTTAGACTGGACGTTTAGAGCACTTTGAAGATATTTGTCCACGCAAATCAGAGCAGCTTCTGAATCAGACTTATGAGATTCAGCTTGCTTGAATGTCCGCTGGTAGATGCTACTCCACTCGAGCAGAGGAGAATACCAAGTTAATAACTATGAAATCACATAACCTATTTTTATATCTTGTTTTGTTATTATTAAATTATCAAGGCATAGCTTTTCCATAACAGATTATGTTGGGCAATTTTATTTTGTTATAATCAAGCTATTGATATACATTAACTAAATTACATTTAAATAACATGTTTTGTTGTACTATTGATCAACTTATCAGCAATAAAACAACAGTAACAAATTTTTAATCACAGCAACAATTCGACGATTATAACCTGCCCCTTTGTGTTGTTCCATTTTTGCATTCAGGTTAGAAGGAAATTTATGAACGACTCCTTTTAAGAATTCCTTAAATAATTTTCGAATAGGCACTTGGAAGTTCTGGAGGAACCTTTCGATAAATCCCTGGAGAAGTCTTCAAGAGAACTCCTGGCGCAATTTTCTTAGAAATTCCGAAGGTAATTCTTCTCAGCAATGTTTAAAATTCTTGGCAAAATTTTTTGAAAAACACCTGGAAAAACATTCGGAAAAACTCCTGATGAAATCCACAAAGAAATTTTAAGATGAACTTCAAGACTAATGATCACAGGAAATTATGAAGAAATCATTGAAGGGATTCTATGCAGGATTCTGGAGGAATTTCTAGAGGAGTCTTTGAAAATCTATGAAAGATTCCGTCGAAGAACTCTCGGAGTAATTTCTGGAATATTTATGAAGTAATTTATCGAAAAGTTTATGATCAAATCTGTCGACGAATTTCTGGAAGAATTTTATGACAAAGTCACTTGACAAACACAAAAGGAGTTTTTGACGGAATCCTTAGAGAAATAAATAGAGGAATTTAAGAAAAAAAAAATTGTAAACATTTATAGTGATATAAAAATGCAGTGGCATACGTGGGACCGCACATAACTTGCGAACGGATGGTCCGATTTGGGTCGTCTAAGTTTTGTTCTGTTAGTTTTCACCCAAGAAGCACAGTGTTCGAAATCGGTGATTTTGCGATCAAAATTAAATAACTTTTTTTAGGTTGGTTCTAGAGGTTTGGCGTGTTCTACAAAGTTTTTCTGCATGTTAAAAGGCGTCTTCTGATAAAATGTAATTAATGATTAATCCCCCTAGAAATGAGATAAAAATATTATTTTTTCAAAAAAAAAATTTAGATGTTTGACGTCTTCGGCAAAGTTGTAGCTCATAATAAGAGAAAAAACTTCGTAGAACATGTCAAAGCTTCACCTCTTACGGTTTTCGAGATATGGAGCGTTTTGTGCGAAGTACCCCTAAAACTAGTTTTTTCAGTGTAGCTTTAACAGTTAAAATCCTACAGTTTTGTGACCTTCTACAAACTTGTTCAGAACGTCAAAATACACATTTCTTCCGAAGATGTCAAGTCATTATATCCTAAAACAAAAATGTTATAGGCAAATTTATCATATTTTAAGGTGTACTTTCACCTTAAGTAACTATTTCCGGCGCAAAATGGTGCAGATGGCTCAGTCGGTAGGTGAAAGATTAGACTTTTTGCTATCTCTTGAGGGTGGAAACCCTCGTGGGCAAAAGTGGGAAAGGTGTTTTAAATACAAGGCAAAACGTATTATTTTGCCTGTAATACTGTAAAAATATATAAAAAAATATAATTAAGACCCCCGCAGTAATTTTTAATGCACTGTGTTGCTTCCGGCAGAATCTTTACAAAGTTTTTGCAGAAAACAGTGAGTTTTTATCACTAAAAATTGAAAAATCAGTAGAAAATATTGTTATAATCCGAGAGTTATAACTAAAGCTAGTTCTAAATAAAAGTATTTGAATTTCTTCAAACTTATGACAACATATGCTCAATCGATTGACTACCTACCCTATAGTCATACAATTGAATGGCTATAATGGTTAGAATAGTAAATGCGTTTTGATAAATACCTTCGCAGTTCTAATTGGCTTCTTTAGCGATGTTGAGGCACTTCTATATTCTGAATCTGCATGCCAAACTGAGCCGAAATTCAAATTTTCATTAATTTTAGTGCCCGGGACCCTAATTAAAATTCAATTTCAAGTTTGTATGGGAGCGATTTGTCGAATCACCCCTTGTCGCATTTTGTACTGGGTGGAGCTGTCAAGCAGTTGCCCAGCTGTCAAAAGTTGATCGAAAAATCTCTTTGAAGTTGATTTCAAGTACCGAAATAAAGTTCTAAAAATCTGAAAAAATATAGTGGCTCAGAAAATGGTGCTCTTTCGTATAAAATTAAAAAATCAATAAATTTTCCAATATTTAAAAACACTATTAAGATAGTTGTAATTTCGCACTCTTCAATTCACATTTTGACGATTTTCTGATGAAAACAAAGCAATATATATTTCAATTGCTCCCCAGTTGAAAGTGAAACTCGTGAATTACCCAAAAAGCTGTTAATTTGCTATCGGGCGAATCAAAGCTTCTCCTGATATTTTCCGATACTGTGTCCGAAGTTGAAAAGTCAAACAACAACAAATATAAATATATGAAATCTACCCTGTGTTTTGATGCACATCTTGAACTGTTTAATATTTCCTCTCTCCTATTCCTAGCGCTACATAACTTGAATATTGTCTCGAAGAAAAACTTCAAACAGTTAATTTTAAAGTAGCTTTATCAGAAATTACCTGACCATCTGATAGTTAACAATATGAATTAAAAATCATCAAAAAATATTCTGTTTGGTGAGCACAACGCTCAAAAATGTTGTAAAATATTTCCGGAAATTACGCAATGCAGTAAAAATTACTGCGGGCATCTTGATTATTATTATTTTTTATTTATTTTTCTTGTATTACAGGCAAAATAATACGTTTTTGCCTTGTATTTAAAACACCTTTCCCACTATTGCCCACGAGGGTTTCCACCCTCAACAGATAGTAAAAAGTCTTATCTTTCACCTACCGACTGAGCCATCTGCGCCATTTTGCGCCGGAAATAGTTACTTAAGGTGAAAGTACACCTTGAAATATGATAAATTTGCTTATAACTTTTTAGTTTTAAGATATAAGGACTTGATATCTTCGGAAGAAATATGTATTTTGACGTTCTGAACAAGTTTGTAGAAGGTCACAAAACTGTAGGATTTTATCTGTTAAAGCTACACTGAAAAAACTAGTTTTAGGGGTACTTCGCATAAAACGCTTCATATCTCGAAAACCGTAAGAGGTGGAGCTTTGACATGCTCTACGAAGTTTTTTCTCTTATTATGAGCTACAACTTTGCCGAAGACGTCAAACCTCTAAAAATTTTTTTTGAAAAAATAAACATTTTATCTCACTTCTAGGGGGATTAATCATTAATTACATTTTATAAGAAGACGCCTTTTAATATGCAGGAAAACTTTGTAGAACACGCCAAACCTCTAGAACCAACCTAAAAAAAGTTAATTAATTTTGATCGCAAAATCATCGATTTCGAACACTGTGCCAAGGAAGGTTTATGAGGCGAAAAATATGGGAAAATGTAGAGTTTTTGAAAATCGGGGTTTCATACATTTTAAACGGGGACTTGGGCTTGGCTAGGTACTTGAAACGTCAAAAAACGCAGTAGGCAAGACAAAGTTTGCCGGGGACAGCTAGTTTATAGTGAAAGTCCTGTAGGAATCATCAGAGGAAGTTCAGGAGAAATAATTGCCAAATTTTTGGCGGAATCCTTGTAGAATCCAGGAGGAATATTCGTCATAATTCTAGAATCCAGGGAAAATCGGAGGAATTAAAACAAAATTTCCAGAAAAGTTGTAATAATCTGTACAATATTTCCAATATCCCAAAAATTTTCTGCTAAACTGAAGAGCATTCTAAAAATTCTTCAGTCTCCACGCTAAAAAAAAAAACAAACCAAAAGTCACAAATTGCTATCGACGATCAAACTTTTTCAAATACACGTGTTGATTTCAAAACCGTGCTCCGAAAACAATTAAAGTAGAACAGTTTATGAATTACAGGTTGAAATCGAAGCTCGTCGTATTTGATAATATAGAAATTACTTAAGTTCGATTATCTTGCGACTTCAAATCTCTTAGAATGAATAAAAGCTGAGTATAGTATTCTTCGATCATTTGAAAATATTTCTTACGTCAGATTCAGCAAGCCTCGTTGGATAAATGTACGACTCGTGCTGAAAAAAACAACTTTTCGCAACTCGTCACATAAATAAGTATTTTGATAGTGTTCATAATTTTCAGATTTTAACTAGTTTTTTTTTTTTTGTTTGTTTCTTATTTATTTTTGTCCCCCCCCCCCCTCGCACGCTAAGAAAATGTTACTCTTAAATGAGTAAGATTCACACAAAACTGAGCTAAACTGGAACAGCTCAAAAAATGAGTAAATTGCATTTCCAGCGATAGCGCTGGCCCAAGTGCAAAAATCCAACTGGTTTAAGCCGTATAATATTCTTCGCATCATCAAGAATATTATACGGCTTAAACTGATGAGATTTTCGCACTTGGGCCAGCGCTATCGCTGGAAAAAAAATTTACTCAATTTTGAGTTGTCCCACTTTAGCTCGAAAATGAGTGAATTTTCTGTTCGTGCGTACCTGATGAGAGGTCTTGGATATAAAAGAATAATATTTGCATCGGCCTAAGTATTATAACTTATTTAGTAACGAGTTTGATATCATAGCAAATTCTGCTCCCCGATTAGTATCAATAACATATTAATGTCAAAATTGGTTATGGAAATATTTTCCGAATTCACTGTTTATTGAAAGTAACAAAACAAGTTATTGAAATGGTTTTCCAGGAACATTTTTTTGTTATGGAATTTGTTGTTTTGCCGCTTATGACATACAAGTTTATAACACAATATGTTATGGTAATAACTTGAAAATAATCGATTTTATTATTCAGTTATTTTGCACAAATAACACAGCTCCTTATGCTGTTGTTATTCCCCTCTGCTCGGGCAGTATCGCCAGAATAGCTACTCTCACACTAGGAATCAATGAAATAGCTGCTTAGGACTAAATGACATTTGAGCGTTTGTTATCGTCTATTTTTTGGTGAATATGGTGCCTGCTGCACCAGGTTGTAGGTTTAGATAGGGAAAATGATAGAGGATTTCCTGAAGAACTTCCTGGAATCATTGCTGTAGGAATTTCGGAAGGAATTCCTGGAGGAATTCCAGAAGAAATACCTTGTGTAATTCCTGGAGAAATTCTTGGTGGATTTTCTGGAGAAGTCCCTGAAGGAATGCCTGGTATAATTTCTGGATAAATTCCAGGAGGAATTCCTGCGGAAATTTCTGAAAAAATCCCTAGAGAATTTCCTGGAGAAATCGCCGTAGTAATTTCTGAAGGAATTCCTGGATCAATTCCTGGAGGAATTTTTGAAGGAATTCCTGGAGGAATTCTTAAAGGTACTCCAGGAAAAGTCCCTGAATGAAGTCCTGGAGAAAGCTTTGGAGGAACTTCCGGAGGAATTCCTAAAACAATCCCTAGAGAAATTCATGAAGGAATGCCTGGAGGAACCCTTGGCGGAATCTAGAGAAATTCCTTGGGAAATCTCTTGAGGAATTCCTGGATGAATTCTCTGTACAAATTTCATGAGGAATCTCCAGAGCAGTCCCTTAAAAAATCCAGGAGGATTTTCTTGAAGAACCACTGGAGGATTTCCTGAAAGATTTCATGAAGGAACTTGTGGAAGAATCCTTGGAGAAATCTCTAGAGAAATTCTTTGAGGTATCTCTAGACTCTAGAGGAATATCTGTAAGAATTCTTCTCTGGAGGAATTCCCGGACAATTCCCTGTAGAAATTTTAAGAAAAATCCATAGGAATACTGGAAGAATTTGTGGAGCAATTTTTGGAGGAATCTCTTGTGGAATTCTTGGAGGAATCCCAGGACAAATTCCTGAAGAAATTCAAGAAAAAAAATTCTGAGGGAATTCCAGGAGGAGTTTCTTAAGAAATCCCAGGAGGAAGTACTGAAGAAATCGCTAAAATTCCCGAAGAAATCCGGAAGGAATCCTTAAAAGGGTACACGTAGAGGAACTCTTGGAGAAACCCCTTTAGCAGTTCCTGAAGGAATCCCTGGAGGGGTTCTTGAAGAAACCTCAGGAGAAATCTCGGAAGCAATCTCAAGAGGAATTTCTAAGGGAATCTTTAAATGGTTCCTAGAGGAAGCTTTGGATTTATTTTTTGAAGGAATTTCTGAAAGAATTCCAGGAGGAATTCCTGAAGAGATCCCAAGAAGAGTTTTTAGAGGCATTTTTAAAATAATCCTGGAAGTTGTTTCTGGAAGAATTACAATAGGAATTCCCGGGTGAATTCACGTAGGAATTTGTCAAGAAACTCCACGATGAATCCCGAAAGTAATCCAGCATACGGAATTCCTTAGGCAATCTCAGAAGTGCTTTTAAACGAAATCCTGAAAGAGTTGCTGCAGAAATTCCTGGATAAAAATCTGAAGAAATCCATGCCTGCAGTAATTTCTGGACGAATAATTGTAGGAATACTTGGATGAACTCATAAAGAATTTTTTGCACAAAAGTTTTAATAAATTCTTTGATGTATTTTCGAATAACTTTTAGAAACGAGCATCCGAATAAAAACGTCTGGAAGATTTTGCGTAGGAAGTACTGTAAGGATTTCCTTGTGAAATGTTGAATGAATTTTTGTAATTATTTCGGATAAGGTATCACAGAGGTACTGATGAGAGAACTCTCAGAGGATCTCCCGCCAGAATTTGAGCATGAGAATGAGCATTGGTGACCGTACACTTCGTGGACAGCTACTCCGTGAGGGGCTGTCCATAAACCACGTGGTCATGAGGGGGGGTGGGGGGTTTGGGCCAATGACTATTTTGTATGGACAAATAAAAATAATTGTATGGACTAATGACCACGCGGGGGTTGGGGGGGGGGGGGGGGGTTGGTTTAAAAAGTCCCAAAAAAAATGACCACGTGGTTTATGGACAGCCCCTGTTCTGCCAGAGCTAGCGGAATTGCACAGAGTACCAACAGAACCCAAGTAACACACTGGTCACAGAAAAGTCACACGGCGCAGGTTTTTGTTGCGCAGAAGCCACTGTGACTTACTTCTGACAAATAAACACTTATTTGCTAGAAGTAAGTCACGGTGGCTTCTGCGAAACAAAATCCTGCGTCTCCGTGACTCTTCTATGAAAAGTGTATAGGGTCAATAACGACGCCGGCCACGTCTTTTCGGTCAACCGGGGAAGAGAAGGAATGTTAGTTTGACCACCGTTGCTACTAGAGGTTGTATATACTACTGTGTCCCGCACAGTCGTCACGGGAAGGAGTTTTGTTAGTAGGGAGAGATGGATAGTTACATAGACAAGCATTGTCGCTGGTATCTCGATAAATAAGTATCTTCCATTCCCTATCCCTTACCATCCACAAAATGTATTTTTTATCGTTTCAGAGAGCGAGTAATGGCGCTAAAGTCTAGGCTTGTTAGCCAGGACACATGGTCCAAATGCCTGTGCCCCATCCCTGAAGCAAAAAGGCCCATGGAGTGACAAAATCTCTTAGCTACGTCACTCCCTACGTAAGTGTTTAAATATACCAAAACACCTACACTCACAATCTTGCCGCATCACTCGCTTATAGTGTATCCCCAATCATATATATATATATATATATATCGGTCAGGCTAAGCCCGGGTGGCCTCTGCTGTACATACAGGGGATAGACAAAATGATCGGGACAGGCAAAATTTTCACTTTTCAAAAAATTTTCAATTAGCTGTAACTTTTCGAAAAGTGCATCAAATATTCTCAAATTTTTACTGTAAGTTCTTCAACTAGTTGTGTATCAGTGGACGAAATTTGGAAAAGATCGGACAATTCTTCACGAAGTTATAAAGATTTTTGAAAAAGGTAAAATTATCCGATAGCCAACTTTGAGCTGTTATATCTCCGGATTCAATGAACCGAATGCAATGAAATTTTGACCATTTATGACTTATATAATGAGCTATGAAAAACCATTGACTTAACTTGATATTCTTAACACGGAAGAAAATTATAACGATTAGATTATTTTTCTAATAAAATACCAAATTATCCAAAACATCAACATCGTTTCAAAATTCAAGATGCAAATTAGAGTTCATTTAGTTTCCCTCTAATTGACTTATATATAAATGCATTTTGAAGGAAAGTAACAACATAGCCGCCAATAAGTTTAAAAAGTAATGGGATGCATATTAAAAATAGACCAATTTACTAAAAAAATCGTGAAAAAAATAAAATCGCTATAACTTTTTCGCTTGTTAAAAATTTCAAGTTAGGTCAAATGTTTTCTAGAGTTCATTATACAAGTCATGAATTGTCAAAATTTCATTGCAATCGGTTCATTGAATCCGGAGATATAACAGCTCAAAGTTGGCTATCGGATAATTTTATCTTTTTCAAAAATCTTTTCATCTTCGTGAAGAACTGTCCGATCTTTTCCAAATTTTGTCCACTGATACACAACTAGTTGAAGAACTTACAGTAAAAAATTAAGAATATTTGAAGCACTTTTCGAAAAGTTACAGCTAGCTGAACATTTTTTGGAAAGTGATAATTTTGCCTGTCCCGATCATTTTGTCTATCCCCTGTAGTAGCCGCCTCCATTCCACTCGGTCCATGGCTGTTTGTCTCCAGTTCCGCACTCTGCGTAGGGTCCGCAGATCGTCCTCCACTTGGTCGACCCACCTAGCTCGCTGCGCTCCGCGTCTTCTTGTACCGGTCGGATGCCTCTCGAGAACCATTTTAGTCGGGTTGCTATCCGTGATGACGTGACCCGCCCACCGTAGCCTCCCGATTTTCGCGGTATGGACGATGGTTGGTTCTCCCAGCAGCTGATGCAGCTCGTGGTTCATTCGCCTTCTCCAAGTCCCGTCTTCCATCTGTACTCCGCCGTAGATGGTACGCAACACCTTCCGTTCGAAAACTCCAAGGGCGCGTTGGTCCTCTGCACGTAGGGTCCATGTTTCGTCCTCTATGGGGACGACCGGTCTAATCAACGTTTTGTAGATGGTTAACTTCGTGTTACGGCGAACTTTATTCGATCGTAGAGTTCTGCGGAGTCCTAAGTAGGCACGATTTCCTGCCACAATGCGCCTCTGAATGTCTCTGCTGGTGTCGTTGTCGTCGGTCACTAGTGAGCCCAAGTACACGAATTCTTCAACCGCCTCGATTTCATCACCGTCGATATGAATACGAAGTGGCGGGCTCGGTGATTCCTCCCTGGAGCTCTTTGCCATCATGTACTTTGTCTTCGACACATTAATGACTAATCCGATTCGCCTGGCTTCACTCTTTAGTCGGATGTACGTTTCCGCCATCGTCTCAAATTTGCGAGCAATAATATCAATATCATCGGCGAAACCAAGCAGCTGAACAGACTTCGTGAAAATCGTCCCACTCGTGTTTATCCCCGCTCTTCTTATTACACCCTCCAAAGCAATGTTGAACAGCAAGCACGAAAGACCATCACCTTGCCGTAACCCTCTGCGAGATTCGAAGGGACTCGAGAGTGTCCCTGATACTCGCACTACGCACATCACTCGATCCATCGTCGCCTTGATCAACCGTATCAGTTTATCCGGGAATCCGTATTCGTGCATAATCTGCCATAGCTGTTCTCGATCTCGATCGATTGTATCATACGCCGATTTGAAATCGATGAACAAGTGATGTGTGGGCACGTTGTATTCGCGGCATTTCTGCAACACCTGGCGGATGGCGAACATCTGGTCCGTTGTAGCGCGTTCACCCATAAATCCAGCCTGATATTGCCCCACGAAATCTCTTGCAATCGGTGATAGACGGCGGCATAAAATTTGAGAGAGTATCTTGTAGGCTGCGCTCAGTAGTGTGATCGCGCGGTAGTTCCCGCAATCCAACTTGTCGCCCTTTTTGTAGATGGGACACACGATACCTTCCATCCATTCCTCCGGTAATACTTCCTCCTCCCAAATCTTGGTAATGACCCAGTGTAGTGCTCTCACCAGTGCTTCTCCACCGTATTTTGGAAGCTCGCCAATCAACCCATTCCAAATATCCAACTCCTTGACACTTATGGGGGTGTCGGTGAGTCGCTGACCTCTTGTAAAGTAGGTGTCATGTCATCACATCCTTTCCTATCCTCGTAACGTAGAGGATGGGTGTGGCCGACAATGGAAGTTTTCATGTCTTTTTTTACTTCAACCTCTGATTGGATAGCTATTCCTTCCCAAATAGCATTCCATAAGCAATTAGAATAGGAGTATTAAAGTTTTAACATGACAACTTTCAGTATGCAATCTACAAATAACTCCATTATCACGCAACGCAACGCAAGTGATGGATAGTTACAAAGACCAGAATTGCCTTTGGTAATGTGATCCATGCAACTGTGAGCATAAACAAAACAAATATACAAGCAATTGCGTCACCTCACAATTTAGAGAAATGGTGAGACCCTGAAGATTCAGAATAGAAATTTGAAGGATGTATTATGTAACGAGAGAGATCTTGCATCACCTCGCAATTAGAAGAAATGGCGAATCATTGTACAATGTTACTTGCTTTTATTACCACGAAATCGAGATATTGAACCATTTTTTTTTTTGAAGAATTTCAGGTTCAGTTCCTCAGATACTCCTTGAAAAAATTGTGAGATAGCTTCTGGGAACTCTTCGAGAGAATGCTTGGATGTATTTCTGGGAAAATTCCCGAAAAAAAATTCGGATGAATTCTCGGAATTATTTTCTGAATTTCTAATGGAATACCCGATGAAACGCCTAGAGGAGTTCTCGGTGGAACTCCTACGGATTTCCGGTGAAACTCTTTGAACTTTTAGAGTGATATTCGGTGAAACTCCTTGTAAAATTTTAAGATCGAGCTCTTAACGAAATTACTGTCAGAACTCCTAGTGTACTCATAGAGAAATACCCATTAGAGCTCCTACTGGAATTCCTAGAGGAACTTCATGAGGGATTCCCAGTGAAACTCCTAGAGGAATTCCTAGTAGAACTCCTAAGGAAGTCTCCAATGGAACGGCAATAGAAATTAATGAGGGAATTCCTAGAGGGATTCCCGATGGAACTCCTAGAGGGTTTCCCGATAAAACTTTTAGATAAATAACCGGAGAAACTCCTTGTGGAATTCTCGGTGGAACCCCCAACGAAATTTCCGGTGGAACTGCAAGAGAAATTCTTTTTGATACATCTTGAAGAATTCCCGGTGGAACTCCTCAAGGAATTCCTGGTGAACCTTCTAGATGAATACAAGATGGAACATCTAGAAAAAAAATCGATGGAGCTTCTAGGGGAAAGCCCGGTGAAACTCTTTAATAATACTCTTAAAAAAAATGTGAACTCCTTCATAATTCCCGGTGGATCATCTAGAGAAAATTTCTGTAGAATTTCTGCTGAAACTTTTAGAGGAATGATACACAACGGAAATAAGAGAAAAAAAAACGTAGTGAAACTCCTAAAATAATTCCCATTGAAACCTATAGAAAAATCCAGTGGAACTCCTGGAGAAATTCTTCCTAGGGCACCTAGAAGAACTATCAGTGAAATTTTAAGGGAAACTTTTCTATGAAATTTGGAATTTAAAACGAACATCGGTGGAACTGTCAGGGATTTGGTCTACTTGTAGCGTTCCAAATTTTCAGAACTGTTTTTATTTTGGACAGGTTTGTCCAAAAAGTAGTAGAGAAAAAGGGGGAATCAATATCATCACAGGAATCAGAACTTCTTGAGACACTCAAATTGAGTCGGACTCAATATAAGGCATTTCACATACAGTTATAGTGAAATGTCAACTTAAATCCTCACATGCAACTTCTGAGCTTCTATCTGATGTTTTCTGACTGAAAGGCTTTTGAACGAAGCTTCTAGTTAAATTTCATTTAAATCCTACAAACATTACTATACATCGTCAACTGCACTTTCCTGACTCGCAGCTCTTCTGTGGTTTATCATTTTAACAAGATGCCGCCGCAATCATGGCAGCAAAATTTGTTTGCATTTTTTCTGCTATCTTGAATGCATGCATTGCATACACTACATTGCTCCAGCACAAACACTGCACCTGGCTTTTCGTGGTTGAGTTCTGCTCTGTTCTGCTTGCATGGTTCACATTTTCCAGTTTCCACTATTCCGGTGCGGTAAAAGATGCTTCACAAAAGGGTTGAGCTCCGTACTGATGATGGCATCTTGTGTTACAGCTTTTAGCAAACTTTCCGTACCAATCCCTCAGGTTGCCATTTTAAATGACAAATATTTGATAAAAACGTACCAAACATTTGTCTGATACAAAGAAAAACTTGGCAATTTTTAATTGATGTTATGGCAATTATTTGCTGGTGCAGCGTTACAACTTTCGGATATCCTGCTCAGCAATCAAAGGGTCCAATTCGCAAAACATAAAATTGAACCAAATGTTTGCTCTGTCGTAAACAAATTGTTATTGACAAACTGTTGCTCTTCTATATATGCTGCGCTGAACGTGCATTTAAAACGATTTCATAGCAGGAAAACGACTCAGTTGCCTGTAAGCATCTACACTTTATTGCGTTTACAAGTGCACTAGTGAATAAACTCAGGGAAGCTGCTGAGCGCAATTTGAGGAGCTTGGTTGGTTACCAAATGGAAGTAATATTTTTAGATTTTATGGTTTCTTGATTCCACTTTTGATTTAAGGCTGAAGTAGTGCATGGGATGATGATGTACTTGCACAATAGTTTACTGAGGTAACAAACATGTTTCACATGTCTTAAATGAGATGAATTATTAAACACTTGAAGTAAAAACATATTTCAAAATGGATGCGACTCCACTCAGTCTTAAAACGTCCAGGTTTTCTCAGAAAAAAAAAACGAAAGTCTCTACTGGGTGACCATCCTAAAATCGTCTTTTGGAATGTTAATTTTTTAAAAACAATTTTCCAAAGCTTTCTTCAAAAGTTACTGCATGGGTTTTGTAACGATATAATCTGTCTTTTTGAAAAGTATCACCACTGGAAAGAAATCCTAACTACACTAATGAGTATGAAGCTGAGTAGATAAGTGTTGACTGACTGAGCTATAGAAGGACTCTGTGAAACAACATTGATTTACATGTGTAGCTCAAACTACATTCATGATTCCTATAGGACGGTTAATGGGTATCGTACAGAGGGAATCCGCACTATAGGCATCCAGATAGAAAAGAATACGCCTATCACCCATAAGCTCAAATCTCATATGCCACGTGTATTCCATAGTGCGGAATCCTCCGGCATTTTAATACTATGACAATCCGGTAAGTTCGAATCCGCGCTATAGGAATCTTGACTGTAGTAGGTATTCAAGATTGACTAAACGATTAATTTACTAATCTCTATTCACCTTAAAACAACATAAAAAAACAAACAGACGAAGACGAAAGGTTCCTTTCGGCAACCACAATGGCTTCTTCCGGTCGACCACTGCTCTGCACTGAAACTCGAAGTCTTTCTCCTGGCGCCAAAGGAGCAGTGGGATTTCCTACCTTTATTGCAATCCAAATGTTTATGGTCTCCGCATATTTCACTTCCGTTCTAATGCGTTTGAAATCGTTCTACCGAAGAAGAGTCTATTGCATTACCTACCAACTTTCATTTATCCTTTTCTTTGGCATTATCATCTGCCAGTGTAGGACCTACGGTTGCTCTTGCACTGCAAATCACTTCCGTTAGTTCTGGAGCAGAGTTGGTACACCTCCGAACGAAAGTGTGGGTCAATTCGTAAAAATCATCAGTTTGGTTTTAAAGTTTTAAAGGATAGTGTGTGAGCTAACACTGCATACACATCCAGACAGACGGCTTATCACTTGAATAAACTGATAGAGTTTCGATGCTGCAGTATGGGGATGAAAATCAGAACGAGTTTCCTACAAGAGACGACCTACTCCGAGAACGACGGTAGCTTGATCCGGAAAGGTCCTGACCCAGAAGAGTATGTACCTACAACGACAGTTTTAGCATGTGCCACACCGGAGTCAGCGTCCGACATCGAGTGCACTTTTCCGACTTGGTGCGCACCAAAGCACTTATCCATTTTTCCAGAACGATTGACATGAATCACACATTTTCTCTATCATATAGCAGCATAGGTACCTATGAACTGTTACTGTATGCAATAAAAAGGATACTTGATACCATCATGATACTGACTGGTACCTAGGTATGAAGTACGGTGCCGGGGCATCAAACAGGATTGCATCGTATCGCAATTGACTCGGCTTCCGTTGTCCGTGATTTCAATAGGATAATGTGATCACAATTTACCGTGGCTCTCCGGTCTAGTGATGGACTGATGACACAAGATCTATTTATACCAATCACACTCGTTTTGAGGTAGGATCATACGTGTAGTTAGTATTTTTCGTATAAGAGACCAACCAATATAAATTCAAATTAACTACTGATTTTGTAAGAACGTTTGCAAACTCATTTTGGTGCAATAATTCACCGTTATACGTGGCGATGCTTAGGTTCTAAAATTGAAAATGCTTGTCATAACAAAAGAACAGTTCGAGCACAGCGAGGCTCTAGTGCATTAAAAAATTTAGCACTTATCTGTCCATGTTCGCATAGTCGACGTAACCACCATTGCCAAAGTCAGCATATACAAGCTAATATCTAACGCATGTTCATATTTCTGACCAGTTTTATTAAGTAGAGTGCAAGATTCAACCGTTAGTTAGATGATAACGTGGAAAAAATCTTGAACTTCATATTGTTCATCGTCAAAATTGGTGTGTCGTTTAGGTATGATATTCAATGCAAATGCTTTCAGCAACTTTGTTTCCCAAACAACAGAAATAAAATCTTGAAGGAATCTTTGGAGGAATTCTCGATAGGACCTTTGAGGGAATTTCTTGAATAAAGCCCAGTTTCGTGTTCAAAAGGAAGCGCTCAAGAAAGTTCTTGACTGATTCCTGTCAAAAAATTTCCACAGTGACTGCCATTTGAATTACCATTCCCTCGCAACTGCGTAATGAGATCGAAGAAAAACGGTTTCTGGGGTGATTCAGGCAAGGAATTTCCCATGCACCAAAATAGGCCAAAATTACTTCTGAACTGCAAATAGCCCTTAATGAGAGGTATGCACTTCAAACGGAATCGCTCAAGTAATTTTCGTTCAGTGCATTATTTTTCCGTGAGCGGAATGGTTAAGAAATTTAACACAGCAAGTCCCATTTGATTTGACGTTTCGTTTCAGCTGCGTACTAGGATCCGGAATAAAGCGACGCTTTATTATTTCTTGAGCGATTCCTTGCCTGAATTTTCCACGCATCGAGATAGGCCAAGAAATTTCTTGCGATCAGCGTACTACCCATAATCCTTAAAATTGCTTCCAGAATCTTTATAGGAATTCTCGAATGAGTTCTTGAAGAAAATACTGCAGAATCTTTGAAGAATTTTCGAAAAAAATTGAAGCAGTTCCAGAAGAATTCCTCGGAGCAATGCGTTGGATAAATTCCAGATGGAAACATTAGAGGATCCCTGAAGGAGTTTCTGAAGTAATACTTGAAATAATTACTGAAGCTGTCCCAGGAGGAATTCTAAAAATAATCTTTGGAGGAACTATTTAAAAAATCTTCGAAAAAATTGCTGGAACAATCCTAGGAAGAGTTCCATTAAAAACCTTTGGAGGAGTTTTCAAAAAAATCATTGAAATAATTTCTAAAGAAAGCGTTGGAAAACCTTACAAAGAAATTGCTGGCAGAAATTCCGAAATCCTTGGATGAATTTCTGTAACAATCCATGAAAGAATTTTTGAAAGAATCCTCGACAATTTTTTTAAGGATATCTTAAATAGAGGTGTGCGCCGATTTGAAATCTGTCAGCGGCGGCGTTTCGCTCGTTTTTGGCCGGCGGCGGCGGCGTGACGCCGAATAAATTTTCGGCGGCGGCGTGAAACGGCGTGGCCATAATTTTTATTTTTTTTTGTTAATTCCGTTAATCAATATCAGTGTTTTATTTTTTAGTAACTCATCATGTTGAAGATACTATGACATGTTTATAGCTACGGTTTCTTTATTTTTTTATTTTCACATGTTTTTTTGAAAATTTATTGAAATAATTGTTATGGTGAATCATCAATCAACTGCCCAAAAAATTATCTAGAATGACCTTTTATAGGAACTCCCGGAAGAAATTCTAGAGGAATTCCCGGTGGAACTTCTAGAGGAATTTCCAAATAAACTCTTAAAGAAATTCCCGGAGGAACTCGTAGAGGCATTCCTCTAGGTACACCTAGAGGAATTCCTGGAGGAACTCTCATTCGAATTTCCAAATGAACATCTTAAAGAATTTCCTAATGAACTTTTAGAGGAAAGATTAGGAAACTGCTGGAAGAATTCCAGAAACAAATCTCAGAAGAACTCATAGAGAAATTGGCGGAGGAACTCTAAGAAGAATTGCCGGAGGAAATCTCAGTGGAATTCACGTAAACTCCTAGAGCAATTTCCATAGGAATTTTTAGGGAAATTACCGGAGGAACTCATAGAAGAATTCTCGGTGTAAATTCCGGGCATTCGTTGTGCAACTCTCAGAAATACTTTTAGGGCAAATAGTTAAGTAACTGCCGGAAAACCTTTAGAAGAATTTACAGAGAATCCTTGAGAAATTTCTGAAGAAATTCGGAAAGGAATTCAAGGAGAAACTCGTATAGAAGTTACCAGAGGTATTCCCAGATGAGTTTCCGGATTAACTCTTAAAGGATTTCCCGGAAGAATTGTTTGAGGAATTCCCAGCCGGATTTCTAGAGCAATTCCCTAAGAAATGCGTAAAGAAATTCCCTGTAGAACTAATAGAGGAACTCGTAGAAGAATTCCCGGAGGTACTCCTAAAGACATTGCCGGATGAACCCCCACATACATTCCTGAGAGAAGTTCTAGACAAATCCTCGATGGAGCTTCTAGAAGAATTCCCAAGAAATTTGTGAAGAAATTCCCGGAAGAACTCGTAGAGAAATTCCCGTGTGAACTCAGATACTTCTAGAGAAATTCCCGGGAGAACTCCTAGAAAAACGTTCGGGGAAACTCCTGCATGTATTCCCGGAACTTTAGAGGAATTTCCGGAAGAACTTCTAGAGGAACTTCCGGGGGAATTCATAGAGGAATTTTCGAAGGAAACTTTTGGCATACCCAGTGCAACTTTTAGAAAAAAACTTATAAAGCAACTCGTTGTGAAATTGCTTGGGGAACTTCATCCCGGTGAAACTCGTGAAGGTGTACCCGAAGATATTCGAACCCCTGGAAGTACTCCTAGATAAATTTCCAGAAGAACTTTAGAGAAAGTCACACTGAAACTCTTAGTGTGATTCCCGGCAAAAAATTGGTAAAGAATCCCCGAAGGAACTCGTAGAGAAATTCCCGGAGGATTTCCTGGAGGAGACCCTAGAGAAATTCAAAGAGGAACTTCTAGAGAAATGTTCGGAGAAACTTTGGAATAATTTCCGGAAGAAATCCTAAAGAAACTCCTGGAAGAATTCCAGGAGAAACTGCTACAGAACTTGCCGGAAGAACTCCCAGAAAAGTTCTCGGAAGAACTGCAATTTCTTTGAACTCTTAAGGGAATTCCCGTAGAAATTCGTTAAGGAATTCTCGAATGAACTGGTTGAATAACTCGTGGAGGAATTCCGGAGGTGCTCATAGCGGAATTGCTGGACAATATTCTAAAGGAATTCCCAGGAAACACTTCTAGAGGAATCCCCTTAGGATCTCCTAAAAGAATACCCGGAGTAGTTCTTAGAGGAATTTCTGGAGGAAGTACTACAAAAAGTCTCTGTGAAACTTCTGTAGCAATGCCCGGAGAAACTCCGAGAGGATGCCTCGGATGAAACCCTCGGATTTCCCGAAGGACCTTCTAGGGTCCCGGAGGAACTTTAAGCGGAATTGTTGGCGAAACTGAAACTGAAGAGAAATCCTCAAAAGAGTTGCTCGAGAAATTTCATCTCTTCTGGAGCTAAACACGACAAAAACATTTTTTCAGAATCACTAGCATTTTCTTCAATTTTCGGAACCCCTACATTCATTCTTCAGCCATCAGTTATCTTCAGGAATTCCTGATATTTTTGTGAACTCAATTTAATTTAAAGGACTTTTACTTTCAAAACATCGTTGATGCGACATACGAAGATTAGAATTTGGAATAACTACCAGTGGAACTGAGTGTAATTTGATCTATTTAAGCGTTCCAAATTTTTAGAACTAAAACAATGGACCACCGCTGAAAACGACCTTACAAATGCTATGTATGCCGATGACTCCAATGAGTTGCTTGAAATATTGTAATGAAATAAATCAAGAAATGATATAACTCATCAATGCGTTTTCAAGATCGGCGTAGAAAATTGGAACTCGGCGGCGTAAGCGGCGGCGCGCCGAAAAAAAATCGGCGGCGGCGGCGCACACCTCTACTTAAACGATTTACTGAACGAATCATCTGGAGGAATTTCTGTCAGGTCTGAGTAAATTATTTAAGCTATTTCTGAACAATTTCTTAGGAAAAACTTCTTGAGAACATTTGGAGAAACTCATGAAGAAACCCTAGGAGAAATTCCTTCAGAATTTCTTGGAGGGATACCTAAAGAAATAATTGTGGGAATTTCTGATAAAATAGAAGAAAGATTTTCGAAATGTGTCTATGGTTGAATTCTCGATGGTAATCGTGTCGAAATTCCTGACGAAATCATTGGGAGCATTTCTGAAGGAAGCTTTGGGAGATTTATCTTATGATTCCTTGTAGCATTTTCTGCTGAAATCCCTGAAGGACCTCTTAAAACAAGCCTAGGGTTTCTGAAAGAAAACTATAAGCATACTGCTGAAGAAATTTTTGAAGATATACTTTGGGGTATCGCTTAGGAAATTTTGGAATAGTTTTTGCTGAAAGAATGCTGAGTTGTGCCTGATGGATTTTTTAAAAGAATTTCTGAAGGATTTCTTGAAGGAGTTCCTATAAATCCTTTGAGAAGTTACTGAGTTAATCCTTGGAATGTTCCTGAAAATAATCTGTGCCAAAGCAATCATTTGAGGAATTTCCAAAGTAGTTCTTGGAATGATTCCTTCACCCTTTGGAACCGGAGGGGTCAATATGACCTCGGCGAAGAAACCGAGCATTACAAACATATTCAAGACCAGCGAGGTTGCGGCAGCAGTTGCGAAATTTTCCGGCTCCAAAGGTTTAAAGAATACATGAGATAATTTCAGGATGGAAATTTGGTAGAGCTCCTGAAAACTCCATGAGAGGAGTCCTGAAGGAGTCATTGACAAATTTCCAACAGAAATCTAATTTTTTTAAAGAATCCATAAGTATATTCTTGAAGGAATCATTGGAAGAATTCCTGAAATAATCATTTAAAGAACTCCTGAAGTAATCCTTGGAGAAATTTTTGAAGGAAGTCTTGGACAAATACTTGATTGAATACAGAAAATAGTGAAATATTCTTAAGGATTCGTGGAGGCTATTAATGTTTGGATAGTTTCCTAAAGGAATCCTTCGAGAAATTCCCGTGAGAAATTTTTGAAGAAGGTATGCACAAAGTATATTTGAATAAATTTCATGGAGAGATTATAAAAAAAATCCTGAAGGAATAGCTTTAAAATTACCAGAGGAAACCCTTAGAGATATTCTCGGGAGAATACTTGGAAAAATTTCTGATGGATTCGTTGGAGGATTTTTGTTAATTCCTCCAAGAAGTCTTTGACGCAATTTGTGGAAGAATTCTGAAGGGTAAAATTTCTGTACAATACCTTGGAGTTATCCTTTGACGTTTTATTGATGGAATATATGGAATATGATTTGAACTATGCAGAGATGCCAGGTGTACAGATTTGTCTGTATTATACAGATTTTTTACCTTCTAGGAAATCGCGCCAATTGGGCGGTGGCTTCTATATTCGTCTGTTTTCCACTATAAGGATTTTTGCAGATATTCCTGATATAATCTTTGTAGGAGTTTCCAAGGGACATTTTTAGAAGAAAAATTCTGAATGAAACGTGGAAACTCCTGAAGGATTCTATGAAGGAATTGCCGAAGAGGAGATTTCGAAAAAGCTCTTTTAGTACTTTTGGAGAAAATATGGTGATAATTTAACCCTCCTAAGATGTTAAGCTAGACGCACCACGATGACGTAGTGTACGTTGAGCGAGCATGTCTAGATCATATTGACCCCAACATCCTACTAGGGTTAAGTAGGAATCCCTACACGAGAAACACTGTAAAAAACTCTAGAAGCAGTCCGTGAAAGATCTCCACGGCCTAATATAATAAATTGGTAGTTTCTATGTTGAGGCGATTGTAGTAACCTAAGATTAAGTTAGGTCGTAGCAATCGAGTAAGCTAGTCAATATATGTGAAAAATAAATTCATTCCTTGTTCAGACACTGCACACTTCTTCTTCTTCTTTATGGATCGACGTCCCCACGGGAACTTGGCCTGCCTCGCTTCAACTTAGTGTTCGTTGAGCACTTCCACAGTTATTAATTGAAGAGCTTTCTTTGCCTGCCATTGCATGAATTTGTATATTGTGAGGCAAGAATAATGATACACTATGCCCAGAAAGTCGAGAAATTTTTCTCAACCAGAACGGGAACTAAGCCCGCCGGATTGGCGATCCATAGCCTTAACCACTAGGCTAACTGGAGATACTGCTCACACCACACGTTATTATTTCCACTGCAAGTGGTTATGGGCCCAGTAGGAAGTCTGAAGTACTTGTGGATGAGTGGATGAGATGACGGAAGCGGAAGTACGAGGACGACTTCTGCGAATGCTGGAGCAACTGCAGGAGTCAGCGGACAATCCGGCGCAAATACATATATGGGCGTGACTGTCGAAACCCAGTTAATCTACCGGCCATCGAGAAGTTGCGAGGCCGACTACGCATCATGGGCGTTCGCGATGAAGATGATATTGATACGAAAGGGCTCTTGGAGAGTGGTCAAAGCGGATCAAAATCAGGCGATCGACGCCGAACTAGACTAGAGGGCGTTGGCGACAGTATGCAGTTTTGAGAAGAACAACTATAGTCTAGTATAACAACGAGCGAAGACATCAAAAGAAGCATGCGATGCAGCATTCTAGCAGCATCCCGAGCAGAGGAGAATATCAAAATAATAACAACGGAATCACAAAACCTGTTTTTATATCTTGGTTTGTTATTATTAACTTATTGAGGTATTACCGTTCCATAACATGTTTTGTTGACAATCTCATTTAGTTATGATCGTGGTATTGGTATATTTTCTTTGAATTATATTTTAAAAACATGTTTTATTGTAGCACAAGTTCAGGTATTATTGTGTTACAGAGAGTGTGCAAATATTTGATCATTATTAGCACAGCAACAACAAGCTTTGGCAACCATTTTTTTTTTATCGGTGAACAAAATTCGATTAGAAGTCTGTGGAAGGAATCTTTAGGGATCGTCCATAAATGACGTAGCTTTTAAGAAGCGAAGGGGGAAATATGTGATTGTGTGGCGAGCCATGGAAAAATATGCTACGAGGGGGAGGGTGAAAAAATAGGCCAACAAATGCTACGTCATTTATGGGCGCTCCCTCATCGGATACGCCGTGAACTCAGGACGAGGCACTACAAGAATTTGGCCTCACAAGATCTAATCAAGATTCGTGCCTGTATTTCATCTACAGACTGAACAATACTAACATTTGACAACGGAAAACACATATAACACCCAGTGGCCCAGTGGAGAATTTTCGTTTTTGACGAAAAATTTTCCCCGACTGGAGCGGGAATCGAACCCACATTCCGAGGCTTACGAGACACCTGAACGACTGATGCCGCTAACCGCTCGGCCACGAAGCCACGAAGATTTAGACAAACGATGCTGAAACGTTCCTGAATAGCAGATTTAAAATAAAGGATTTAGGCGAAGCATAGTTTTGTCTGGGATTGCGAATAACAAGAGATCGCGAGAAAGGCAAGATTTTCATCGATCAGCAGAACTACATTCAAGAAATTTTGAAGTGGTTCAATATGGCAAATAGTAATCCTGTTCGAGTCTTGCGGATGCTATTTTGAAGTCAATTTTGCAGCGATCCAGGACAGCGGCGGCACTTGGAGGACGTAATACGAAGCACGATTGGAATATTCGGCGAATGGCACCTAGCAACTGACCGGCTATACCGATGCGGGTTGGGGAGACTTACGGCTACATTTTCATGGAGGAGCTGTTTCATGGAGCGTAAAACGACAAGCAAAGGTGACTATATCGTCCTGTGAGGCGGAGTTCATGACACTATCGGCAACAGTTCAAGAGGCTCTCTGCTGGCAGCAGCTACTGGAACAAATTGGTGTTAAGCAGGTGCTACATTTGTGTGACAACCAATCCGCAATCTCTATCGCCGGAAGCAATGGATGCAAACCCCGGATCAAATATTTATCCATCCGTTACCATTTCGCCAAGAACTCTATTGAAAATTTTGACATTAAACTTGGCTACATTTCTACAAGAGAGCAACCAGCGGATGGATTCACAAAGCTGTTCGCGAGACTGAAGCATGTGGAGTTCCGGAAGATACACAAAAATATAAGGATAAAAAAGGAATATAGTTTTATTCCTTGTTTAGACACTGAATGCACAAACCACACGTTATTAATTCTACTGCAAGTCTTCAAAACATGTTGAAAATTTCATAATTATTATGTCTCTCAACGTAGCCCCCTCTTGCATATAGGGTCTGGGACCATTTCGGCAGGAGCATTTATTTTGGGCATTTGCTACTATAACTCAGTCAATTTCAAACAGATTGACTTGAATTTTTGAACATACAGTGTATCAAACAATTGTGGTCAAAATAATTTTTCATTCAAATGTTTATAACTTTTTTATGCGTCAATCAAAAACGCTGAAATTTTGACCAATCATAAACCATATATTGAAGCTCCATTGGTAAAATTTTGAGCGAGATAGAATAAGTTTTCTGAAATTTATAGAACTTTTAGTAAAACTTATAAGATTTTTGCATACATTTTTAAAACATTATATCTCAATATGTACTTGATGAAACTTTTTCAATATTTTTTGTGTTACAGCTTATACCTAAGACTTTCATGTGCAGCTTCGTTTGAGGTTTCATATTCATTACGAAAAATATGAAAAATCTGTATATGTTCAGAGTATTATTTGGAAATTTATCATATTTTTATCAATAAAAGTGCCAAGTGTTTTCAACTTTTTTAAACTCTCTTAATGTAATATTTTTATACAGGACCTACTAAACTACATATGAAGAGTAGGTCCTATGCATTTTTCATTCAGTTAATGCACTTTTATTAGTGGAAAAATTTGGCAGATTATATGTGCAAAACATGGTAATTTTTTAAATATCGTCAACTATAAAGCAAATTTTTCATTTTTTTGGTAATGAATATAAAACCTCGAACGTTGCTGCATATGAAAGCCTTAGGTTTAAGCTGTAACACAAAAAAAATAAAAAAGTTTCATCGAGTACATAATGTTTTAAAAATGTGTTCAAAAATCTTATAAGTTTTACTAAAAGTTCTATAACTTTCAGAAGACTTATACGATCTTGCTCAAAATTTCACCAATGATTCATGATTGGTCAAAATTTCAGCGTTTTTGATTGACGTATAAAAAAGTTATAAACATTTGAATGAAAAAATATTTTGACAAAAAATTTGCTGTACGGACAATTGTTTGATACACTGTATGTAGCCGATGAGATAAAAGCACGAGCATCCAGCAAGGCCATCCCTAGGGCAAGGATGGGAACACTCACTTACAAAGAGTTTCACTCACTTGCTGTTTTCTCAGTTCAGATGCGTTCAATCAAGAAACGGTGTATGGACGACTTTTGCCTTGTGGTTTTGTCTCAAAGTTTGCCGAATAAAGTAGGGGTCGCACACGCATACCGAAGTCATAAGGGAGCTGCGAAGGGTACTCTCCACGAGGTGAATGTAAATTACACTCACCTCGTAGACAGCCGCTTTCACAGCTCTGTCACGACTTTGGTATGCGTGTGCGACCCCAACTATATTCGGCAAATTTTTATACAAAACCACAAGGTAAAAGTCGTCCATACATTGTTTCTTGATTGCACGCTTCGGAGCTGAGAAAATAGCAAGTGAGTGTAACTCTTTGCAAGTGAGTGTTCCCATCCCTGCCCTAGGGTGCCGAGTTCGATTCCTGATGGGTCCAAAAACATTACGTGAGCACATTCTACAAGTTCGCTTATATAACTCATTATTTGACAGAAATAAACGAATTTTGATTGTTCTGTTTTAGGAAAGGCCGTAAGGTCTTCACATTCCTAAGAACATTTATTAACATATTACATCAAAATTTAAATTAAATGTTCTGTTAGGAACTCATGAAGATTAAGCAGTTTTTCACATACTAAAATACTTCTTTGAGAATTTCTAAAACTTACCCTTACTAGAAATTCCCATAATTTTTTTTTCAGGTGAATTTAATAACCGAAGGTCCCATTAGACATGTCATATATTTGGCCAAATAAGCCCAACAAATGACCAACACAACGTGAATCATTGCAACCTTGGATGAATGTCGGACTTCATTGGCAAATGATAAAGCAGTGTAATGGCACTCTGACCCTGATGATTCTATTTCCTCCTGGTCCTTTCCATCTATGCCAATGATTGTGCGTTTAAACGAAGAAATGTAATGGGATCAACAGTTGATGATGCTGGTGATGGTAAAAGCAATTCGGTAATAAACTGCACTGCCATAATAAACAGATAGACCTTCAGTCCCTTTCCATGAGACAACAATCAAAATTCGTTTACTTTTGTCAAATGATGAGAGAAATAAGTGAACTTGCAGGAGGTGCTTCAAGATTACCAATTTTCAAACGCCCGCACTGAAAATTCACATTTTTTGAGTTGTGCCCCTATTGCAGGAAACCGACGATTTATTAACAGATTACACCAAAATTTAAATTAAATGCTATGTTAGGAACTTATGAAGATTAAGCAATTTTTCACATACTAAAATACTTCTTGGAGAATTTCTAAAACGTACTCTTACTAGAAATTCCACTATTATTATTTTTTTCAGATAAATTTAATTATTGAATATCCCATAGACATGTCAAATATTTGGCCAAATAAGCCCAACAAATGACAAACACAACGTGAATCATTGCAACCTTGGCAAGTGATAAAGCAGTGTAATGGCACTCTGACCCATGATTCTATTTTCCTCCTGCCCCCAGGTCCTTTCCAGCTAAGCCAATGATTGTGCGTTTAAACGAAGAAATGTAATGGGATCAACAGTTGATGATGCTGGTGGGTGATGGTAAAAGCAATTCGGTAATAAACTGCACTGCCAGTGGCAGTGGTCAAATTGCAATGTTCCCTATTCGTGAGCTCCGTAAAATTGATTTTCTTCGAAAATGAACCAACTCTCAGGTTCCTAATAGAGCTGTCAGTCCTCTCGAATAACAGCAATTGAGTTACGGACGAGCTCTTTATTTCTCTGCTTGTCAGTTTCTTTACTGCTGCGTAGCTTCGGGTAGAAGAATACCTACGAGCCATGGGCTCCCTTCTGCCAAGAAGCGTCTTCTTGTTCACCAAATACTTTTCCGAGCTGTGGATCTGAATTCATGTCTATTCAGGCCCATCCACCCAACGGCGGGTAATGCGAGACAATAACAAAGACATAAATGCCACCGGATTCGGATCCAAATAAGCAGGCTAGACCCATCCGGTACGGTGAATGGAAAGCACTTTAACGTCCCCGCTGGGAATTCGGTCTTCAAGTCTGATTCTGAAAAGCCATCAATAGCGCCGCCGCCGCCGCTGCCAGTTGGGAGAGATTTGGCCATGTTTGTGGATATAGTGTAACCGAGCATGCCGACGACGACGTCTCCAAGTGCGCCTAGCTAGGGAGAGCGGAATTTATCTTGCACTTGCCTTTACCGCTGCTGGCTAGCTGGCTGGAGAATTGTTTCAGAGCTTGAGAAGGGGTTCCATTTCATTAGGAGTGAAATCGAATTAGAAGCCCGGGATGACTGACGTTAAGTGTGGCAACTGGTACGCATCGTACCTTTAACAACACACAGTGGCAGTTTTGTTCTTAAATGAGGCAAACCGGAATCCCCCCGGTAAGGATGTCATTCTCAATTACTAGAATTGAATGCCAGAGAAATGTATTACTTCCAGTTGAAACGGTTTGTAGTTTGGGTTAAAATTTAGAACCACCTTCTGCGTACGCCAGAAGGTCAGAAGTATCTGAATTGCCCTACAACGTCCAATCTATAATTCTATTTATACCGACAAAACATAGTTAGGTGGCAATGACGAAGGACTGGCATGCATATTTCATTACACATTTCTCATCAGGGAAGCACATCCTTGGCATTGCGTGTGAAATATAGCCCACCGGAGCTGAGGCAGACGAAGTATCGTGATTCAATAAACTGTTAACACGTGGTAACGGCAAAAAGTCACGAATGTTTCTGGTTATAGCCCGCTAGTTTATCGTGGGAGTGTGTTCCAATAACCGAAAGGCAACGATGGGGTTGCGTGTTGGGAACATATGGGTGCCATGCTCGAAATGACGAACGAGACACTTGAATACCGCTTGAATCAAGTATGCAAAGTGTTGTTGATTGTGTAGAGGATTGTAGTTAGGAAGAAACTTGTTTTCACAAATTAACATTAGGAGTGTTTAAAAGGAAGCAGAGGGTGTCCTTGACATATATCTGCATCATTAATCAATATAGTACTTTGAATAGTTGAAATTTGAAGCAGCTCCACTATGTTAGTGTAACGTCGAAGGGCCTTTTCTACGCCATGACCCTAGCTCTTAGCCTCCTTTCGTAGCTGGTGACTGGGGCTGGCGATAACGAGAGGGACACCAATGAGGACTATGCAAGGATAGCAAAGTTCCTAGTCCTTGGTAAAGCCCCAAGTCCGGACGGAGTTCTGAACTTGGCCTTAAAAGTAACTAAATATTGTAGAGTGTCCGTGTAGCTGCCGGCTTAGAGTAGCACTACGGACCATCTGTTCCGGGGGTATAGCCCACCAAACAGGTAACCCCAATCCAAGGTGTCAGGCGACCCGAGCTGATGGATGAATGGTTGAGGGGGTTTAAAACATGCTCGATCTTTAACGGAGCCCGTAGCGTGGGTAGATCACCTTTTTGGGTTGCGTTGTGGCGAAAGATCTACCAAACCGAACCCTAGTCCTAACTGCTTGCAACTATGGAACAGCCTATTTTATTAATTAAAGGAAACTTTTTGGTCCTTATTACATTTCAAACCTTGGTAAAAGTGATAGGTCCCGGTTTGGTTCTGGCCGAGATGGATCTTGAAACAAGGAAATAAATGGTAGTAATCCAAATCTTTTATTCGGTGTTCACTGATATGAGGCAATAGGGACTAGGGTTCCGATGCATGGTCAATATCGGTATCATTTCTTGACTTTTTCTATAAGGGATTCGATTGTGACTGAAAAAGAAGCGTGTTAAAAGCGGAACCAATCAATCAGAATCCTTCCTTGCGATTAAGTTGATAATAATGACTACTGTAACAAAACCGAAGACATAACTTCTTAATAGTGATAAAGTAATACGACATGCACTGTACCAAGGACACGGGGTATACCACATTAGATCAAATATTTGTCGCAGTGGTTATGTCCCGAACATAGAAAAAAAAACTATTGTAGAGGCTTCTGGGATATTCAGGTCTGCTATGCAGAGATGCCTAATGGCACAAATTTCCCAAATGGAGGAGAACGTGCCTCTAGAGCCGACCTACTGATGCAGAGATGCCTGGCCGAGAGAGTTATCCCAGAGGTTCGGAAGCTGCAGATCCTGTTGCCTGTTACCAAAGGCGTGTCAGTTGGGCTGTTTCCGAGCGCTCCTGCGTGCGTCTGGGGATACCCGACGTTAAGGCGTTGAGGATAAAGTTTGCCAGCTGTTCTAGCCCGTATGAAGTTGATCATCAATATAAACTTTTTCCTCGATCAGCCTAGATAGCTGTGTAGTGTCGGTAGCGATTGTCTTAATTGGCTAAGAATAACACTACGGATCGGCTGTTCTGGTGGTAGGACTCCACTGAACAGGTGACCCCTAATTCATGGTGTAAAGCGGCTATATATGCTCACCGTGTCTACCTAACCGCTAACGGAGCCTGTGGAGTAGCAGGGCGCCCTACACAGTTTTTTGCCCTTACTGGTCAACCGGAGTAATAACGCAGTGGACATTCTCTGAGACAATCATTTGCCCTTTTTTAGTTTCAAACTTGAGGCTAAATAAGAGCGTTATGAGGTTATTTAGTTAGTTTAAATTGTCACCTCTATGGTTTCGCACAATGCGATTTACACAGTGTATTCTGTGTATCCTCGCCTTTAACGTTTTCCAAACGATACCGATCTGGTTTTATTGCTGCTGTAGTGTTGCTGTTGTGCTGTGATTATGAAGAGTTTAATCTTGCCTAGTTTGAGTAGTGGCTCGAATAGCTTCGATCAAATTTCAGCAAAAAAAAACAGCAATAAAGAATCTTTGCAGACTTATGCAAAATGGTACAGCCCAAGTGGCTTTTCTATCTAGGAAACCTTGAGAACCCAGTGTTTGCTACTTTCAGTAAAAATGAAATGGCAAACTCGCGTGTCATGCCTCAAGCCTGTGTGCTTGTCAACAACGCAATCGTTGCTACAGTGTTACACTCGTCTCTGAATTAACCACCAGAGATGTATGTGCTATCACAATTGATGTTTCTGTTGGAAATCACAACAGGAAATACGTCTAATGTTCGGTTTATTTACCGCATGATGATCCGTCCCCTACGGATGTTTTCGAACAAGTCTGCACTTCAAAAGGCCTTCCGCCAATTGTTGGCAAATATGCTCACCATATCATCCGAGGCAGCTCAGACATTAATTTGAGAGGCTTAAATTTGATGGAGTACTTAAATAGTACAGATCTTGGATTACTTAACATAGGCAATCGCACAACCTTCATGGCAAACCTTCTGCAAGAGAGAAAGTGTTAGACACAATGCAATGCTTTGCTCTAGTAGAATTAGTCACGAGCTGACCAATTGACACGATGAAGAATCTTTATCAGACCATTGCTACATCTTTTTTGAAGATGTGAATGTTAGTTCACAAACTTTGCCTTTAAGGAATCCCCGGTCAACCAACTGGGATCTCTTTACCGATTTCATGAATACTCACCATTCTGTGACACTCCAAGTGATTTAGATGGCGCAGTTGATACTGCAACGGCCTTCATCATGGAAGCTTTTGTAGAAGCTAGCACTCTGTGGTCTGTGGAGACAACAAGAGAAACCCCTTGGCGGAACTCTGATCAGGCGAAGCTCAGGAAACAATGTAGAAAGAGTTGAAACAGATGACGTTCGGCTGGCTCGAAGGCTTACAGGTTGGCTCACAAGGCCTACAAGAAAGCTCTCCGGTCTGCTGTATAAATGTTTTCAGTTTGAGTAAAGTTAATCGGTTAAACAAAATCCTTGCAGAATCTAAGGATTTTCGAGTGAACGAACTTCGTCTAGAGCGCTTATTCAGTACACACTTCACCGGATGTGTGGATGCTACATCTTCAGAAGAACCTGATGTTTTTTCTTGTAGTTATGACTCTCAGACTTCGGCGTGGAGTATTGTAATTATAGAATTGATTGAGTGGGCACTAAACAGCTTTGCTCCTTTCAAAAATCCTGGGGAAGATAGGATGTATTCTATCTTGCTTCAGAAGGGGTTTGGTTATTTCAAACATGTACTGAAAAAAACATATTTGTTTGCAGTTTTGCTACAGGATATATTCCCAAATCCAGGCGGGACATAACTGTAAAGTTTATTCCGAAAGTGTGTCGTGCGTCGTATGAAGAAGCAAAGAGTTTCAAATCTATCAGTTTGACCTCTTTCTTATGAAATGCTTAGAACGCATTGTGGGCCCATATAGCCGAGGCGGTAAACGCACGGGTATTCAACATGACCATGCTGAGGGTGACGGGTTCGATTCCCGGTCGGTCCAGGATCTTTTCGTAAAGGAAATTTCCTTGACTTCCTTGGGCATAGAGTATCTTCGTGCCTGCCACACGATATACACATGCAAAATGGTCATTGGCAGAGGAAGCTCTCAGTTAATAACTGTGGAAGTGCTCATAGAACACTAAGCTGAGAAGCAGGCTTTGTCCCAGTGAGGACGTTACGCCAAGAAGAGGAGGAGAGCATTGTGGATTATCACATCCGTGATGTTCATCTGGCCAACATGCCTCTTCATGTGAACCAACAGACCTACCAATCTGGTAAGTCCACTGTGACTTTTTACACAAGGTTGTTTACGAAGTCGAGAAGGCATTTGCTGAAAAGCAATCCTGCTTGAATGTTTTCATAGATATCGAAGGTGCTTTTGATAACGTGCCTTTCGATTCCATATTAGAAGCCGCCCGGGGCAATGGTATATCTTGAATGATTTTCAATTGGATTCACCAATTGCTCAAAAACTGACATCAACTGACATTGCGTCAAGCGCCGATTAGGAAACTAAAAGTTTGTGGATGCTCCAGAGGGGGAGTCTTGTCACCGCATTTGTGGGATCTCGTAGCAGATACGACATTGCGGCAACTCAACAATTGCGGTTTTGCTACTTATGGTTTTGCCGACAACTATCTAACATTGTTAGTTGATATGGGCATCAATAGCACTCCTTTCAACCTGATGCAAAGCGACTACACTTTAGGTGGTTGAGGGTTGGTGTCGCCAATATGGCCTTTCGGGTTATCTAAGTAAAATATCTGTTGTTCTTTTCACGGAAAGGCAAAGCCGTAATAGCGTTCGACCTTTGCGTCTCTTTGATTCTTAAATCAATGTGTCTTTGGAACCTTTTTGTACAACTTCTGATCTAAAACTCTTCCATATCAAGAAGATTCATATAACTGTTGTTTGACCTATTATGGCTTATGGATGTCTTGTGTGGTGAAAAAAGGGAAAAGTGAGAAAGATCTAAACAAAATTAAACCATCTCCAAAGGTTGTGCCTAATGGCAATATGACTGAAGCAACTCCTTCATCAGCTATTGAAGTTCTTTTCGATGTTGCCCATTGCTAGGCTGACCATACGTCCCGGCTATTGTTCTACTGAGATACGTGCGACATGTCATGTCTCTCTTTTCACTACCACCTCACACCTGATCTAAATTTGAACCTTTCCCGTAACATCCTTGGTCACGTAGTGTGCAAGACACTGCCCAACTCATAATACCAATGAAGTCCGATGTTTAGACAATCGTTTTAGTTAGAGTCGATAATCCCTGGTAGGACAAATTGGCCACTCCCTCCACTGCAGAAAGCAACTCCCTCCTGCTGACCGTCTGCCCAGAGGATAAAAATTAAAATTAATAAAAAGGCTCTTTGTCCTATAATACACTCAGCCCCGGGCAGCAGCATTTACCCGGCACCCTATTGAATGGTGATCACAGACGTCGTCCCAAGCGCAAACCACCAACAACGGAGAGCCCATCCTGATCAGAAAACATCCGCTGTGGGAGGAGGATTTTCGAAATCCCTCTTCGGTCGGATACCTCCGAGATGGTTTCTCGTCTCGTATAATGAAAATGGATTACATGCCATCGTGCTCGTTTTGGGCATTATCGGTTGGCTTGACATTATTTTTTTCCTGCGCTGCACTGCCGTTCCATCGCCGCATCGGGGTCGGCTGAATTTTTATGGGCTGCGAAAAAAGAAGGCAATCGCCTCTAAGCGGAACGCTGAAACATTGTGATCCCCACATTATCCACAAACGGACATGCATGTGATATTCGGAGAATGGATTCCTCTACACGCCGGCGAGGACCGACGAACGAACGACCAAACGAACGGCCTCAGCCTCAGCCTCAGCCAAAATGCATCCAGTTCATTTCACAGCGAAGGCATAAATTTTAACGCAAATGAATAGATCCAAATATGCGAGTGACAACCTATCGGTCCCCTGGGAGCCCGAGTCAACGGAGGTCGCTCGTCTGTGACGGGAACGGCAGAACGAACGGTCTGCAGGCAGACCATCTATAACATGCCCCGGGTGAAAAATGGATGAAAATGTTGTATATGTAGGTGGTACATGTTCCAAAACAGTTCTTTTTTTTCCTGCAGACTGCTAGTTCTCACCCCGTCAAAACTCATCGATGTTTGTCGGGTGCTGCGCCAAAAAAAAAAAAAAAAAAACAAACGATTTTCGATTTTGTCAATCCCGCTCCGTGTACGTAGGATTTGGGTCTGGCAGCCGAATAAGCCGTTTGCTTGCCAGAGACGACAAGCAAAAGAGTCAATTAACGACAGTTATCGATCAACTTCAGAATTAATAATGAAAATGTGTCATTCAGGGATTATGTTTCTGCTGACGGTTCTCCTCTGATGGATCGAGAAGATTGGCGTGTTCTGTTGTTGGGCCAAGGAATGGGAAAGTGTTGGGTTGGTTCCATGAGCAGTAATAACTGCTTTTTCCCATATTTCATCCGCACGGGGTGTGTGCTATGCACACTGTGCATTCGTGTTTCCGATACAGACTTCTACATCTTCTTTCTTGGCGTAACGTCCCAACTGGGACAAAGCGTGCTCCGCAGTTCAGTGTTATATGAGCACTTCCATAGTTATTAGCCTTTTAGGACGCGCGCCATCAAGTAACCGAAACTGCACCGCGCTCGCGCTGTGTACGACGAGCGAGGTTTTTTGGTAGTGTTGTACTTTTTACAACTGCGCGCGTCCTGAAGGGTTAACTGAGAGCTTCCAAAGATAATGATCATTTAGCATGTGCATATCGAGTAGCAGGTATGAAGATACTCTTTGTCCAAGGAAGTAAAGGAAATTTCAATTATGAAAAGTTACTGGACCGGCTAGGAATCGAACCCCTCGCCTTTAGCATGGTCTTGCTTATTGGATCGGCTATATGGACTGAAAGACTATCCGTCTTAATAACCTCTGGAACAGAACAGACACTGAACATTACCTGTTTATGTCATTATAAGTAAAAGACATAGAAAAACATGTGACGATGTGGTAGCAAGCACTTCTTCAAATAAAACTTGTCCCAAAATGGAAAAAGGCAAAATTTGCTTTTTCTCTCCTGCATTTTTCCAGGTGTATGTGTTGGGAGTGCTTCTGGAATTTCTGATGAGATTTATGCTGTAGATTTCCTGATTGGATTGTTTCTGTAATTAATGCCAGGATTCTTTCTGGGGTTTCGCCAAAATTTCCTCCAGGGATTGCATTGAAAACCCCTTTTGAAATTCATCTTCAATTCTTCTAGGTATTTATGCTGGTTTTCCTCCAAGCATGCCACCGTAAATTTCTTCAGCATTTTTATAAAAATTCCTCCAGCTATTTCCCTAAAACTTTTTCCAGGAATTCTTCCTGGGATTCCTTCAGGAACTTCCGCCGAGATTCATCTAGAAGTTCTTGCTGGTATTTCTGAAAGGATTGAATCCAGTAATGTCTCCATGAACTTCTCTAGTGGTCTATCCAAAGGTTTCTGTAGGGATTTCTGCAATAATTCCTAATAGAATTACTGCGAGTATTTATTTATGAATTATTCTAGGGAATTTCCTAGAGATTTTTCAGGAATTCCTCTTTTCCTGCAAGACTTCCTCTATGCATATCCTGGGGATTCTTCTTGAGATTTTTCCAGGATTTGGTTTTTCCAGGATTTGGTTTTTCATTCTAATCACGGTCAAAAAATCGTTAATTTGGCGTAACGAAAAAATAAATACCGTAATCCATGGTCAGATTGATCAGCATGTAATTGAACATCGGTAACAATAGAAAATTACCTCGGCTGTTAAGGCGAAACTGGATCCACTTCCTCTCTTTTTTGTTTTGTTTTTTTATAAAATAACGAAGCAATATTTTCAAAATCGGTTTTCGTACACATGAAGAGTATGGATCAAGGTATCTCCTGATTTTTTTTTCGTGGTGGAAAATGTTTTTCGTTTTCGCAGAAACCATTTTTTAATAAAATTTCACAAAAAAATGTTTTTTTTTTAACCATTAAGAGTAGCAAAAAAACCGTTAACCGCATTAAGAGTAGCAATAAAACCGTTTTAAAACCTAGTTGAAAATGTTTCCATTCTCGAAAAGAGGTTATGATGATTGTTGTTGTTATTTTTTTTTTCAACAAAAACTATGCCAGCTCAAGATGCAGAGAAGCTTCTTCGATGGCACGAAAAGTTCAGGAGAATACATTATTCGTAAGTAGAAAGCGATCATTTTAAAGTAATATTTTATTAGTTATTGTGTTGGTTGCAGAAACATAAAATAATGCGCTTCGAAAATGGTGAATCTGATCATCTTAGAATGAAATAAATCAATTTGTTAATTAAGGAAAACTATCTCGAATCACAAGAAAACTCAGCTGAGAGTATTTATTTATGTGAGCATGTAATGGAAATGGCGGCAAACTATCAATTCATTGATAATTTGCGCAAAATTAACTGTTTTCCATTCACGTTAGCTAATTCTTCAATATGGCGACGACCATAACTAGCGAAAATATAACGAAAGCAAGTTTACTTTTATGATGACCGCAATAAAACTAGTAGTGTCATAGTTTCTGTTTTGCCACCATTAGATGTCGTTACTTATCGAGCGGATCGCCATCTGTTGAGAGTTTGAACAGTTTTATTGTGGTAATAATGAATCCCATAAGGTTTACATATCGGAGAGTTTACTCTTAAAATCTAATAAAAATCAAACAAAACCAATCAGCAAAAAAATGTTACTTGAGTAGTTTCACGAGTATAATTTTATATTATGTGATGTTCTAGATTGATTTTGCAATGTTTAAGAAAATGGGATGGTAACTTAAGGCTGAATCTCAAAAGGCTGAACAATTAAAACGGCTGAAAATACGAAAATGCATAAATAAGTTATAGCACTTCTTCCTTCTCTTGGCGTTGCACCCCAACTAAGATAAAACCAGCTTCTCAGCTTGGTAACAGGTACGAAGATACTTAATTCCCAAGAAAGTCATGAAAATTTTCATAATGAAAAGTTTCTGGCCCGAACATGAATAGAACGCGTCATCCTCAGCATAATCTTGCTGATTACCTTTGCGTTTACCGCAGCGTCTATATGGGCCTTAGTTCTGAAACTGGCTAACTATGCATTCCATCGAACACATTACTATTTCTCAAAAGAATAGCATTTATTTCTAAGAAGGGAAAATCTATGATGATGTTCTTAGCAGCTGTAATTAGAAAAATCTCACAAACAACGTGACTCGAAAGAACAGCTCATGTTTAATGAAGGAAAAAATAGCAATATAGATAATAATATCTATATGATTCAATAATGAATCGCATGAGATTGTAACTGCGGGAATAAAGTTGTAAAATTTTCCGATTCAGAACATAGTAACGGTAGCATGTTTGGCCAACCAAGAACTAGAGGATGATAGTGTATGTTGGGGTGGTCTTTAGCATTATTCCCTTAGGCTGATGCCGTTTGAAAACTAGTCGAATCACTATTTCAGCCTTATGTTATATCAGCCTTTTGATGCATTCAGCCTTTTGTAGTTTCGTGTTTCAGCCTTTTGTTGTTTCAGCCGTTCATGATTCGCCTTTCGTACGTATCCCAAGAAAATGCGTGATAAATCCTGAATGAAAAATGTGAATTAAAACGCCTTGTGATAAAATCGACAAACCACTGTATTGCTTCCAGAATTACTTTATAAATTCTTGATGAGAGTTTTTTTGAAATTCATATTAGTTCTTCACAGATTTCAATAGGAGTCCCTCCAAGAGTACCTCCAATGATTCTTTGTTTTAAGAAATACTCTAGGGATTTATCCAGAAATTCTTGTAGGGAGATTTCTTTAGAGATTGCAATAAGGATTCTTTCAGAAAATACTCAAGATTTATTCGGAATTCCTGTAGGGTTTCGTCCTATAATTTCTCGGGTCGTTTCTTCAGGGATTCCAGAAATTTCTCCTAATTCTCGATATAAAAAATTGACGCTCCTTTCAAATGTTAGTCCAGATAAAAGTTGATTTTGTTTCACCGAAAACAATCGATGAACCACCAACACATCAATTCGCGACGATTGAATCATCAATATCATCGAAAATTAGCTTCATAAACAAATTTATATACACCCAATTCGTTGATGCGAGGCTACTTAGCCCATATATGGCCACGTTAGCAAGAAACTCACTGATAAATATTTACTCAATGTAGATATGAAAAAAAAGCTTTTGTTAGAGAAACTTTTCTCCAGGTGGCTTTTTGCAGTTTGATTTTAAGACTATATTTATTTATTTTAAGACTTTATTTTATTTATTTATTTTGAGACTTTATTTTTCACTGCAGGAGTTAATTTGATATTGTTTGTATGTGTTGTAATTCGTCAGCACTGCATGTTCGCGCTCGAACGTGAACGCCGATTGAAAGCAGCAAGCCAATGAGCGCTAAAACACCAGCACACAATTGCGCATCGTTGGCCCAGCCCATCTGACGTCAAACGACCAATCGAGGCGCCAACCGAAGGAGGAATAAAATGAAGACAGGACATCTTTGAGGGTATAAAACCGGCACAGGTAGCGGTGCCATCATCCATGCCATCATGGCCTGACACAGCTGATGCAACAGAATTGTCTGAACTTACTTAACTATGTATGACTATGTAGAAGATAATCTTTCAGACTTCTCAATCAGTCCTCACCGATTTCAACTATTTTTTAGGGTTTTCGCTATTTATGTGTCGTGTTCTTAAACGATAAATATTTTGCGAAAAAAAACATATCAGTATAATGATTTTTTCATTCATTTTTTCGGTTGGAAACAAAATAACTTTTTCGAAAAAAAAAAAATGTTCCCGTTTGCCAAATAAAACCTTTTCTTTGTTATTCCTATCGTTCAAGGACACCACAAGGTTCTCCAGTAAAGGTTTTGTTTTGGATTTGCGCTTTTAGTTGAGCCATTGGACTGTAATCATAGTCACGGATCTCTTTAACCTTAGTAAGGTCTTGGGGTCTTTTTTGACCTTTTCCGAATTTCAATTCGCTATAGCTTTTGTTTCGAAAGGCCTAGAAATCTGAAATTTTCAGACAATTATTTTTTTGTGGAAAACTATCATTTCCAATCATCCAAAACATTGGACGACCCCTAGGGGAGCTCCCATAAAAAAAGTTACAAGTAAGACCCTGGGGTCATTTTTGACCCCAAACTTTGAACGGCTCTCAAAAATCAGTGGCTGGGCCGATTTTGATTTTCTTTGGCCCAAATGAAAGCCACACATGTCTAGTTTTCAAAACCCCCGGAGAATTCCGGATTTGGTCACTGTGGCCACCGGGAACCTGCTTCAACTGAAAAATGCCGCTTTAGAGACCCTAACTTTGGCAAGCTATAACTTTGCAACCAAACAAGTAATCAGGACCGTTCAAGAATCGTTGGAAAGGTATTCACGTGGACTTTGATTAAAGACATTAATATTGACTAATTCTTAAGAACCGGTTCCGGAAATCCGGAACATCCGGAAAGTAATGTTTTTCACGATAATGTGCTAGAAAGCACATTCATATTATTTACAGGATAGAAGTTTTTGCATCAAACTTCTTTAGGCCATTATACAATACAAGCCGGCTTCATCGACGGCCGGTCGACAACGGACCAGATCTTTACCGTACGGCAAATCCTCCAGAAATGCCGTGAATACCAGGTCCCAACGCACCACCTGTTCATCGACTTCAAAGCGGCATACGATAGTATCGACCGCGCAGAGCTATGGAGAATCATGGACGAAAACGGCTTTCCTGGGAAGCTGACTAGACTGATTAAAGCAACGATGGACGGTGTGCAAAACTGCGTAAGGGTTTCGGGTGAACTATCCAGTTCATTCGTATCTCACCGGGGACTGCGACAAGGTGACGGACTCTCATGTCTACTCTTCAACATCGCGCTGGAAGGTGTGATGCGACGAGCCGGGCTCAACAGCCGGGGAACGATTTTCACAAAATCCGGTCAATTTGTGTGCTTTGCGGACGACATGGACATTATCGCTAGAACATTTGGAACGGTGGCAGAACTGTACATCCGCCTGAAACGCGAAGCAGCAAAGGTCGGACTGGTGGTGAATGCCTCAAAAACAAAGTACATGCTGGTATTCGGAACCGAACACGACCGGATCCGTCTGGGTAGTAATGTAACGATAGACGGGGATACTTTCGA
Source organism: Aedes albopictus (assembly GCF_035046485.1). NCBI lineage: Eukaryota > Metazoa > Arthropoda > Insecta > Diptera > Culicidae > Aedes > Aedes albopictus. Next base: position 188,694,607 of record NC_085138.1, read on the forward strand.
GGTGGTGGAGGAATTCGTCTACCTCGGATTCTTACTGACGGCTGACAACAACGTGAGCCGTGAAATTCGGAGGCGCATCATCAGCGGAAGTCGGGCCTACTACGGGCTCCAGAAGAAACTGCGGTCGAAAAAGATTCACCCACGCACCAAATGCACCATGTACAAAACGTTAATAAGACCGGTAATCCTCTACGGGCACGAGACATGGACCATGCTCGAGGAGGACCTACAAGCACTCGGAGTTTTCGAGCGACGCGTGCTAAGAACGATCTTCGGCGGTGTGCAGGAGAACGGTGTGTGGCGGAGAAGGATGAACCACGAGCTCGCTGCACTTTACGGCGAACCCAGCATCCAGAAGGTGGCCAAAGCTGGAAGGATACGGTGGGCAGGGCATGTTGCAAGAATGCCGGACAACAACCCTGCAAAGCTGGTGTTTGCAACGGATCCGGTTGGCACAAGAAGGCGTGGAGCGCAGAGAGCACGATGGGCGGACCAGGTGGAGCGTGACTTGGCGAACATTGGGCGCGACCGAGAATGGAGAGCGGCAGCCACAAACCGAGTATTGTGGCGTACTATTGTTGATTATGTCTTGTCTTAATGATGTGGAACAAATAAATGTATGTATGTATGTATGCCATTATACAATCTGTCGAGAACTATTTCTGTATGTTTCTGGTTATGTCCCGTCCTTCTGGAACCGGTTCCAGGGATCCCACAAGATGGCCAACGAGTTGACTGTAACGAAATTGAACGGTTTTCCGCGCTAAACACATCTGCGTTGGTTAACTCATGATGAAATCTCAATAATTTTACATGCTCCATATTGTTGTGATATGTAAAAATATTGTTGGTCATTGTGGTCTTATGTGGCCACCGGAGTGACCACCGGAGAAACCCGTATTGAGGGACTTCCATGTTTTTGCAACAAAGATAGGCATTCGACGGCTCTAACTTCATGATTTTGCATGGCCATGTGGCTTCTGGCATTAAATAGAAGAATTGACCATTCTGGTCTGTTTTGGCCACCGGAGTGACCACCGGAGAAATCCGTATTGAGGGAGTTTCATGTTTTTGCCACAAAGATAGGCATTCGACGGTTCTAACTTCAAGATTTTTCATGGCCATGTGGGTTCTGGCATTGAAAAGAAGAATTAACCATTCTGGTCTGTTTTGGCCACCGGAGAAACCCGTATTAAGGGAGTTTCATGTTTTTGCAACAAATGTAGGCATTCGACGGCTCTAACTTCATGATTTTTCATGGCCATGTGGCTTCTGGCATTGAAAAGAAGAATTGACCACAATAGTCTGTTTTGGCCACCGGAGTGACCACCGGAGAAACCCGTATTGAGGGACTTCCATGCTTTTGCAACAAAGATAAGCATTTGACGGCTCTAACTTCATGATTTTTCATGGCCATGTGGCTTCTGGCATTAAATAGAAGAATTGACCATTCTGGTCTGTTTTGGCCACCGGAGTGACCACCGGAGAAATCCGTATTGAGGGAGTTTCATGTTTTTTCAACAAAGATAGGCATTCGACGGCTTTAACTTCATGATTTTTCATGGCCATGTGGCTTCTGGCATTGAAAAGAAGAATTGATCACAATGGTCTGTTTTGGCCACCACCGGAGAAACTCGTATTGAGGGAGTTTCATGTTTTTGCAACAAAGATAGGCATTCGAAGGCTCTAACTTCATGATTTTTCATGGACATGTTGCTTCTGGTATTAAAAAGAACAATTGAATATTCTGGTTCGCTTTGGCCACCGGAGTGACCACTGGTGAAATCCGTATTGAGGGAGTTTCATGTTTTTGCAACAAATATAGGCATTCGACGGCTCTAACTTCATGATTTTCCATGGCCATGTGGCTTCTGGCATTAAAAAGAAGAATTGACCATTCTGGTCCGCTTTGGCCACCGGAGTGACCACCGGAAAAAAATCGCATTGAGGGACTTCCATGTTTTTGCAACAAAGATGGGCATTCGAAGGCTATAACTTCATGATTTTGTACTATTTTGACTATTCTGGTCTGCTTTGGCCATCGGAGTGACCACCGGGAGAAACACATACTAGGGAACTCCTATGTTTATTTTTAAACACTCATATTATCTAGATTTATCACCAGAAGCAGTCTATCAACGGCTCAATTTTCATGCTTCGACACGCGACATATTATCTTTATGCTCAGTTGTTATTATTATTGTTCAACAAGGTTATTCTGTAGTAGAGGCAATTCATGTTAAAATATACTGCGATTCTTGTAGTCTGGTACTGCACTGTCAATGGTAATATGGTTAGTTCGAGAATGGAGGATAGTTTTACTTCGATTCACAAACAAACCTTTCATCGTATATTTTGGTTAACACCACTTAACGTTTTGGTCGTCTATGTTCACTGTTCTTGAAAATCACATCGTTTCTTTTCATTATCTTTTTAGATATGTCCACATTATTTGTTAGTACTTGATATGCTTTCTCCTTTCTTGCTGGCTCTATTTTCTTATACTTACATGAAGTCAGCTTTTTCAGAATGAAAAGTTGTCTTGATTGGTAGGAGAAGGGCTTTTTTGAGGAAGACAAACAATGTTTCACTTGAATTAGGGAATTATCAAGTTCTGCAATCGAGGAATTCAGTCACAAATATTATCCATTTAGTGAGTTTTATGAACACTACGCAATTCTTTAATTTTTTTAAATAAAATTAATTCGTCTAGTAGTTTTAACTGGCATACTCTTAAAGTTCCACGGAGGATTTTTTTCGAGTCCGACTGACATCAAGGTATACAATTAATAAAATGTGCATGCTGCCCAGGGGCAGAACTTCAAACCAAGTATCTCATCAATGAAGAATACAGTCTCTCCAAGATTGCAGAATTCTGAGCTATGAGATTTTTAAAATTTGCGTGTTTACTGGTGCCACCTAGAGGCAGAATTCTGTCACAAGTGTCCCATTTTGTGCAAGTCTATGTCATACTGATCAAATTTGCCGAAGACACCATCTTCCTAAGTTATTAGGATTCAGAGCTATACAATTTCTAAAATTTGCAAGTTCACTAGCGCCACCTAATGGCAGAATTGTGAAACAAGGTTTCCGTTTTATGTAAGTCTTTGTCATACTGGTCAATTTTGCTGAAGACACCAACTTTCTTAGTTATCGGGGGGAGCGACACTAGTTTTGCTGAGCCGAAAAACTTCAAAAAAAGTCGAAAAAAACCGGTAAACGCCGCCAAGTGGCAGAATTATGAAACAAGTGTTTATTTTTATGTAAGCAAATGTCATACTGATCAACTTTGCCGAAGACACCATCTTTCTAAGTTATCAGGATTCTGAGCTATGAGTTTTCTAAAATTTGCATGTTCACTAGCGCTGCCTAGTGGCAGAATTGCGAAACAAGTATTAATGTTTATGTAAGTTTATGTCATACTGATCAACTTTGCCGAAGACACCAACTTCGTAAGTTATCAGGATTCTGAGCTATGAAATTCCTAAAATTTGCATATTCACTAGCGCCGCCCAGTGGAGGAATTTTGAACTTCGCAACTCATCGTCAGTAAGTTATTGGCGTACCCCCGAAGACACTATCCTTCCAAATTATCAGGGTCTTGAGCTGTCGCATATCGTAACGTTTGCTTGACAACCTGATATGGTTTCTGTAGTGTAATTTAGCATCAAACTGTTGATGGTCCCTCTAGCGGCCAAGTTGCCAACTAATCCTATGAACCGAAGTTCTAAATGGTAGATCTTATCAAGCCCTAAAACTTTGCGAAGAAAATATTGCGCTAACTCTTAACACACTCGAGATAATAGGCCATACCCCCAAAAGGCCGAAAACCCATAAGCTCTTAGTCTCCTATTAAGCGGATTCCTATTGCGCCCCCCGAGCAGTGATCTTATAAGAGTCTCGACTGTATATACAAAGTTATAAAATAGGTTGAAAGAGACTGGCCAGGGCCAGGGATAAAACCCAGTGCACAGGAGTAATCAGGAACATTAAACATCAAACCACAAAGTCCGTCAAATGAATCAAAGCCTTAATTCAATAAAGCTTTCAACAACAGTATAGTAAAATTTCCACAACTGTCGTATACACAATACTTGCGCCGATAAATAAATAACGTATGATGAACATCCAGCTACGCCTTTGACAACATCACGATTGGTAACCCCTAAAAAAAATTTTGCGCCCCGTTGTTGATCCTCATAATCATATGCTCGATCATTATCCTCGTTTCGTTCCAACTACTTTGCGTGGTCTCCCAAAAACCAAACTGTCGTAAATGTATTCTTCATCATCACTTCGTCATCGTCGTCGTCGCCGTCGCCGTGGACCGAGCCAGTGCCAAAACGGACCAGAATGGTCAATTCTTCTTTTTAATGCCAGAAGCCACATGGCCATGAAAAATCATGAAGTTAGAGCCGTCGAATGCCTATATTTGTTGCAAAAACATGAAACTCCCTCAATACGGATTTCACCAGTGGTCACTCCGGTGGCCAAAGTGAACCAGAATATTCAATTGTTCTTTTTAATACCAGAAACAACATGTCCATGAAAAATCATGAAGTTAGAGCTTTCGAATGTCTATCTTTGTTGCAAAAACATGAAACTCCCTCAATACGAGTTTCTCCGGTGGTCACTCCGGTGGCCAAAACAGACTATTGTGGTCAATTCTTCTTTTCAATGCCAGAAGCCACATGGCCATGAAAAATCATGAAGTTAGAGCCGTCGAATGCCTATCTTTGTTGCAAAAACATGAAACTCCCTCAATACGGATTTCTCCGGTGGTCACTCCGGTGGCCAAAACAGACCAGAATGGTCAATTCTTCTATTTAATGCCAGAAGCCACATGGCCATGAAAAAGGTCGCGTTTTTTCTCTGATCCGCGTGAAACGGCTGGTAGCGCTAGTGCTACGTCATCCGGTGAGCTTTTCGTGTCGTATGTGTTTGGATGCTGCTGCTAGAAGTTCCGCAAACGGGAGTGACGAAAGTAAACGTCAATTCCATGTTTTAGAAGGACTCTGAAGATTGGTGCAAAAAGTGATTCATTGGTGAATTGAATTAGTGTGTCTTTCGGGGGCTATATTTTGAGTGCTTCACGGGTTGGCTAAGTCATGGAAAGTGCATATTTTTTAGCGATTCTTCAGCAACCATCATCGAAAGATTTTTTTTTTTTCACACAATGCGGAAGACTCCTAGTGATGTGTGTAGCAAAAACCATGGTGAATACGGATTGTACGCGCGATGAAAGGGCGGAAATGCAAGGGCGCTGTACAAATTTCCATGGAAGTGCCGTCTTGGCTCGGAGGATTTTGGTGAGATTGTTTCGGTTCTTTATTTGTTGATTTGATTTGTTAAAAAGATCACACTTAAGGCGAAACTGGAAGCAATTTTTCATTTTTTGGTTTTTGATTTTTCATAAAATAACGAAGCAATATTTTCAAAATCGGTTTTCGTGCACATGCAGAGTATGGATCGAGGTATCTCCTGAATTTTTTTGAGATGGAAAATGTTTTTAGTTTTTGCAGAAACCATTTTTTTGTGAAATTTTGTTTAAAAATGGTTTCTGCGAAAACTAAAAACATTTTCCATCTCAAAAAAAATTCAGGAGATACCTTGATCCATACTCTACATGTGCACGAAAACCGATTTTAAAAATATTGCTTCGCTATTTTATAATAAATCAAAAACCAAAAAGTGAGGAAATGGATCCAGTTTCGCCTTAAACGGAAAGTACTTTCTTGAAAAGTAAAAATTTAGTTCCGTTTGCGGATTTTGGTCGGCATGCGATATTGAATCGGCAGCTTTTCGGTTCATTACTTCCATGGTATCGAGCGTCAACCGTCAACGGATTGGATGAGGACTGTTACGGTGCTGCGATTTGTGCCGAACACAGAGGTTAAGGCGAAACTGGACGCATTTTCTCATTTTTTAGTTTTTGATTTTTTATGAAACAACGAAGCAATATTTTCAAAATTGGTTTTCGTACATAGTTAGAGGGCCCATATAGCCGAGGCGGTAAACGCACGGGTATTCAGCATGACCATGCTGAGGGTGACGGGTTCGATTCCCGGTCGGTCCAGGATCTTTTCGTAAAGGAAATTTCCTTGACTTCCTTGGGCATAGAGTATCTTCGTGCCTGCCACACGATATACGCATGCAAAATGGTCATTGGCAGAGGAAGCTCTCAGTTAAAAACTGTGGAAGTGCTCATAGAATACTGAGAATAGAAAGCTGAGAAGCAGGCTTTGTCCCAGTGAGGACGTTACGCCAAGAAGAGGAGAGAGGAGAGAGGAGGACATAGTTAGAGGAAGGATTGAGCTATCTGCTGGAATTTTTTCAGGTGTAAAACTTTTACCAATATTTAGAAAACCATATTTTTTTGGAATTTTACTCAAAAATGGTTTCTTTAAAACTGAAAAACATTTTCCACCTGAAAAAAAAAAAATCAGGAGATACCTTGATCCTTCCTCTAACGGTGTACGAAAACCGATTTTGAAAATATTGCTTCGTTAATTAATAAAAAATCAAAAACCAAAAAGTGAGGAAATGCTTCCAGTTTCGCCTTAAGCTGAATGGGTTTATGCGGTGAATTTGTTTGTTGCTGTTCCCTTTTCGTATTTGAGGTTTTCTTTTCTTTTTTTTTTTTTGTACAAGATTTTTACCAGAGGTAATAGTTTGCATTTGTTTATAAGTATATATCTTATGAATATTATTTCATCGAATTTTGTATAGTTCGTCACCATGAGTGTCGACTTAAAGCATAACTGGAAATATTTGGTTATCTAGTTGAGCCTAGGTTGGAACTAGATGGGTCAGTAGGTATCAGTAGGTCGGTTCTAGAAGCACGTTCTCCTTCATTTGGGAAATTAGATAGAATACTACTAGGAACTAGATGGAACATATGTCAAACGTCATAATATAAGCGAACCAAAACGTGTTCTTGTTGCAATTGTAATTCGTTGTGATTATCGCCAGATCCAACCTAAGTTGAGGATGAAATTTAAATGAATAAATCATGCTACGACTTTTTATAATAAACCTTTTAAATTTTTCTGCTATTTGTATTTGTAGCAATTTACCTATTTTTTGTGTTTATCATATGGGCTTATTTTTCTGTAATATGGGAAAGAGATCAATATATTTACATATGAGGGGATCATTATATTTTTCTCGTTTCAGAGAGCGAGTAATGGCGCTTAAGCCTAGGCTTTGAAGCCAGGACACATGGAGAAATGCCTGTGCCCCATCCCAGGAGAAGAGACGTCAACTATAACGGAGTGTGTATTAACCTTCTTAGCACCACCACTCCCAACGATATGTTTAAACACAATCCCCCTAAAACGAAACGGTTGGTACGGTTGTCCCCGTTTCTTCCTTCATTCAATTCAAAAAGGTTTGTCAATCATGTTATTCATAAGTGGATAACCTGATTGCCTTAAATTTTTGAATTATCTTCCAACCCATTAGTCTGCACAGTGGGCCTGGCCGTTTTAATATTTGTGTCACATTTCTGATATGCTGCAAATATTAATGCTGACAAGAAAATATCAAAAGAAATTTTGGTATTTCCAGGATGCTTTTCAATACTGGCTGTGCAAGCACTAGAATAGAAATAGAATAGAATAGAAGCCACATGGCCATGAAAAATCATGAAGTTAGAGCCGTTTCTCCGGTGGTCACTCCGGTGGCCACATAAGACCACAATGTCCAACAATATTTTTACATATCACAACAATATGGAGCATGTAGAATTATTGAGATTATATCATGAGTTAACCAACGCAGATGTGTTTAGCGCGGAAAACCGTTCAATTTCGTTACAGTCAACTTGTTGGCCATCTTGTGGGATCCCTGGAACCGGTTCCAGAAGGACGGGACATAACCAGAAACATACAGAAATAGTTCTCGACAGATTGTATAATGGCCTAAAGAAGTTTGATGCAAAAACTTCTATCCTGTAAATAATATGAATGTGCTTTCTAGCACATTATCGTGAAAAACATTACTTTCCGGATGTTCCGGATTTCCGGAACCGGTTCTTAAGAATTAGTCAATATTAATGTCTTTAATCAAAGTCCACGTGAATACCTTTCCAACGATTCTTGAACGGTCCTGATTACTTGTTTGGTTTCAAAGTTATAGCTTGCCAAAGTTAGGGTCTCTAAAGCGGCATTTTTCAGTTGAAGCAGGTTCCCGGTGGCCACAGTGACCAAATCCGGAACTCTCCGGGGGTTTTGAAAACTAGACATGTGTGGCTTTCATTTGGGCCAAAGAAAATCAAAATCGGCTCAGCCACTGATTTTTGAGAGCCGTTCAAAGTTTGGGGTCAAAAATGACCCCAGGGTCTTATTTGTAACTTTTTTTAGGGACTAAGGAAGGTTAAAGAAAACACGTTTTACAAAAGTTTTTTTTTACTTTGGTAATTAGTATTATTTTTAGTGCTCTCAAGCTAATTTAACACATTAAATATTGTACTATGCATGACGTAAAAGAAGATTTTTCAAAAATATGCCTACATACTTTAATAAAAAAAAAAACATTTTTCCTTATCTTCACGCAAATCAACATATATAGCCCATTAATAAAAAAAATGTATGGGAGCGGTTTGTTGAATATCCCCTCATCGAATTTTGTCCTGGGTGGAGCTGTCAAGCAGTTGCCCAGCTGACAAAATGTGATTTCAAAAAGTCTCCTTATAATTGATTTGAGGTATCAAAATGAAGTTTTAAAAATCTGAAAAAAATTTAGTGGCTCAGAAAGAGTAAATTTACAGTAAATTTAAAATACTTTTTTTTTTTAATTTAAATACACAAACTTGAAAGTTTTTCATTCCAAAATTAGCCCTTATTTTATAAAATAATCGGCAGTTTCTTCCAAGGTTAAACTTTTTCGAAAAAAAAAAACAAAAATCGATTGAAGAATATTCATAGATAATAAATTTCTTAAACTGAACTGGAATGTCTGCTCACTGTAGTGGTGGTGTAGTAATATTTATCCAGAATTCGATCCGCAATTTCTTTGAGGATTTCTCTCGAAATTCTATCCATAACTTTCATTGAAATTCCAGGGCAATTCCTCTTTTAAATTTTTCGCAGTATCTCACAGAATTCTTCCCGCGAAATCTCTCTTGATTATATCAAAGGTTTTTTTTCCTGGAGATTTCCCAAAATTGTTTTAATTCTGGCTGTCTCCAGTTCTCCCATGTTTCCTTCAACAGGTTTTTTGAAAGTTCTGGAAGAAACTCCGCGAGAAATATCAGATTATCGGAAATCCCACGAGAGCCTTCAGGAAATATCCCGGCGGACACACCTGTCGAAATCCAGGGAGAAATTAAAAACAGCTCGAGGAAATTTCGTGAAGATATTACAAGAGAAGCGTGGGACAAAACCTTGAGAGGAAGTCCTGCAGCAAATTCGTAAAAAACTCATTGGCGTAGCCCAAGTAACATTTTAAGTTTTTTCGGCTCTACAAGAGATCTTCATGACCAATTTTATAAAACTTGCAATAAAACTGAATCATACATCAAAACCTCTTGATAACCTCTTTAAGAGCATCTTCCGGCTAAGTGGACCACTCTCGGAGAGGTTTTGCAAACCGCATTAAGAGTAGCAATAAACCCGTTTTTAAACCTAGTTGAAAAATTCTCAATTGTTGTTGTTTTTTTTTTTCAACAAAAACTATGACAGCTCAAGATGCAGAGAAGCTTCTTCGATGGCACGTAAAGTTCAGAAAGATACATCATTCGTAAGTAGTAGAAAGCGATTATTTCAAAGCAATATTTTAGTAGTTATTGTGCTGGTAGGCTTATGCGCATTCGAATTTACGTGAATATTGAGGTTGCAGAATCATAAAATTAATGCGCTTCGAAAATAGTGAATATTATCATCTTGAAATGAAATAAATCAATTTGTGAATTTAGTAAAACAATCTCGAATCACAAGAAAACTCAGCAGAGAGAGTTTAGTTATGTGAGCATGTTATGGTAATGGTGGCAAACTATCAATTCATTGCTAATTTGAGCAAAATGAACTATTTTCCATTCACGTTAGCTAATTTTTCAATATGGCGACAACCATAATCAGCGAAAATAAAACGAAAGCAAGTTTACTTTTATGATGACCGCAATAAACCTAGCAGTGTCGTGGTTCTGCTTTTCCATCAACAGATGTCGTTACTAATCGAACGGATCGCCATCTGTTGAGAGTTTTAACAGTTTTATTGTGGTAATAATGATTGCCAGAAGGTTTACATATAGGAAAGTTTTGTTCACTCCTAAAATCTGTCTTTATTGATATCTTCAAGTATACTATAAAACATTTTATCATTGGTTTTCATAAAAAGCAGTCATAAAACTGTGAGTTTTAATTATTGCTGTAATAAAACCCTAATAAAAATCAAAGAAAACCAATCAGCAATGAAATTGTTACTTGGGAGTAGAAGTCCCAGCAATAACCTCCAAATGCAGCTCTGGGATAAATCCCAGGAAGATCTCCTGGGAAAGTCCCATAAGATACACAAGAAGAAATGGTTCAATAGGAATTCCGAGAGAAACTCGAAGAAGAAATCTCGTTTCTGGACGAAAATTATTGTGGAAATCTTGGGATGAATCCTGAAAAAAATCTTACTGACATTTATTTGAAATAAACAAGGGAGAAAGATCTGGAAAGTATCGTAAAACCTCTGGCAGAAATTCTGGAAAGAAGTTCTCTAGGACCCCCGAGAAAAACTCCAGGAGAAATCGGTCGGAATTCAGTAATCCTGGATGATTAACAAGAAAGAATGTGTCTGAAAGATTTCTTCGAATCTTGGGAAAATGCTGGTAGGAATCCGGAAGCATCTCCGAGAAGTTGGCATCTAAGCGGAAAAAGAGATGGAATAGTGAAAATAGGAGTGCTCATGGTGTGGGCTCGGAACGGAGTCAGTTTGCCTTTCTATTCCGTAGAATATTTACCTGTTCTGTGGCTTAGTTGGTTAAGGCATCGGTCTAGGGAATACGACGTCGTGGGTACGAATCCCACAAGAACGCGATTTTTTTTCACAATTTCATCTCTCAATTTGCCAATTCATCAACATTCAGCGTCTTCTAATTTTCAAGTTTTTCCCAGCAAGAATGTTTTCTAGAAGGGTCTCTTGTTAGCGGTTAAGGCTATGGGTCGCCAATCCGGAGACGGCGGGTTCGATTTCTGTTCCGGTCGGGAAAATTTTCTCGACTCCCTGGGCATAGTGTACATTTGTACTTGCGAACAATGTACAAATTCATGCAATGGCAGGCAAAGAAAGCCCTTCAATTGATAATTGTGGAAGTGCTCTTAGAACACTTAAGGTGCCATTAGACTGTTTGTCATTATGCCAAATATTTGCCATTGAAGTCCGACATTTATCCAAGGTTGCTATAATTCACGTTGTGTTGGTCATTTGTTGGGCTTGTTTGGCGAAATATTTGTCAAGTCTAATGGGACCTTAAGGCTCAACCATCCGTCATCATTTTTCGGAAAATAAAAAGCAGTTTTCTCGCTGTTAATCAAAATATCGACCATGAAAATATATTCACTGCATTCTATTCCTCATGTGAAGTACAGTGAATATATTTTCATAGCAAAGACTTTTGTTTTAAACGAAAAAACTGCTTTCAAATATTTGATGATGACGATGATTTCAATGACGAATTGCTCAACGTTAAGTTGAAGAGAGGCAATCCAAGTTCCAATGCGAACGTCGAGCCATAAAGAAGAAGAAGAAGAAGAAGAAGAATGTTTTCTAAAAAAAAAACTTCTTGGAATCTTCAAATACTGCCTATATTTTTATTTAGCTGAACATTGAACCAAAGAAGAGTGGCTCTGCACTTTCAGGCGTTTCCAAAGTAAGTTTTCAATAATGAAAATCAAGTGAATTTTATATGTGGTACCATATTGAACCAACGTTTCCTCTTGCTTCTAACCCAGCAATAAAGCTCCGACAAAAGTCCCGTGCTTCACACAGTTTTGCGCCCACTTCACTATTCAAGTGCCATCTAGAAATTTCCATCTCATAATGGACTCCCACGGAAAAGCTACTCCCACAAAAGACAGCATAAATTGACTAGCGAACAACAATGCTGAATCATAATGATATCGCCAAGGATAATCATCCCGGTTGAGATCGATCTCATTGTTGTCCATTATTCTTGAAGATGATAGCTTCGCTTCTTTTGTAGTTATATTTTTTTTTGCCGCGCTCTGTTGGAAACGCAAATGACCACAAGAAAATAGCTAACAGCCACAGGACTTTTTGACATCGTGACACATATACCTACATAGTTTTCAAGAGGAAAAGGACTTTCTGCCTGAAAGAATTTGAATACCAATGTCAAGGGTCCATTTGAAGGAACTGTGGAAGCTGTGTCCAAGACCGAATGGCGCCATGTTGCGGTGAATGACGTTGTCACTCGAGAATTTTCAATTGCTTTGTGTGCTAGTTGAGTCAGAGTATATTATATAGCGTTGGTGTAGAATTGAAACAGTAGGAATTCGAAATAAAGAATAACTGGACAATGTGAACCAAATCACCTGTCATTGGCTGCGAAGTGCATACCTGAAAAGAGAAGAAAATGAAATTATGAATATTGGGTGAAGTTGTCAGAAAAGAGGAAGTTGCTACAAATATACGACAGCCACCTATCCTATTCTTTTTAATTCAATTGTAGCATATTTTTTCGACTTTTTATTTCAAATTCTGGGCAATAAAAACCGCCAGGTCACGGAAATAATTGAACTTAATTTTTATGACGCTCTATGTGCGCTGGCTGGGCCCAAATCGACCAAGAATGCTTGCATGCACAAAAAATAAAAATCCTACTCGACACTCATGTCATATGATTCGGAAGCCCGTCTGGCTCCAACTACTTTTAAAAGCACTGACTCTGTTTACGATAGCAGCGGCGGCCGGCGATGGTGGTGGCCGTTGACTGCATTGTGTTAATTACACGCGCGCTCCCACTTGGAATGGTAAGAGCAGCTAATTAATACAATAACTGTCGAGATAAATGAGAAAGAATGCAGTTGTATACGTATGGGGGAGGGAGGATATGCGGCGGCTGTTTGAAGATAATCACTGGCAACAAAGCAACAGAGGTCTAGAGAAAGTAAATCATCCAATGGTCACGGGACGAAAACACAATTATTTTTCACATTCCGATAAATGCTAATGGAGTTGGAGTCGCGGCTTAGGGGGATCAAGTGGCTGGTCTTTCCAACGTGTATTCTTCTAGCTGCGATTTACACCTAGGGGAAGTCATTGAGACGAGAGCTCATTTTTCAAATCCGTGTAGCTTGGAAAGGAACACATGTACTATAATTGGCTTTTTGTTTTTGAATTTATAGGGAATTTTTCAACATTAAAGGAAAATGTGTTTTGGGGGAGGAAGAAAATGATGAGAGGTCATAAATCTCTACATTGTTGAAGCTGTTCACTTATTTTTTGATGAACCAAAATAATTCTACATAGCCGCCCCAACAACAGCAAAAAAGATATTTTTGTTGAATTAAGAATAATATTACATATTATGTTTTATACAATTTTTGCATCGAATTTGCATATATGTAGGTATTGTCTTTATTTTTTTAATTTAACACCTTCACGTGAAATCTTATAGATAAAATTATTGTTTAGTTGAGGCTTGTGGCCCTGAATAGAATTGACAGATTTCTATCGACTCTTCTTCGAAAAGCAAGTTAAATCCAGAAGAATCTGATTTACTGTTCTAGAGGAGTAAAAGGAGGACTTCTGAAAAAGCAAACATTTCCAGCAAACCCACGATTCCAATAAAGAGCTGCAAATTCTAGGTTCTATTATTGATTCAACGGACTTCTTTAGTCTAACTGAATACAAAGTTAATCCTTTTAAAACTCATCCAGACATTCCTCCATAAGGATTTCTCCAGAAATTGCTTCAGGGATTTTTTTCTGGAACTTTTTATGGACATCTCTTGCAACTTCTTTCAGGATTTCTCAAAAGATTCCTTTCATACTTTCACTTTTTTCTGATTGGAATTTTAGAGGAATTCATGGAAGAATCCTCGAAGGAATTCCAGAAGGAATTCCCTAAAGAATTCAAGGAGGAATCCCCAAAGAAATATCAGGAGGAACCCCTAAAAGAATTCCAGAAATGAATCGAAGGATATCCAGAAGGAATCTTCAAAGGGATTCTATAAGGAATCTTCGAAGGGGTTTCAGGAGCAATCTTCGAGAGATATTCAAGAGGAATCTTCGAAGGAACTCCAGGAAAAATTCCTAAAGGATTTCCAGAAGGAATCCCCGAAGGATTTTCAAGAGGAATTCCCGTAGGAATTCCTGAAAGTTTTTCTGGAGGAATTTTCGAAGACTTGTCGGAAGGAATGCCTTGAAAAATACGTGAAGGAATTTCAAAAGGGAGACCTGGAGCACTCCCTGAAAGAAATCCTGGAGAAATTCCTTTAGGAATTCCATGGGAAAATCCTGGAGATATGCCTGATTACACTAGTTTACAAAATAAAACGAAAGTCGTGAACTTCTGTCAACGACCAAAATTTTTGAAGCATAATTTAGCGCAGATTTCTAAACCGTGCTTCAAAAATTTTAAAGTAGAACAATTTTTAAGTTTTAGCTCAATATTGAGTTAAAAAATAAAATTCAAATATCTTGCGTTTTGTTCAACTAATTTTGAATCTTTTTCCATAAATGAAAAGCTTAATATAATTCTATTCGATCATCTGAATGCAGGTTTCGCGTCAGATTGATGAAGTTCAAGATATTGGCGAGTTTTGGAGATAATGTCCTTAAATTTTAGCAAATTTTCCAAAAATATATGAAGAAATGTATTTTTTTCAATAAGGTAAAAACAATTGAAAAATTCTTTCTCTACGTTTATTTGACATATCATATGTAGGGGAGTTACAGTAAAAAATCAGCTCAATCGGAGAATTGATTACGGAGAATTAGATGTGTGAAGTGAGCGACTTTGCTTAAAAATAGAACAAAAATAGATTTCAAATCATCAACCTTGTATGGAAAGTCGAAAAAAAATCCGCTCTACTGTAATTTTTTTCCTTCACGTTTTCGAACTCAGGGCATGGTTCTACACCAAAAACGATCATCAGCTTACCGAGTTTAAAAATGCTGTAAACTATAGAATAAATTCATGGAGGAACTCCTAAAAGAATCCCAGAAGGAACTCCTATAGGAGTTCCAGAAGGCAGTTCTGGAGTAATCTCTGATGTAATTCTCAGAAGCATCCCTATATCCTTCTGGAAAAAGCTTCCGAAAGAACTTCAGAAGCGTTCCCAGGAAGAACTCTTAGAAGAATCCCATAAGGAATTTCTGGAGGAATCTTAGAAGGAACTCCTGGGCAAACCCCTAAATGAACTTCTGTAGGAATCCCTGAAGAATCATCTGGTGAATCCCTGAATTTTTCTGGAGCTATCCTTGGATCCTTCTGTAAAAATCTCTGAAGGAATTTTTGGGGAGATCTTTGAAACAACTTGTGGAGGAATCTTTGAAGGGATTTAGGAGACATCTGAAGAAACATCTGCACGAATTCCTTAAACTCCTGGTGGAATCTCTAAAGGAACTCTTGCACTATTTTTTATGAGTATGTATTAACAAGATTTTTAGCACTGGGCTAGTTCATCTAGGGACCCATGCTTTACTTCCCTTCCGAAGGAAGAACTCACATTTTTCGGGAGTAGGATTCAATCCCAGGACCTCGTCGTATTAAGCCCTGTAGGAACTCCTGTAGGGACTTCAAAAAAAATCCCTGGAGGAACTCCTACAATAATCTCTTAAGGACCTCCTGTAGTAATTCCTGAAGGCATCTATGCATGCTACTAAAAAAAACCAAAAAAAAACCCAGTGAGAACTCCTGTTGGAATAGTTGGGGAATCCGTCATGAAACATCTGGATATGCATAACTAAATCTTCCTTGAACTAATAGAGATTATTATTTGCTTTCAAGAGGTTTAGGGAACAGCCGCAAAATGAAAATGATTGTATTTTGGCTTTATGCTGGTTATGCGACTCAAAAATGTTAATTGGGTGAAGAAATTCCATGAGGAATCCCAGATGGAACTTCAGGAGAGAAATTTCTGAAAGAATTCCTGGAGGAAGTCCAGGCAAAATCCCTGGAGGCATCCTTGAAAAAAATATTGTAAGAACTCTTGATGAAACTCCGGAGATATACCTAAAGGAACTCCTGGAGGTATCTGTGATGGAACTCTTGGAGCGATCACTGAGGGAACGCCAGGACATATCCCTGATTAGAATTCTAGAGGAATTCCTGAAGGAACTCCTGGACGAATTCCTGTAGGAACTCCTGTATGAATTCCTGGAAGAACTGCAGAACGAATCCCTGGAGGAAGTTCTTGACTAATCTCGGAAGGGCCTGTTTTGGGAATCACTGAAGGGTCTTCTGGATGCTTTCCTGTTGGATCTTTTGAAGGCATCCTTGAATCTCCTGGAGCTCATGTTGGAATCCCTGAGAGATCTTCTGAAAAAAAAAATCCATGATGAAACTCCTAGAGGCATTCCTGAATATTTGTGGATGAATCTCTGAAAGAACCACCGGAAACATCTCTGAAGGAACTCTTGAAGAGATCTCTATAGGAACTTCTGGAAAAATCCCTGATTGGAATTAAAGGGGAATCTTCTAAGGAATCATTTAGGAATTTCTGGAAAAAACTCATGGACTAATTCCAAAAGAACTCTTGTACACACTTAGAATAAATTACAGTATTTGGTGAACAAAAATCACCAAAACTGGTCTGTAAATAAACTACAGTATTGTGGCGAAATCGATGAAATTACAGGAGAAAATCGGTGAAATCTAAGAAATCGTCGAAGAACCGATGAAATCAGACAAATTTACAGGAGATCTGTGAATATTTTACTGATCTAATACGTGATGGGGCCCGTACTAGTGTAAAATGCGTTTGACAGCCACGCAGGCAGCTTTGAACATCAGTTCTATTAGAATTTTCGCATCATCTCCAAAGAAGACTCACTTGTACAGTGGTAGCAAGTGTGGTTCCTGATCAGAAGGTCGTGTGTTCAATCCCATGATCGATCTTTTTTGAAAATAGTTTTTTTTGTGCTCGCACAAAATCGCCGTAAATTTGTGAAAACCTACGGTACGGTCGGTAATATTTACGAATCATTTGTAAAGTTTACCGTACATTCGATGATATAAGGCAATCCATGAGACAGATGCGATCAGCTGATTTTTTTTTTGTTTACCATGTATAGGGTGTCCCAGAAAGTATGGGCACAACTTTGTATAACGAAAATACAATCATTTTCTGAACAAACAACACTTTTTTATTTTTGTATTTTTATTCAAAGTATTTTCATTGATACCTGTAAAGAGTTTATGCTTTCAAAAGTGTTTTTGTATGCAGAATATTTAAAATGAATAAACAACTTCTAAAACTTCTGCACAAACTACTTTTTTACAGTTTTGCCAAAAACCCGAATTCAAAACAATTTTTACGTTTTTTTTGGCATGATATATTCGAAAACATGATTCCTTAGATTGTTGATTGAAATTTTTTATAAAAATATGTTCTGCCTGTGCGTACGGGTACTTAAAAATTTTGAGAAATCTGAAAAAATCACCTTTTCTATTTCTGGATAAGACATGCTCACAGACATTCGAGTTTTAAAGGATGTTTTAACGAGAATAAAAATAATTCAGTCTACACTTTATAAAGTTGGAGCATTTATTTGACTTATAGTGAAATTTAATTGTTGTTTTCTGCATGCTGTGATATTAATTCAGAAGCTTGTTTTAAACTATTCGAAAATCGAGTTTTCAAAAATATCGATTTGGGTGTTTGAATTTATTTTTCAGGTTCAAAAGTATATGTTTTCAATTCAAACTAAGGGTTGTATAATAGATACGCTTGTAGAAATACACAGATATATTTTTTGAAATTTTTATTGAGCTTCATTTCATGTGTAGAAAACAATTTGTTAAACGATGCCATTCAAAAATATAGCAATTTGTGCAGAAGCTTTGAAAGGTCTTTTGGGGAATGTTCTACCGCATTCAAACGAAGTGTAAAATGCAAATTCTAATGATTGGCAATTGATGTTAATACATTGAGGTAGGATATATGTGAAAATAAAGTTTGTGTTTGCATCCATTCCCAAATGGCAGAGCTGCAAAGTTGTGCCCATACTTTCTGGGACACCCTATATTTTTGACATCCGATGATCGGGGTGACACAAAGGAATTTGTTAAGCACCAACGACACTTGACGAAACTTTGTTAAGTTGTACTCACACTGTGTTTACACTTTTGGCTGTCACTCCCATCGCGAAAAATCGTCATGGATTGCCTTGTTGACAGTCTTTCGTAAACAAACATACAGAACGTTCTGCGATTTGTACGGTAAATTTGTAAAAAGTACTTAACGTTTCGGTAAATTTGGCAGATGCATTTTCCTGAGACTCTGAAAAATCTAAAATTTGAAAAATCACCGAACTTTTTACCGTACGTTCAGCTGTTGAGATAACGGTAACATTTTACCGTAGTCCGTCATTTCTTTTTTCTAAATTTGTAGGAATCTTCCGACGATTCGGACAAATTTTGGACCTTCTGGAAATGTTAGGACTCTGGAAATGTTTATTTTTTTGGTTCTCATTTTTCATATTTCCTTTAAAGCTTTTTAAAGTAATTTTTACCATAGGTTATAGTGTTTTCGTTCAGTGTGGTTTGGTAGAACCTGTAACTGTCGCATGGATCGAGTTTTTACGCACAATCGCAGCCAAATCGCATGCCCTATCAGAAAGAACACTCGTTACAAAGTTGGCACTCCGGAATTTAGTACCTGACCCGAGAACGATCACCATTGCTTTTCGCTTTTCTTTGTGGTATTCGTGTGCACTATTGTGTATGTTGGTGTGGGTGACTTAAACTATAGCGTGGTGTGTGTTTACAATAGTCCTGTTCAATAAAGTAGGTTGAACATTGTTGAAGACTTGCTGCATCCTACTCTTATCCATTTGTTGACGAATAGGTAAGAGCAGGATGCAGCAACTTCAACAATGTTCAACCTGCTTCATTGAACAAGACTAATTTGTTTTGTTCGTTTGTTTTAATCATTCATTTCTGCTTCTCACGTAACCTGTAGGTACGTCGCGTATGCGAGGGTTCTGCACTGACTCCGATAAGTCCATCCCGACCAGCATGAACAGAAGTGTTCCCAAAGTGCCGAGTGTTGTGAGTCGAACTGTATAGCCACCCACTATTGCAATCGAGGTGCTAGGGTCCAATGAAACAAGTGTGGTGCAAAATAAAAAAAAAACGACATTCTGTCGTGTGATCAACGCGATTCTCAGACATGTTCATTAGTATGGGACAAACATCAAATTCTCGCTCCAGTCGACTTTTTTGATTCCATTTAGATCCCATATGAACTGTACAAAATTTCAGCGCAATCGGTGAAACTATAATTTAGCGCAAGCGGTTCAAAGTTTTCATAGGATTTACTATGGGAAAAGTTACACTTTCAGATAAAAAATCCCAGAGGTCGCCCCTTGTCCCCTTAATTCAAATCGATCAATGCTTCATGTAGAAAAATCATTTATGAAACTTTCCTTTGAAGACCGCAAAACGATTGGATGCTTGTGAAAAAAGTTATAGATTTATTACTGATTAGTGATCGAACGAACGGCTTTTTGTTTTGTTTTATTAGCAGCACTGTAGCTGCTACCTTCACGGTAAAAAATCTGCACTGTGATATAAACTGATTGGCACTTGAATTCGCACTACTGTTCAATCAGTTTGTTATCAATTACATATCATTTGACAAAGAACATCCAATGCCTCTTCAATTTTAATGTAACTTCACATCAATTCGTTGTTGACAATGTTTTGATTTCAAAACTAAAATTAAAAAAAAATGTATACAGCCGCACCCAGATTCGATACCAGGACCTTTAGAGTCACAATCAACTATTTTACCACTACACTACTTCACATCTGTTAGAGAGGTGCGAATAGAAGCGAAGCACTTTCTACCGCCTGTCATCTATATGTATTTACTTTCATGCCCAAAACAGTCATTACCAAAGCAACAACTTTTCACTTTGGATCGTATTGCTTTTTACAGTAGTGCAAATCGAAGGGATTTTCTGTTGATTTCTCTGGTGGGTTTGTTTTGGTCCTCAAATCAACACTGACAGCATTGCGATCTCAAAGGAAAAGCACTTCTGATCATGTTGATTACGACATTGAATAGTTAAGGGATTTTTCCCTTACATCTAGCGTGCAGAATTTTTACCGTGTTGGCTGCTGCTGTTTCTGGGGGTGGTGATGCCTTCCGCCACCCCATGCAACAACGGCAGCAGCAGTGCTGCTGATAAAACAAAACAAAAAGCCGTTCGTTGGATTGCTAATCGGTAATAAATCAATAACTTTTTCCAGAAGCATCCAATCGTTTTACGGTCTTCGAAGGAAAGTTTTGTAAATGTTATTTCTACAAGAAGCATTGATCGATTTGAATTAAGGAGACAAAGGGCGACCTCTGGGATTTTTTGTTTGAAAGTGTAACTTTTCCCATAGTAAATCCTATGCAAACTTTTAACCGCTTGCGCTAAATTATAGTTTCACCGATTGCGCTGAAATTTTGTACAGTTCATATGGGGCCTAATCGGAATCTAAAAAGTCGACTGGAGCGAGGATTTATTTTTTTCATACAAGCGTGTCCCACACTAATGTTCATTCACACCGAGCCCTGATGAAGATCCCAACCACATGGTCGAAAAGTTGGCATTGATCTAACGCTTTTCTGTGATTGAAAGCCGAAAAATACCAAGTTTTACGTAACTCCAATCATACCTCGTAGAAAATTTCTTGAGAAAGATGCAATAAATGTGACGGAACGTCGGAGTTATTCCTCCCATGGCTGGAAACTATATTCTCCAGAGTCGAATCTTCAAGAAATTCCTTCTGCTATCGTTTCGAGATTTCTTTTATATTTTTTTCCTCTAGGGTTGCTTCCCGGTTAAATCTCTATCGAAAATGGTTCCGTGATTCCTCCAAAAGACACTCCGGCAGTAATTGCCCGCAATTATTAGGAGTTTTTTTTTTAGAATACACCCTTAGATAGACTACGAGACTCCGTGTGGGACATTTTAGTAGATATATCGGAAGAAATCCCAGTTGAATCTCACAAGGAACTCCGGAAGCTATTGGAGAAATAACTTAAAACGCTTCGAATGAATTCCCGCGAAATACTTGGACTTCTTAAATAAGACTGTAGCAAGTAAACTTGGGTGGAAATATATGGGGAGCTCTGGGAGAAACTGTAAGAACTGTGAAAGAATCTTCCGGAGGAACTATGGAAGAAATTTGGTGAGAAATTATTGAAAAATTATTCGGGAGGAATCCTTGGAAGAACTTCTCCGCAAAAATCCCGAGAGAAACTGTTGGAAAGCTTTCCAGGAAGACTACGTTAAGAAATCCCTGAAGGAACTTTGGGAGAATTTTGTTGAGGTCACCGAAAATAACCACGAACCTCTGGAAGAATTCTCGGGATGTACATATTCCAGCAGACACTCCGTGATAATTTCCTACAGAAATCATTGGAGGAACTCTGTTTTTAATCCTAGGAACAAGTCTCCCGGGTCGAACACCTGAAAATCCCGAAAGGAACTTTGGGAGAAAGTTTGGGAAACCCGTACATATCGTAACCCAAGCAACACACATGTTATATAAGAGTTACGGCTGCGCAAGTTTGGTCAACTAATTTGCCGTCTTTTGATCTTCTGTTACGCCTAGCTATGTTCAACCGCATTGTAGATGGTGCAAGCCGTTTAATTTTGCAATGTTCTGTTGACGTTGTCTTACAAATAGCGTTTATGAGAATCAATTGTTTTGAGAACTGTAACCACAATTTGGAGGAAAAAGTTTTTCAAAGATACTTCATGGAATAACATTTCGCATTTCTGTTTGAGATACAAAGGAATTAAAAGAACGGGATCATGTATCCCCTGTCACTAATGAGGAAAAAATGGTGACTCAAACGTCCCATAAAGAACAGCCTAGAGTTACAAAGCATGAACCATCCATCATGACCGACATGGGACTTTGAGAGTGAGTGCACTCCAAACAACGTCCCCCTGATTCGGACACTTCAATTAACGCTGAAATCCATCCCTACATCCGGTGGCAGATGCCAGCAGCAATCCTTTTGCCAAAACGCCCACTCAACTTCTTCTCCCAACCCTACGCAGATAATGATAGTGTTTTCTTTGGGATGCCTCTTTCCTACCGCGCTAAAATACATACTTTCGTTCCTATTATTAGCGTTTCGGCTACAATTACCGATGATACTTGAGACATGGAAAATGAAATTCTTTTGTTTCATCGTCGCTCCCCAATCGACGACGGCCACAAGTGCCGACCGGCCATATCCAACAGCGTACGCACAAGTGGAGGCGGCATGGCACTAGCCTAGCCGTCTTCTGGCGTTTGCTCCAGGATGGTACTTTCAGGTCTGAGTGCTCTAGGGTGGATGAGAAGGGAGGGGTACCCTCCAGTCGTCCCAGCTACTAATGTCTCATTTATCTCCGGTCTTCCCCAGGAGCATCAACAAAAACAAAGCATAAAAATGAAAATTCATTTCTCATGGCGGCGCGGGCGAAAGTGTAAGTCCCTCGAAAACAAGGGAAAATTATGTTTGAGGCGTAGATTATGGGCACGCGAGTAAGTGGCGGCTGCATTTATGGTCGGATCGGAACGAAACAAAATCATAGGGCAGAAAGCATAACAAAAACTAGTAATGTTGACGGGCGGTGGTGGTGTGTGGCGTCCCAAACGAACGCAGCACGACGACGGTTCGACAATGTACTGCTGTAAATCACTGACCTATGAGTTATTGACGCTTTGAAAAGAAAAAAAAAACATTAAGAAATTGATATCAATCTGGCTGGTAATGTCTCTCGTGAGTTATTGACTTTGTTCTACATGTAGACAAAGATATTTTTAACCGTTTTGAATATATTGCCTACAGATTGAAGCTAATATTTTCAGAGTAATGTCTTACACTAGGGACTTATAAAAAGAGCACATAATCTGTTTTCGGCACTATTAGTCAGTGATGCTTTGGGATGATGGTCCAGTTCAAAATAATAACCTATAATTTCAATGATACTTTTGTGGTTTGATAGACTTAACTACTTCATCGGTATAACAATTCGTCACCACACTCGGTTCATGGCTGCAGTCCTCCATCCTCGGCCGCGTCTGACACTTGCAAGATCGTTGCACCTCTGATCTAAAGGGTGATACGGTCAAAATTTGGTCACACAATTTTTTTCATAACTTTAGACTACGTACACCAAAACAGCTGATTTTTGGACCAGTAATGCTACATTATATGTAGCTTATACCATAAAATTTTCATCAAAATCGATTAAGTATTGGTTGATATATAGATAAAACCATCGACCTACCTTTTTAAAATTTTGCACAAAGGCGCTCCATAGTAAATTTTCGGAAATTTAAGGTCAGTAAAGCACAATTTTGATTATAGAACTACCAATACTGCTTCGATTTTTATCAAAATTTTACAGTATAATACTATTATGAAAATATGTTCTTATTAAAATTTTGAGCCATTTTGTATGAATACTTTCAAAGTTGTAGCACTTTGAACATGAAAAAAACTGACCGAGTGCCACTTCAGCAAATATAACTTTGTAACGGCTGGATCAAATTGAATGAAATTTTTACACAACACTTCGATATGCATACTTCATATACAGAAAAATTTTCATTGAAATCGGTTAAGTATCTCTGGCTCTATAAATAAAACAGTAAAAATGTGTTCTTATTTTTTAATCCTCTTAGTACAAAATTTTAAAATCGCAGATCTCAGGGTTCAACAATATCTCCGCAAATACTGGACCGATTTTGATGAAAATTTTATGGTACAAGCTACAAATAATGTACCATTACTGATCCAAAAATCAGCTGTTTCGGTGTACGCAGTCTAAAGTTATGAAAAAAATTGTGTGACCAAAATTTGACTTGACTTGACAAAATTTGACAAAATTTGAACACCTAAACAAATATAACTTTGTAACGGTTGGATCAAATTAAATGAAATTTTTACACATCATTTTGATATGTATACTTTACTTACAGAAAAATTTTCATTGAAGTTGGTTCAGTATTTCTGGCTCTATTAATAAAAGAGTAAAAATGTGTTCTTATTTTTTAATCCTCTTTGTACAATATTTTAAAATTGCAGTTTTCAGGATTCACAATATCTCCGCAAATACTAAACCGATTTTGATGAAAATTTTATGGTACAAGCTACATATAATGTACCATTACTAATCCAAAAATCAGCTGTTTTGGTGTACGCAGTCTCAAGCTATGAAACAAATTGTGTGACCAAATTTTGACCGTATCACCCTTTACCCATCTTGCACGATGCCCTCCAGCTCTTCTTGTACCATCCGGATCTCTTGCGTACACCAACTTTTCAGGTTTGTTGTCCGGCATTCTCATAACATACACTGCTTTTCGCATCCCTTCAGCTTTTGCCTCCTTCCTGCATGGTTCGTCGTAGAGTACAGCGAGCTCGTGGTTCTTCGCCGCCACACACCGTTCTCCCACACACCGCCAAAGATGGTCCTAATCACCTGACTCTAATGGCACAAATTTCCCAAATGGAGGAGAACTTGCCTCTCTAGCCGAACACTTCGAGTGTTTAAGCTTACAAATCGTCCTCGAGCGTATACTAGGTCTCGTGCCCGTAGAGAACAACCGGTCTCATCAGCGTTTTAAACGTGGTACATTTGTCCGGACATACCGCAGTTCGAATGTTGATTCGGATCACTACCTAGTCGCTGAATGGCTTCGCTCAAAACCTTCGACAGTTATTACCACGTGTCGAAGTCAAACGTCATGGTTCAACATCGACCAGCTGCATAACGGAGAAGTGGCTCAAGACTACGCGCAGCAGTTAGCAGTGGCCCTACCAACGGAAGAGCAGCTAGGCGCAGCTACACTTGAAGATGGATGGATGGAAATCCGATCCGCCATAGGTAGCACCTTGGTTACAGCACTAGGCCGCGCGACTCCGAATATCAGAAACGACTGATACGACGGCGAATGTGAACAGTTGAAAAACGAGAAGAATGCAGCTTTGGCGAGAATGTTTCAACACCGTACGAGGGCGAATGAAGCACGTTATAGACAGGCGCAGAATAGGCAGTACTTAGTCTTCTCTTGGAGGAAGAAGCACCAGCAGGAAGAACGAGATCGCGAAGCGATGGAAGAGCTGTACCGCGCTAAGGAAACACGAAAGTTCTACGAGAAGCTGAACCGTTCGCGCAGAGGCTTTGTGCCACAAGCCGACATCTGCCGAGACAATTATGGTAATCTTCTCACGAGTGAGCGCAAGGTGGTCGAGAGGTGGCGACAGCATTACGATGTACACCTCAATGGCAACGTTGCAAGCATCGAAGGTGGCGTGGTAACAGATCTAGGAGTACGTGCACAGGATGAAAGACTTCTGGCCCCTAACCTCCAAGAGATTGAGGAGGAGGTAGGCCGTTTGAAAAACAACAAAGCCGCTGGAGCAGGTCAACTACCACGCGCGCTTCTAAAATACGGTGGAGAAGCACTGATGAGAGCAGTACACCGGGTCATTACCAAGATTTGGAAGGAGGAAGTATAACCGGAGAAATGGATGGATGGTATCGTGCAAGGGCGACACGTTGGATTGCGGCAGCTAATGCGCGATCACACTACTGAATGCCGCCTACAAGATACTTTCTCAAATTTTATGCCGCCATCTATCACCGATTGCAAGAGAGTTCGTGGGGCAATATCAGGCTGGATTTATGGGTGAACGCGCTACAACGCACCAGATGTTCGCCATCCTTCAGGTGTTGCAGAAATGCCGCGAATACAACGTGCCCACACAGCACTTGCTCATCGATTTTAAATCGGCGTATGATACAATCGATTGAGACTAGCTATGGCAGATTATCCACGAATTCGGATTCTTGGATAAACTGATACGATCGATCAAGGCGACGACGGATCGAATGATGTGCGTAGTTGGAGTATGAGGGACACTCTCGAGTCCCTTCGAATCTCGCAGAGGGTTACGGCAAGGTGATGGTCTTTCGTACATGCTGTTAAACATCGCCTTAGAAGGCTCAGAGTTGACTTAGAGTGGGGATAAATACCAGTGGAACGATTTTCACGAAGTCCGTCCAGCTGCTTGATATTGATATTATAGCTCGTAAATTTGAGACGATGGCGGAAAAGTACATCCGACTAAAGCCATGCGAATCGGATTAGTCATTAATGTGTTGAAGACAAAGTACATGATGGCAAAGAGATCCAGGGAGGAATCACCGAGCCCGCCACCCCGAATTTCTATCGACGGCGATGGAATCGAGGCGGTTGAAGAATTCGTGTACTTGGGATCACTGGTGACCGCCGACAAAGACACCAGCAGAGAAATTCATAGACGCATTGTGGTAGGCAATCGAGCTTACTTTGGACTCCGCAGAACTCTACGATCGAAAGAAGTTTGCCGTCGCAAGAAGTTAACTATCTACAAAACGCTGGTTAGACCGGTAGACCTCTATGGGCACGAAGCATGATCTTTATGTGCGCAGAGGACCAACGCGCCCTTGGAGTTTCCGAACGGAAGGTGTTGCGTACCATCTAAGGCGGAGTGCAGATGGGAATTGGAGAAGGCGAATGAACCACGAGCTGCATCAGCTGCTGAGAGCACCAACCATCGCCAACACCGCGAAAATCGGGAGGCTATGGTGGGCGGGTCCTGTCATCAGTATGTCGGATAACAAACCGATCGAAATGGTTTATGGGAGTTTATCCATAAAACAACAGCGCATGCTAGGAATGCACCGCCCAATGACGTCAACGGAATGGTCGGTTCGACGACGAGTGCCCATGAATGCCGATCAAGAAGAATGTCGTCTGGAATCGAATGCTAAAGGTTTCAACAGAGAGCGGTACAGGATGGAAAGAGTAGAAGAAAAACTAATTATATTCAGTAAGAAACGCCAGCACAAAGAGAGAGTGGTTGCTGAAGCTCATAGGTATGCGGACATGAACGATATGCGGATATTTTATGCAGATGTCAATGACGCGTGGCTCAACACTGCGCTAGTGTACACCACGTGCAAAGACTGGAATGGACTGTTGCTAACGGACAAAATGACGGTGGCAGCTAGGTGCAAAGAGCACTTCTAAAACTTGTTGAATGGTAACAATAAAGCAGCACCCAGGAACAGAATTAACATACATAGTTGATAACGGTCAAGCAGTGTAACTACGAACGCTGGATTATGTTAAGAAGGGTTCTTAAGGAGCTGAAAATAGCAAGTATGTTGAAAAGGAGGTCCCGGTCGAGCTTCTTAGAGAAGAGTTACGCTTTTAAATTCATCGTCATGGTACTGTCGCGAGTTCTGTTCAACAGACCCAGACAACCAGGAGTCGCATAAGAAACCACGTTGTACATCGTATAAAGTACTATTTTAAGTCACTATCGTATATATGTACGGCTGACTGACAAATTTCATCGCATATGATGTTATTTTTTGAACTTATTACGATGTATCAGGTAAAGTCATATAAGAATACAAATAAACTTTTATAAGGTATGAGAACATCGTAGTAGATGATATTCTGATATTTTGTTGCGATGAACTTTACTTAATCGCAAAAGCGTGCGAGCGAACTCGCAAAGTGTCAAATGAATTCGCATAATTGCGTACTGCGATGGTTATACGACTTCGCTTGGTACTTTTCTTGTTGTGTCAGTTTACCTCGCATTTGTGTATGGATGAAATCACATAGAAGTACAAATAAACTCGTTGAAGTGTGCATACAAACTCGCATAAGCTAGAAGCGTTTATGTTGGCATTACGCGATTAAATATGTGATAACAATTAAAGAGTTTCTGTTGCACTGTGGATGCAGTGCCAAAAAGCTACAAGAAAGTGAACAGCCATAATTATGGTTGCAAAGTCATCATTATTTGTTTCGTTGGCTTGATAATCAACAATGGGAGGTGCTAGCCAGAGAGGGGCAGTGAAAACTGTACGGGAAATCATTTTTAGCCAGCCAAACACGCACAACGCAAGTGAACCAAGTGCATTCCAACAAACATTGAGGCGAGTTAGAATATCATGATAATTAATCAACTTATTTCATAAGTAGCGTTTGGTGTTGTGTGTGAAGTGTGGCTCGACAATCCAGAGGTCATTAGTTCGATATCGAGCTGACAGAATTGTTTTTTTTTAAATATTATTACATCGCATAAGATGCTAAATTGCGTCGCACTAGTGCACGCGGTGCATCGTATAAGTTTTCGCTTCAAGTCATATAGCGTTATTATTGTTCCGTCAATGCACGTATAGCGCTTCCACTTTTGTACGCATAAGGTACTTTTGCTGCATCTTATACGAAGTAACTTTAACGCATAAAAGTACGTATAACATGAACATAAACTTCATTATACGTGCAAATTGGTTGTCTGGGGAGTGTCTACCTCGCCTCGTTTTTTCACCTTTGGTGGATTGATGCAGAGTGATGCTCTTTCACATTTACAGTGCAATGTTGCACTAGAAGGAGCTATAAGAAGGTCTGGCGTGCAGAGGAATAGCTTTATCATCGTACAGTCGCACATGCTCTCTGGATACTATTTGTGCTATCTTCCTTTCGTTTGGAATTTGGCCGTACTATTGTACTGTTTACTGTTTTCTCTCTGTTAACAGCACTTTTCAACCGTTGGGAGACATTTAAGCTTATCACAACCAACTCAGATGATCATAATTAAAACTTTCTGACCCACATGTATTCATGTTCGCCCAAGCATAGTATAATCTCATATTCCTGCGACGCAGCTAGTGCTAGTGCTCGCAAAAATATCATTTTTGCATCTATTCACTTCAAAACCGACCAGCAGCGCAGCGTAGTCTCCGGGCGCCACGTCTGGTCTCAGGCGATTCTCATTTTTCATTTTAGCGCTGAAATATGAGGGCTGCATGATAATGAATTGCCATTCCTCCGTTGGTCCTTTCGCCAAGTGGCCGGCCCATTCATCGTACCGCCGATTCGACGACCGACCACCAGCCAGCAGAAGGAAGTCCATTGTTTTAAAATTTGATTTCAAATTTTATTGAGTAAGAAATTGAATTTTAAACAGCGCCCTAGATCGACGCGTTCAACCGTATTTCACGGTAGATACCGAAGTGGGCATTACCGGAGACGACCGAGCGAGAAGAGCACCGGTGGAAGCTTTCATTGTCACATAGGCGATACGTGATGTAATTTCCATTCGATGCATAAGAATTGGCCGTATAAACTGGAGAACAGGATTGAAATTCAATGCCTTCCCTATCCCCCTTCAGAACTGGAGTAGACACAAAACAAGCGAAACTCCGAGACACACTACAAGAAAGAGGCTGCCGGTCCTGACGTGCGATATTATTCTCTCGAAGGACTTTCCTGTCGTGGCCACGCCAACAGTCGACTGACTGCCTGCCTGACTGGAGGCACATTGTTTCATTGATGGCGGCGATGACATACAAACACACCCACATGCATTGCTTATACATACATTCATGCAAGCAGATTGCTCAAACTCAAAGTCGAAGCAATAAGGCCTGACTGGCAGGAAGTGCTACGTGCAAAACTGGAGCTATCTCTTCTGACTACTGCATTCTGAGCAGCCGTTTTCCTGCCCTCACTTGGCACCATTTTCACTTCATTTGTTCGAGAGATGATTCGAAAGTTAAACGTGCGAAAAATGTATACACCCAAGAGCGACGCGACAACGAGGGAAAAACAATAGGAAGGATGCTTTTCCGGTGTCGCTTTTCTTGGGACGATTTTCTGGAGTGGAAACGACGACACTTGAGATATAAAAAATGAGCAAATGAACAGGATATGAAGAGTTTGTACGTGCAATAAACCGAAGTCGGAAACAATTGAGTCGAGGAAGGAAGGCGCAGTTTTATGGTGGTTGAATATTGATAAGATTTTTTTTATTTGATCTATTTTACTAAAAGCCCAATCGCAGATGGATTGCTGTTTTTGTGCTGGTATTGTAGATAGGTTTGGTTCAGCGTTTTGTGGTGACCTTTAAACAGCTAAAACACCGGATCAGGGCAAGCAAGCCTGTACTTTCAATCGGAAGAAGTGGATTTCAAGCCCGAGCCCCTCAGCAAATTCTCTCCGGTCGACTAAAGCCGTTAGTGCACAGTAAGGGGGGGGGGCACACTTATTGTTCGTGCAGTTGAAAATCGGAATTTTTGACACGCGAAAATCGATGTTTCTCCTAAACCGTGAATCGGACGTACGTCGGGCACAGTTCGCTGGATAGAGGGCCAGGTCTGCTGTCCAGCGCACTACGTCGGACGTTAGGTTTCACCTATAGATTTTGAGAAAATTCGAATGTCGGGAATGTGAGGAAACTTCGGGTTTCAACCGCGACGACAATATATGGAAAACGAAAATTTCGAAAAATGCCAAGTCTTACCTTCGGAATCAGTTGTTTTCGGCTCCAAGAAGTTACGTTCAAAATCGATAAGCTTTAAAGGGCGCTCAATTAGCTTGAAGTTTGTATGGAAAAACTTATCCTAATGTATGCATAAATTTTAAGTTTTTAATTTTTGCCGCAAGGTGGCACTGTAAGCGTTTAATAATTAAACCCTTTGGTATTATTGTAGATGACTATATGCCAAACAACTTTGTCGAAGACCGCAAAGTAATCCAACGACTGTTACAAAAGTTATAGCCTAGGTAAAGTGATGCGAATCATTATGGTCAGTGAAGAGAATAGGGTAAAATCTGTTTACTTTTCTATTGATTGTTTCCAGTTGGCGCCACCAGTGAAAATTACAAACAAGAACTTTTATAGCATCTAGTTTCCAGCGCTGACAGCTCGGCGGCGACACCATCACTTGTATTCAATGCATCGTCTGTGCTACTCTTGGTCGTCAACTTTCTCAAAAATTCTTATCTCAAGCTCACGGAAGCATGGTAGTCAAGAACTGTCGAATCGTATGAAAAAATCACGAAAAACGTTAATTGTTAGAAAACGGGATAGTTTTGTGAAAAGCTAGTGAACAGAAATTAAGAATGGTAAGAAAGGCAACTTTTTGTGATTACTTTATGTTCCGGAACAGTTTCTTCACCGAGAAAATCTGATTTTACTACCACACAAAAAAGAGCCATCTGTTATATTTTTAGTTTGGAATGTCGATCTATTGTCAGACAAAAGAGGCACAAAACAAGTAACAAAGAAGGCGCCACGATTACTCCTTATCTCTACTGGTAACAGATGACATTATCTCGAAAATTTTTGTTGCAGACAAAACGGAAGCTGAATTTGTTGCGTACTTTTCAACTCGTGAATAATCAACTATTACTAAGCCAAAGTCGAAACTGTTTGGTGATAGATCTTCGGCAAAGTTGCAGTCTTTAACGACTCAAAATTACCGTTCGAAAATCGTAATGCAAGGTTTAAAAATGTCTAAACTCGTGGTGTACGGTGTTTATCCTATTATTTTCAAGTTGGGACAAACTTATGTCGCATTGGGTGGATTGTCGCAACAAATACAGGTTGGACATTGTCATTATTGTTGCGTGATGGTTGAGTTTTGATTCACTGGTTATGGTTGTTTTTCCAGTACATGTAAAGGAATAATATCAATAATGAAATCTCAATGATTCGCCTCACTTTGCCTAGAGTATAACTTTTTTCACAGTTGTCGGATCACTTTGCGGTTCTTGACAAAGTTGTTTGAAATATAGTCATCTACAGAAATACTAAAGGGTTGAATAATTGAACGCTTACAGCCAGTGCTGAAAATGTCATTTCGACATATCTGAATTTAATTATATCCAACTCATTTCAGAAGCTTAACCTGATAATATGGTATCGTAAAACGGGGTATCATTGATCAGCGGGGTAACATTGATCGGCTTGTCCGACCTCATGAAATGTTCAAACAAGCATTTTATATTGAATCAGTTTACGCTATCGAATGGTATATCGCTATCTGCTATTATTTAGCTATTAAATGGCATGTAATTTATGAAAATTGAATTTCATAAACATTGAAATAAATCGATTTTTCCATAACTGTGTTTCGTAACGCAATGAGATACATTGACAAACATTCATGCATTGCATGAATACTAGATACAATATGAGCTTCTAAATCACTGTATTACTTCAATATGATATCCTAGAGTTGGATATAATAACCGAAATTTCTATGAAAATGATACATTTCAATAAAATATACGATCTATTAACCCACGAGCGCTCGCGCTGTTGTATTTTGTACAACACGTTGAAAAAATCTCGCTTTGTGTACTCAGCATTAGCGTGGTGCTGACGCAGGTAGTCATTCGCGCGAGTTACGGAAGGTTAAAAGTAGACTATCAATTAATTAACCCATTGCCTACCTTTAGGCGTAATTCGCAGTTTGGAGGATTTTAATCCTAAAATATCTCATAAAGTACATTACTTGTCAGAATTTGGCCAACATATTCGAAATCAGCGACCCCGAATTTAGTAAGAAAGGGTATTTTCAACACCAACGAACATCGATCACTGACATGATCAATGTTACCCCAAATCAACAAAATCAAAAATTAGATTAAAAAGCCTATTTGAACATGTTTTAAAGTTTTGCAATACTTTTTCGAGTAGCTTAACACATACTCAGGGGGCCAGTACTTGTTTTAAAAATATAAAACATGTAACGTTTGCTTAAACAAGATAATCATTCAAGAAAGATCGAAAATTCTGATCAATGTTACCCCGGATTACGGTATATAAAAACTTGTGCGGCTAGACCAGCTCTACAAGAAAGTCACGAAAAAAGCGATCTATTTCGAACATTTAAGATAAATGTCACGGACTACCTTCGAAAAATGCCAATGATATTCATGGTGGATATCAATTAGCTTCTGTCGTAATGACATTTTCAGCACTGCTTACGGCGGCAAAAATTAAAAACTTAATATTTCTACATACGTTTGGACAAGTTTTTCCATACAAACTTCAAGTTTGTTGAGCGCCCACTTAGACTTCATCGATTTTTCTCAAATTTTGATCGTAGCTTCTGGGAGTCCAAAACAACTGATTTGGAGCATTTTTCGAAATTGTTGTTTTTCATACAAGTGTGGGCCACCCTAGTACACAGGGTCGAATATTTGTCCAAAAAGAAACCAATGCTCAAACATCTTGTATGACTCGATCGAATTTTCATTAGCGTCAAACAGATGTTTGTCTTTAGTTCATTCCTTGTCAAATATTTGACCCTGTGTACCCTGGGTAACATCATTATCCCATGTCACTAGAGTTTCTAGTCTAGTCTAGTCTACACATACACAGCCATTCATTGAAAGAATTCTGGAAAATGATAGAATCGATTAATTCCACCATTTTTATTGTCATTATTGATGCTTGCAGTACATCCGAAATGCATTACAAGCATTAAAGTGGCCAGGCCTACTGTTCAGCGATATATGATTTACAAGAAAGCTATAGAGTGGGGACATCTCGTACCAACCGCTCAGCCTTTTAGAAAGCAAAATACCTTGAACATCGGTGGGAGTGACGATGCTAAGAAGGTTAATGTCACCCCTTCGTCCTTAGTTTCCTGGGATGGAACACAGGTATTTACTCTGTGTCCTGGCCCTTATGCCTAGGCTTAAGCGCCATTACTCGCTCCATTATCCCATGTCACAAGAGTTTCAAGATAAACAAGACAAGGTCTAAAGGTTGTTGAGGGAAAGTGTGACAACGCATACAAAAATTTCAGAGGTCTAATACGAAAAGTGTGACGTAGAGGGGGGAGGGAGGGTTTAAAATGGGAATTTTTTGCGTGACGTAATTTAAAGACGCTCCCTAACCGCGTCTCGCGTGGAAGAGAGCAGAGGGTTGCGATCATGTGTAGATCTCACGCCACCACAAATAAGGGCGGGCCGGGTGAAAGACGCTCTTTGGACCCTAGTGGACAGGCAGGTGTTGGGCGCCAAAGTGAAGTATTGCGTAGTCAGTCGGGAGTACCACAGAGACTCCCCGACTCAATGACCTCAGGGTCGGCACGTTCACTAAACAATTACTCGCGGGCAGGTAATTCTCGCGCAAAATGGAGGAAAACCACAGCACATTTACACGTTACAATAGTTTATTGTACTACAACTTTCTTGGCTTATTCCTGGCACTCTCACTCCCACTTTCTTACAAACTATCTGACTTTTTCTGTTGCGGGACCCCTTCTCCTTCTGCTCCACCACCTCTCCTTCCTCGTCTCCAACAGCGAATCGCGTACGGGCGTGGATCCTCGGCTCGCTATCCACGGTTCCAGGGGGTGGCTTATTCGGACTCTGTGCTTTCACTACTCGTCCGGGTCCTACCGATATTGTAACGGATCGGTCTTCGGCTTTTGCCGGAATGGTTCACGGACTCACGGGCGTCGTTTTAAACCAAATAACGGCGGGGTTCTGATGTCCTCTTCGCCTCCTTTCCACCTCTTCAAAATATAATTTCTCACTGCTTCTATTGTATTCACTTCTTAAACTTTCTGTAGTTGTCGACTGTCTTAATTGACGAACTATATGCAAGTGAGTCTTTAATATGGAGTTCGACTGGAGGTCCATGACCTCGTACCTCGGTCATTGCCCCCACATCCCATATTGTGATCTATTAATGGCCCCATAACGCCACCCCTCATGGCCACCCAAGAATGGTAACCATCCATCTGGCGGTGGGTTTTGGTACTTCGGTGGGTATTTTCTCGTAGAGTGGTGGAGCCTGAACCTGACTAAGCCTATCGCTGTCGGGATTTAAGCTGGGAAAAACCTACATTCATAACGAATACTACCTGCTTTTTTTTAAACATTCACGGTTTTCACAAAATCACGACACGAATTATACAACACTTACACAGGTGAAGAAGAAGAAGAAGAAAGGGGAATTATAACTTAGAGATACTAAGAAAATGGAAGAGGGCAGGGGAAATGCACGAGAAGAGAGACTCCCTTGTCACCAAGACAGACGAGTCTAAGTACTCGGGAGTTTTGAAGGCATTGCCAAGCTAACAAATCTTCGAGCCGAAGTACGCAGTATTCGACGTACTCGTTCAAGAGGAAATGATCCTCGAGCTCAAACGCGGCAAAACCTGTGCGGACCTGCGCCGCGTATGCCTACGGGCTAGGCGGCGGATGCAGTCAGCGCGATCTGAGGAAGAGCGAAATGAACGGCGGGTGGTGTTTGCCACTGCAGAAAAGGCCTGCTTCGAGGGTCTCTGTCAGAGTGCCAGAGTGCCTAGGGGCTGTCCATAAACCACGTGGTCATTTTTTTGGGACTTTTCAACCACCCCCCCCCCCCCGCGTGGTCATTAGTCCATACAAAAAATTTTATTTGTCCATACAAAATAGTCATTGGCCGAACCCCCCCCCCCCCCCCCTCCTCATGACCACGTGGTTTATGGACAGCCCCCTATATAATTGTGATGGCCAAGACGAGAGGTGTAATGGCCCCTACAGAGCAATCGAGGGGCTTTTTTTCCGCGTCATGATTCTAGTCCTTGGCCTCCTTTCGGATGAACAGCCGGGGACTGGGGCTGGCGAAGAGGAGAGGGTCACCGATGTGAAACTTGCGGGGATAGCAAAGCCCCTTAGCATAGGTAAGGCTCAAGATCCGGACTGAGTTCCGAATCTGGCCTTTAAAATAAGTAGCTATTGAAAAGGCTCCCGAGATTTTCAGGTCATGCCTGAACGAAGGAGTTTTCGCAGAAGTATGGAAGAAGGGGGGAAGGTGCTCGAAAAGATTATCTTCAATAGAATGTTGAGGTCCATAATCTATAATCAAATGTCAGCACGTGTGGGACAGTTCTACCAAAGGCAGGTGGACCCCGACGGTAGATAGTTGGAATAACAGGCGCCAAGAGGAAGTAACATTCCACCTGACACAGGTAATTTCAGGCCATGGCTGCTTTCGACACTATCTACACCGTTTCAGTCATGCGGTTTCTCGAGAATGTCAGGTTTATGCTGGTTCAGAGGATACGGCGGAATACGTTTTGTTCGTGTGCCGAATTTTCGCACAATGCATGATCGCATGCTTGCCATATGCGGGGAGGACACAACTCCGAACAATCTTGTCCAGAGGATGTGAAGAAATGAGTTTGACTGGAATGCCGTTTCAACGGCTATCACCTTCATCGTCTTGGAGCTACAGAGGAGATGGCGCGTGGACTTGGAGAATGGCTAGTTCAGATGCAGTACAAGAGGTGGTCCAGGGGTTCGAGGTTGGCTTCGTAGGTCATACCGGTGGCCTACGGTAGAAATCGACCATTACAGCGATTGGTGGCCGCGAGGAGGAATGTGATGTTGCTGTCGTGGCATCGGTCTACTGAGTTGGATCCTAGCCCGCGGTTGGAAAGGGGTCCTTGGCAAGGGCCGGGGCAGGTGAAGACCCTGCTGTCAGCAACCTTCTGGTGCATCTGATCGGGCCTGAAGGGTAGTGATACCCTTCCTTTGCAGGCAGGTCAGATCAGGTTGTACGTAGGCATCAGTTCTTGATGTCTGCAAAACAGTTGGGCGCCGGCGGGGTTGACCCTGCCCGCCTGCCGAGGATAAAGGGTGTGGTGAGGACCACTCGGAAAACTGACTAAGTTCGTTGCTACAGGCTATGCAGCTAACCTTCAGGGTGCGATGTACACTAGCCCCTCTCTGAAGCAATGCCTTCTTGGTGGTTCCGGAGGGTTTGGCGACCATAGGAATGTGTTTAGTGGGTCCAGGAGAGAGTAGTTCCTGTTGGGGTGTCTGTTGAGCAGATTCTCCTCCTATGGTTTAGAAGGAAAAAAAATATATTATTGGGAAAGGGATGGACCATCAGGGCACCCGATTGAAACGATTTGGGCAGGAGCCTGGGACTGCCTTCTCGTTGTTGTTAACATTTGGTGGCTTGAGGGTGGGCTCTTTGACCCCATCTATTGAGAATATTCTGTCAATCGTGGGCTTGATTTTGCAGATGTTCGTGAAAACTTTCTTTTGGAATGAGATTCTTTTCCCCTGACGCGGGTTTCGCGCAAGTGTCTCTGTTTGTGGATCCACAAAACCCTTTTTGGCCCTTCACACAGAAGAATCCCTGATCACTAACAACTGCGCAATCTTGATCAAATCGCTTTTCAGATTATTCCAGTGCTATAGGCAGATGCCTTGCTACAATAGATTGTAGAACAAAATCATCATCATCATCATCATCATCATCATCATCATCATCATCATCATCATCATCATCATAGACGTGGAAGCGACTCTAAAGTTTAAAAACCTGGACGTGATTACGGACGTGGATGAGCTTGTCATGGCGCTGTGCAGGTGGACACTACAGCCGGAAAAAGTTAGCAGAGACACAGGTGGCCTTGGTTAAGTTATCTGTGTGGCAGACGCTAATAAGTCCGCAAAAGTAGAAAAACTCATGCCATTTGACTGATCGGTATGTTCGCTGGCCATACACGAGCCACCGAAGGCTTACTTCAGGTATCTTGATCTGGGACACAATTCATGGGACTGTAATGGCCCTGATAGGAACAAGCTTTGTATGCGATGTGAAGGCCATAAAACGAAAGGCTGCTTAAACTCTCTCAGATTTGTTCCGAAAAATCCGACCTCGTCGATCCAAGGCAGTGCTGAAAATTTCATTTCGTCTTATCTAAATTGAACCACCTACAGCTCATTTCAGAAGCTGAACCTGAGAATATGGTATATGAAAAACTTGTGCGGCTAGACCAGTTCTGCAAGAAAGTCACGGAAAAACCGCTATTTTTCGAATATTTAAAGGTAAATGTCACGGACTACCTTTGAAAAATGCCAAATGATATTCACCGTGAATATTATTGCCATTTTTTAAGATATGACGAAATTAAATTTTCAACACTGATCCAAGGTGCTCAGCCTTCAAGAAAGCCTAAATTGACTTTTCACAGTACAGGTAACGTAGCTGAACCTGAACAGTCGGCTACTGGGTCGCATTTGGGTTCGACAACGGGTAAATACCCAGTCCAGGAGTATGTGTCCAGTTAGTAACGGTGCTTTTGCATGTATACGATGCAACCATGCCTAGGCAAGACCACCCTAGGAATGGAAGACCACCGTCGTACTGGTGAACTTAAGCTCAGCGAACTGCTGAGAAGCAAAATGAACGATGGGTGGCATTCGCGACTGCCGAAGTCGCGCTCAGGATCAAGACATGGACATTGGACATGGACAATTAAACAGTTCTGTTATGAGAGTCTCTGTCAGAATACCAATACGAACCCATGGGGTAATGCCTACAAGGTCGTGAGACCCAGGATAAGAGGTGTAATGACTCCTAAAGAGTAGTCTCCAGAAATGCTGGGGAGTATCATCCCGAGTTATGATTCGAGTCATTGTCCTCTTTTAGTAGGACCTCTGACGACTAGGGCTGGCGATTAGGGGAGAGTCCCCGATGAGGAACATTTTTTTCTAGACCTTAACATATATAACCCCTTAAAACTAGCTATTGCAGAGGCTCTTTGGATGTTCAAACCTGTTATGCAGAAACTGCTAAAAATGTTGATTTCACAAATGTTTCAAATTGATTCAATAATATTGATGAATTCGATGAATTTCTAGTTGGGTCTTTAATTAAGCTAGTGGCTATGGATCGCCAATCAATTTGGTTCAATTCCCGTTCCGGTCGGGAAAATTTTCTCGACTGCCTGGACAAAGTGCATAATTCCTTGTCACACAATATACAAATCCATGTAATGGCAGGCAAAGAAAGCCCTTCAATTCAAAACTGTAGAAATGCTTAAAGAACACTAAGTTGAAGAGAGGCAGGCCAAGTTCTAGTCTGGAACGCTGAGCCAGGAAAAAAGAAGAAGTACACAGATCGAAAAAAAGAGTGTAAAATTCTGTGATATATGATGCACATAATTGGAGCGTAGGATATCATAGAAGTTTACATGACATATCATGTAAAGTTCATGAAATATCATGTAAACTTCCATTAGAGTTTACATGATATATAACGCAAATTTACATGATATATCATGTAAACCATCATAACATTAAGTTTACATGAGAAAAATGAAGTTTACATGACGTGTAAATCTCATTATTTTTATCTGTGTAGTTCTAGGTAAAAATACAACTACTCCACCATGCTTTCTAGCCTTTACGAAAACTTAGAAAATTTGCCACTATACCGGTGTTGTCACTCCAGACATGCACCCCACCGTCTCACAGCTACAACAACAACAACAACGAGGGACATCGTCAGGACTCCAATTGCAGTCGTAATTTCGTCGTTAGCGGCCAATTTGGCAAGTCGGAGCCCGATTGTTATTCCCCGCACGTGGATCCACATTTTCATTAGACTTCCTTTCAGTCGATTTCCTTAACGAAGGAGGATGGATTCCCGAAGGCACCACCACGCCCTCAAATCTGTGCAAGCCGCCTTCAAACTCCGTGGGTACGCTTGGCTGGACCGCCTGGTGCTGGTGAGCCTGTCTGTTGCGAAATAGAAGGAAATCGAAAATGATGCGCCCCTGTGTCCCCTAGCGGATGCAGCCGCAGAAAAACTAACTAACAAGCTATTTCTCGGTCGGTTTTTCTGATAACTCAAACTCATTCACTTAATATTCAGCACGTGTTCAGCTGTACAGGGGCAGCATAACGAAACAGTGTAGAATCGGTGGTGGTAGATACCAGAAAGGAAAATGTTGGGATTTCATTCAATTTGACGTGGGTGGGTGTTGACGGATAAGATTTATCCAGACTCGTTGGCGTCACTCCGACTGGGGAAACAAAGTTCTGCAGAATTGCTCGTGTTGGATCCCATGAATTGCATATCCCTTCTTCATTTGGTCTGGCATGACTAACATCTAGCTTGTTTTTGCCGTATGTACAGTCATAGCACAATTATGGGTCACTCTGTCACAATTATTAGTCAGTTAGTTCACCATGTTAATCAAATGGATATGACCCATAATTGTGGGTGACCCATGATTGTGCTATGACTGTACCGAGATCGATGCCAGCCAGCAGCAGTATCATCAGTCACTTTTAAGAGATCAAAGCAGTTGGCTTAACAAGTTGCTTCTCGTGTGGATAATATACACGCTACTCAGCGAAAGTTTATTGAGTGCACATCTGAGTGGTGTCGATTTTATCGCCTTGGCGCGGGATGAACGGCTGATTCCAACCGATTTCATGAATATTTGATACGAAAAGCATCACATTGAATCTCGATGTCACTTATGGAACGACGACGGCGGAGCGATGATTGTCAGGAGGGTGATAAATAATGATGATTCTCCTCCAGCTGCAGCCCTTTTTCCCTGTGGCAGGACTGGCCGAACTTGTCACAAAATCACGCCACAGGGACGTGCCTAAGTTTATAAATAAATAATTCAAATTCCAATAAACCCAACCATCCTGTTTTGAGCCAGTACGCAGTGTAGCACCAATTCACACCGGTTGGTGGTGGAGAAATGTCCACCCTCACCCACACCACAGAACCCACAATGAAGCCTAACAATTCACCTCAATGAGAATCGGGAGGAAAAAAGTTGTTCCCCAGCGCCGATTTCCCTCCAGATGTACAGTGGGACGGAACTGGAAAATAATGGTCAAATAATTTCGAGGGCGATTGAAAAAGCAGACAAATTACATTGATGATAAGTACGCCATTCAAATTCATTGCGGAACATCCGTAGATTTATAAAACACACTACACCATCTTAAACCAGAGGTTGCATAAACTGTACGATCATTACCATGAGACAACGGATAACATAGGAAACACCCAGTGGTCCAGTGGGAAATTTTCCGTTTGACGAAAAATTTTCCCCGACTGAATCGAGAGTCGAACCCACACTCCGAAGCCTACAAAACGTCTGCGCAGCTGACGCCGCTAACCGCATGGCCATTAATTCTGCAAAAAAGTGCTTTGAAAATTGGATAATTTGCCAATTGTTTAACACTCCAATTGCAGAGCACTGGCATTACTCAAACTGTTAGCGTGACTGCCAGTTTGTTTTTTTATACAGAGGCGATCCAGTTCCAGGGTTATTCCGGATGACCTCAAGGGGTTTCAAGGGGGTTCAGGGTCGTTCCAAGCGGGTTTCGAGGGGTCACAAGCGTTCCATGAGGTTTCAAGAGATTTTAGGGGGTTTCAGCCAGGGCTGCTTCAGGGGACTTTAGGGGTAGCCAAGGGATTATCAAGGGGCTTAAAGCATTCCTGGGGATTTCAGGGAGTTTCAGAAAGTTACAGACGTTCTGAAGGATTTCAATCGGTTTCAGGAGAGTTCCAGGGTTGTTCTATGAGAATTCATGGAGTTGCAAGGGCATTACAGGGTGATTCAGGTGGTTTCCAGGGGTTCCGTGAGGTTTCAGAGGCGTTACAAGGTTGTTATAAGGGACTCAGGGGATATCAGAGGAGCCACTCAATCCAATGAAAATTCCTTCGGAATATCCATAAAATTTCCTGAAAAGCCCTGATACGCTTCTGAAACATACCCCGGGAAGCCCTCCAAAACCCATCTCATACGCCCATGAAACTTAAAATGAAACTCTGACATGTAGATAAATAAAATTTTCAACTATTAGTGTGAACCGTTCAACAATAACCGGAAATCAGTTCTATTTAGAATGAGTTACCATAAAGATGCATTGAATATTGGGGATGCCGACTTCTAATACAAATATTTTGATTTCTCTTAGAAAATGGAATTAAAGGGGACTTAAATTCATTGGATCCTTGATTAAACATATGGAAGAACATTTTTTTTAAAAAAGAATCGCTGAAGAAATTCAAGAAGAAGTTCCAGTGGCTCCATGAAGGTATTTTCCGAGGTATTCCTTGAGAAATCCCCGGAGAAATCCGTGGAACAATTGAATAATAAATTCTCGTTTAATTTTTTTGAACAGACGGAATTCCTGGGTATATTTTCCAACAAACATCTTTTAAAA
Organism: Aedes albopictus; assembly: GCF_035046485.1. Lineage (NCBI taxonomy): Eukaryota > Metazoa > Arthropoda > Insecta > Diptera > Culicidae > Aedes > Aedes albopictus. Next base: position 188,736,646 of record NC_085138.1, read on the forward strand.
TTCTAAACAAAATCCCTTAAGAAATTCCCAATGAAATTGGAAGTCATAAAAAAAACATGAATGATGGTCCCAAAGAAACCCTTAACTAATCGCTGAATAAACTCTCGTTGGAATACCTGGATAAATTGCTGATAAAATTAATGTTTTTTTACTTTTTATACAAGCTTTTTCTTTTTGGAAATCAATAAATCAACAAATATATATTTCCAGAGTCCCTAAAGAAGGTTCAAAACGGACCGAAACGTCGGATAAAATAAAATAACAGCGTTTTTTTGTCATGACTGAGAAGCCACAAAACATCGGTTTCCAACTACAGTCGAGCACACCTATGATACAAAAGATGTAATTTATTGAAAAATCTTTAAAAAAAATGATAAAGTCTCTAAATGGATGAAATTCCTCAAAATATCTGTTGAAAAAATTCCGAAAGAATGAATTTCTGGAGGATTCTCATTTTTCTAGAAGGAATTACATAAGAATTCCTGAGAAGTTTAGGGAAAAAATATTAGAGAAGTTCCAATGAGAATCTCCAAAACTATTTTCCAACAAATGTGGTGAAACTTTTCAAAGAGTTTTTAAAGAAATATCCGAGAACACCCGAAAACAATCAATGGAATCCCTGGAAGAATATAAATGAACTAAAATTAAAGTTAACTCAACAAATAAAAATAAATGAAAATTGGGATTTTGTTAAATGTTATACGAGTTTATTTTAAACTATTTTTCTATTTTGATCAAAAAAAGGATCAACTATTTCTCAAATATGTGAATTTTCAGACCTCCTCAAATAACATATGAACTTCTAAAGGTATCTCGGGATGAATCAATAAAATAGCCCGGATAGAATTTCTGCAGAAATTCCTGCAGGAATCCTTGTAGGAATCCTGGGAAAAAATCTTGAAAAAGTCTTAGGAGGCATCCTTAACAGAATCTCGGAAAGAATCTCTGGGAGAATCCTTGACGAATCCCAAATTGAATTTATAAAGGAATCCTGGAAGGAATTTCGAAAAAAAAAATCCGATAAGGAATCTCTTGAAGATTCTATCAAAGAACCCCTGGAAGAATCCTGATGTGGAATCTCTGAAAGAATCCTGGAGGAATCTCAGAGAGAATTCCTGAAAGATTCTCGGAAGCAATTCCAGAAGGAATTCTGGAAGAAATCCCAAAAAAAAATCACGTGAGTGATCAATGAAAAATTCCCGGCCCTATCTTTGAAGGAAATCCATATGAAATTTCTCAAGAAATCCCTAAAAGAACCTCGGGAGAATTCTATGCAGGAACCTTGAGAGGAACTCTTACGGAAATTTCGGTAGGAATTAATAAGTACCTCTCAAAAAATCTCTTGCGAACTCCCCGGGAGTTCCTGAAGGAATTCCTAAAAAAAATCCCTGAAAGAATCCCAAGCATAATCTTAGAAGGTCTGATGGCGAGAATCTTTGAAAGAATCCTTGTAACATCCTCGGGTGGAATATCGACCTCAAACCCGAAAAAAACCTACAGGAACATCAACAGGTATCAATGAAGAAGTCTCAGCCTGAAGAAATCGCGGGAGAAGGAATTTTGGGAAAAATCCTTGAAGATATCGTGGATGAATACCCTGAAAAGATCCCGAGAAAAATTGCGGTAAGAATTCTTGAGAAATCTCCGAATGATTCCCTGAAAAAAGCTTGAAAGGAATTCCGGAAGAGTTCAACGGAAACTCACAAGACGGAATCCCAGAAGAAATCAATGGAAGAATTTAATAAAACCGTAGAAGAAGCCCGGAAGGAATCGCAAAAGGAATCTCGAGAGAATCACGGGAAGATGCTCTAATTATAGGATTTCTGGTAGGAATCCCTGTTAGAATTCCTAGAAATAAGTGACGGAAATCCATGTGAAATTTCTCAATAAATCCATGGAGAAACATAAAAAAAATAAAGATACCTGGAAAGTATCCCGGCAGGAATCCCAAGAGGATTCTCAAGAGTAATCCCTGAAGGAATTCCGAGCGGTAGCACTGGAAGAATCCCAGGCAAATCCCCTGAAGGAATCCCAGTATGAATCATTGAAGGAATCTCTGAAAATGTTTTTGAAAGAATCCTGGAGGAATCAATGAGAAAAATCTTTGAAATAATTTCAGGAGAGTTTTTCGGAATGAATCCCAGAAGCAATTTTGTAGGAATCCTGACAAGAATCGTTGATAGAATCACGGCTGAAATCCCTACAGAAGTCTTAGAAGAAATCAAAGGGGGAATCTCTACATTACACAGCGCAACATTTGTTTGTCTCAAGAGCAATCTTATGAGTCTCCGAAGGATTTTGGGCCGCTGAAACTGAATCCGGGCTCAGATTTGCTCTAACACGTCACAATTTGGAGCTTTAACTCAATTTATAGGGCAAAATATGCGATTTTGGTCTTTTTTGACTGCAAGCCATTAAGCAAGGAAATATTTTTTAAGCAATCAAAAGGTTAATTGGTTAATTAACATCTAAATTAACGACTCATGCAAAATATTTCGTTTTACCTAATCAAATTTGATAGATTTAAGCATTTTATGTTAGTATGAAAACTTGCATGCAACTTTTGGAGGATGACTTGTATGGGAAATATCGTACCTATCATAAATCGCTTAAAACTATCAAATTCGATTTGATAAAACGAAATATTTTGCATGAGTCGTTAATTTAGATGTTAATTGACCAATTAACCTTTTGATTGCTTAAAAAAATATATTTCCTTGCTTAATGGCTTGCAGTCAAAAAAGCCCAAAATCGCATATTTTGCCCTATAAATTGAGGTATAGCTCAAAATTGTGACGTGTTAGAGAAAATCTGAGCCCGGGTTCGGATTCAGCGGCCCAAAATCCTTCGGAGACACATAAGTTTGCTCTTGAGACAGACAAAAAGTTATTTTTTGTTACGCTGTGATTGGTCCATCAGTCAATCCTGTAATCATATTTTCTCTGTCAGGTTGCCATTTGTTCGCAGCATTAGTTACTTTCATAGCTTGAGTTTTGTCTAGGAATATCTTATCCTAAGGGGGCCTTTCGACTCAGGTTTTAATACGAGACGTTTACATTTTGTGCATTAACCTTAGTATTTTATTACAAGCTAAAATAGTACATTTAACACAGAAATAAAACTTGTAATAGGTACTTAACAGTTCCTCGCGCTTTGACTTGTCTCTATGGAGGGTGTGCGCTACAATGGGTTGGAACTTTAGTTCTAGTGTTCCAATCTTTATGAAATGAAACGTTCGATTTTTCTTTATCCCCATGAGGTAGGTAACCCCTTAGATACTCTGAAGGAATCTTTGATAAATCCCTGAAGAAATCCTTGGAAAATCATCGAGAGGAATCCCTAAAGGGAGGAATCCCAGCAACAATCTCTGCAGGAACCACTGGAAGAATCATAGCTAAAGCCTCTGCAGGATCCTGAGAGAAATCCCGGGAAGAACCCCTGAATGAATCTCGGGAGTAAAACCGAGAGGATTCCCTGGAAGATTCCCTTAAGGAATTCCTGCAGAAATCCTTAGACGAATACTTGAAGGGATCTCTAAAAATCCCGAGAGTGGGTTATTGGGAGCAATTACCAGAGAAATCGTGGTACTTTTAAAGAATTATCGGAAGGAATCACGGGATGGTTTCGGTTAGGAATCCTAGGAGAAATATCAGGACGAATCGTCGAATATTTTCATGGAGAAATTCCTGCAGGAGACCATGTCTGTAAGACCTGAATTTTCATGTGTTACTGCAACATCTAGCGAAACAATTTCAAACTATAGACTATTAGAATAGAATAACCAGCAGTCCCGGTCCTGTGTTTGAGATAGGAGAAGAGGTCTTCCGGAACCCGTTTCCAGGCAAGTATGCATCAATTTTGAACAGTTCGCTACCTGAAATACCTCCCGCTTCCAGTCGCCACGCTGACTCCAGTCGCCTCGTTCGCAATTCATCACGGTCCTCACCACTCCGTAGCCATCCACCGGGACGCACACTTGCCTCAAGCTCTAAGGAAGCCTCTCATCCGCTCAACACAGTCGTGCCATTCCAGCCAGCGACCAGCAGTCGTCCCGGTCCTGTGTTTGAGATAGGAAATGAGGTCTTCCGGAACCCGTTTCCAGGCAAGTATGCATCAATTTTGAACAGTTCGCTACCTGAAAAACCTCCCGCTTCCAGTCGCCTCGCTGATTCCAGTTGTCACGTTTGCAGTTCATCACGGCCCTCACCACTCCGTAGCCAACCACCGGGACGCACACTTGCCTCAAGCTCTAAGGAAGCCTCTTATCCGCTCAACACAGTCGTGCCATTCCAGCCAGCGACCAGCAGTCGTCCCGGTCCTGTGTTTGAGACTGGAGATGAGGTCTTCCGACACCGATTATCAGGCAAGTACAACCCGCATTTGAACAATGCGCTTCCTGTAACGTTTCCCGCTCCTAGTTCATTGACTCCAGCTGACCATGGACATCATTGCCAGGATGATGAACGTGCTTCTTGTTCTGCACATATGGTGTCTGCCGAGCATCATAGATTGACGAACGCTGAATCTAGCTGTGGACCACTACAACTACGAATTTATTATCAAAATACCAGAGGGCTTCGTTCGAAAATCGATACGTTCTTCTTAGCAGTCGGGGAGGTTGATTATGACATCATAGTGTTAACAGAAACTTGGCTCGATAACGCTATATTATCAACTCAGCTATTTGGGAATGCATACACAGTTTACAGAACTGATCGCAGTAGGCTTAACAGTAGGAAAACGAGAGGTGGTGGTGTTCTGGTGGCTGTTTCAACAAGATTTAATTCTTGTGTTGACCCTTCGCCGGTTAGTAGTTGTTTGGAGCAGCTTTGGGTGAAGGTCCTTCTTCGTGGGTTTGCTGTCAGTGTTGGAGTACTGTATTTACCTCCTGATCTCAAAAACGACGTTTCTCTGCTTCAGCAGCACTTGGACTCAATCGAATCTGTCATGTCCGGTTCGAACCAACACGACTTCACCCTTCTCTGTGGTGACTACAATCATTCCGAAATGCTTTGGCTACCCTCTGAGGATGGCGGCCTAAAGATTGATAGCAGAAGTTCAAATCTCTCGGGAGCTGGTAGCGTGCTTTACGATGGGTTTTGCTTCCATAACTTGACGCAAATTAACTCGAAAAAAAAAGGCGCGTGGTGGTATTCTTGATTTGGTTTTGGTGAATGATACGTCGTTGCCAGCCTGCCGCCTTTCCGAAGCTGCCGAATCGCTCGTTGGTATCGATTCCGCTCACCCTGCAATTGAAATCGATATTGCGATGTCCCTGCCGGTGAAGTACGAGCAAGTTCCTGTTGGTACACGTTTCGATTTCCGTCGTGCTGATTATGAAATGCTCACCAACGAACTCTTATCTGTTGATTGGCGGTTTTTGGACTCAGACTGTGACCTGGATGACATGGTGGAATTGTTCGGCAGTGAAGTTCGTCGGATTATTGAGCTGCATGTACCACTTCAGCGTCCTCCGTTGAAACCACCCTGGGCGAATCGACATCTCCGCAAATTAAAGAGGCGAAGAAGGTCAGCTCTTCGAAAATATAGGCGTAACCGTTCTTCACAGCTGAAACGTTGCTTTGTGTTTGCCAGTAACAAGTACACTAGCTACAATCGTCTTTCATACGCTCGATATGTTGACCGAGTTCAGAGGAATCTCCGGCTTCATCCAAAACGTTTCTGGTCTTTTGTGAAGTCTAAGCGGAAGGAAGATGGACTACCGACTGTCATGCGTTATGGGGATTCATCTGTGGAGACTGCTGCTGGAAAATGCAACCTTTTTGCGCGACACTTCAAGGCTGCCTTCTCGAGCGTTGATGTTACGCCCACACAAGTCGCTGAGGCAATCCGTGATACGCCGTCGGATGTAATCGATTTCGGCGTATTTGATGTTACTGAAGAACACGTTCTTGGTGCTATCCGAAAGTTGAAATATTCCACATCACCCGGACCAGATGGCATCCCGTCATCGCTTTCGAAAAGGTGTTCCGCTGCTTTTATGATGCCGCTGATGAAGCTGTTTAATCGCTCGCTACAACAAGAAACTTTTCCGGCTGGTTGGAAAACCTCCTTTCTTTCACCTGTTTTCAAGAAGGGCGACAAGCGTGATATTGCCAACTACAGAGGTATAACATCTTTAGCCGCATGCTCGAAACTATTTGAGATTATCGTGAAAAACGTTCTTTTTGAATCATGTAAGAACTACATATCTACGGCACAACATGGCTTTTTCCCGAAACGGTCAGTGGCTACTAATCTCGTCGAATTCACTTCACTTTGTATTCGTTCAATGGATGCTGGAAAACAAGTGGACGCGATTTATACGGATTTTAAGTCGGCGTTTGATCGCGTGAACCATAGCATGCTACTCAATAAGCTTGGAAAACTGGGAATGTCAGATGGCTTTGTCAGATGGTTTGACTCGTATTTATCTGGCCGGTCTATGAGAGTGCGTATCGGGTTGACTCATTCGGATTCTATTTCCATTCCCTCTGGAGTGCCCCAAGGAAGTAATCTTGGACCACTATTATTTTCGCTGTTCATCAACGACGTAGCGTTTGTACTGCCCCGCGGCGAACGTATTTTCTATGCGGACGACGTGAAGATCTTCATCGTGATCACCTGTATTGAAGACTGCGTTACACTACAGGAAGCGTTAAGCTCTTTTGAATGCTGGAGCAGGCGAAATGCTTTAGAACTTTGCGTGGCAAAATGCTTTGCAATTACTTTTTGCAGGAAACGGAATCCTATCCATTTTGACTATTCATTATCAGGTGAAACGCTGGAACGCAAAAAGGAAATCAAGGATCTTGGAGTGATACTGGATACGGAGATGACTTTCAGGCCGCATTACGATGATGTGCTTTCTAGAGCGAATAAACAGCTGGGCTTCATTTTCAAGATTGCTGATGGGTTTCGAGATCCTTTGTGCCTTAAATCTCTATACTGTGCTTTAGTTCGCTCCATCTTGGAATCGGCAGTAGTAGTTTGGTGCCCGTATAGTCAGAATTGGATTGACCGTTTTGAAGCTGTGCAACGTAAATTTTTGCGATTAGCTTTTCGGAGCCTTCCCTGGCGTGACGCTGTTCATCTTCCGCCATATGAGCACCGGTGTATGCTTTTGGGGCTGGATACAAGGCTGGATACTTTAGCGAAAAGGAGGTCGTCAATGCAATCCAGCTTCATAGGAAAGCTTTTGAATGGCGAGATTGATGCTCCAACTTTACTGTCCGAGCTTCCAATATATGTTCCAGACCCGAGCAGAGGGGAATATCAAATTATTAACTACGAAATCACAAAACCTGTTTTTATATCTTGTTTTGTTATTATTGAATTATCAAGGCATTACGTTTCCATAACATGTTTTGTTGGACAATCTTATTTTGTTATGACCAAGCAATTGGTATGCAGCCCTTAAATAACATCTCAATATTGCATTCTGTTGTGGAACAAGTTTGGTTATTATTGTATTATTGAGAGTGCACAAATACTTTATGGTATTGCTATCTAAACTAAAACAAATTTTGAAACAAAACCTACGTCATTCTACAACGTTATTTACAGCATTTGAGGGAAAGCAACTGCATATTCACTCATCAATTTGTCTTCCTCTTCCATTTATCATTACATCCAAACTGAGACAAAGTGCATGCCCCATATCACTAGCTAGTATTCCGTGGGAAAAAGTTTGCATAATGCACCAGAAAAACTGTTTAACGATTTTTTGAAAAGTGCGCAAAGTTAGGCCCTAGGTGCGCAAAGTATGGTACGCTTACGGTATCACATTTGATAAGAGGTGTGGTATATTACGTGACATGGAGGTGCTGCAATGTGTACAAAACAAAGTCCCTGCTGGGCGGCGCGAGGTTTTGCTAAATTTCTGAAATTGACTGAGTTGTAGCTGATAAGTACCCAAAATACCAGCCACTGCCTAAGTGGCGCAGTACCCTGCATGCATCTAAACGAGAACATAGCAGACGATATTGAAGGTTTTTAAGGTTTTCAAAGGGACGTTCCAGATTCCGCCTTTGACATGTGAATTTCAATGATAAAAATGTCAAACTTATGGAATAAACTTGTTTGAACGATGCTAATACAGACAGCTGAATCCAAAATTGTAGATGGTTTTGAATGGGATTTTTCAGAAATATTTTGTATTTCACATGTTTTCCCTGTCGTTTCAGAGGATGAAGTCGGATCTACCTATTTGAAAGATAGGTACAGGAATAGTTGAAAATACACCTATTAGGGAAGAGAGAAACTGAAGTTCTCAAACTCAAACTGAATCTCAAAATTGAGTAAACTTAGTTGAATTTATATGTCATTTTAACAGTACTGCTATTCTAACCTCTAATTATAACGTCAAAAAGTATCGAACAGACTATGTATTACGAAGTAATGAATGTTAGTGAGAGTGGAGATAGCAAATATGGTACCTACTAAATAATTCTAATCAATAAAAATGTCAACTATACAGACAATTCTGCTCAATTGATGATTGCATTTGTCTATTATAACTTTTTTCTTTCGGTCTATTATTATTCGATCATATATTGTTTGACATTATGTCATAAATATCTTTTTTCATTACTAAAAATAATCTAAAACAGAATAAAACTAAACAGCATCTGCAGAAGTAATCATATTGGCATATGATATAATTATCTTTTACCTTCGCTCACGTAGGTACGTGTATAATCGCCGTTCTCACAACGCGAACAAAACAAAAAATTAAATAAAATCATCTCCGTCTGGAAAGGATCTTTGTCGCCGCCAAAATGCACCCCATGACGAAGCTCAATCATAAATAGTCGACTAGCAACTTTTTCGTCGTTCTCTTTGTTCCGAAACAGCCGACGACGGGCCCTGCGAACGCCACCACTGTTATTAGTGTTACAGTGCACATGTCTGCGCACCGCGATAGCGCTGTTGGTAAGAGAGAGAGGTTCGTTGTTTGATCTTGCATTCAAATCTCTGTCTATTTTTGTCCTGCGACTGGCAAACATGAAATGGGGGAATAGGGAAACTGGCAATACGTAGAACCAGTAAAGCTTCTATCGTCCCTCACTGCAAGTGCTGTGATAGCCTCATTGGTAAAGGCGACTGGAAATTTACGATAGCAGGATTGGAGGTTCAAATCCCGTCGATGTTTGTAAGTTTTATAATGAATTCGAATTTTTTTTTATGTGACCTATTATTTTCTAAAAATAGAATAACACACTTAAAATCATTACCCAAAAATGAGTAAAAAAGTTAGTTTTTACCCTAATTTTGCTTTCGGAATGTTATCAATAACTGTTTAATATCAAAATTTGTTATTGAAATATTTCCCAAATTCACTGTTATTAAGTTGTTATTGCCACTAACAAAACATGTTATTAAATTGATTTTTCAGGAACAAATTTTTGTTATGTGACTTGTTATTTTGCCGCTTATGACAGACAAGTTTATAACTCAATATGTTATGTTAATAACATGAAAATTACTAATTCCATTATGCAGTTATTTTGCCAAAATAACGCATTTTGTTATGCTGTTGTTATTCTCTTCTGCTCGGGGAAAGACCGCTACGACGCCGCAATTTCCTCCACTTGGATCCTCGTAACAGCCGATATGGACAGCATGATCCCATTAGGTTTATGATTGTAAACTTTAATAATGTATTTGAACAATTTGATTTTAATTGATGTGCTTCGTACGATTTTTTGTTTTATAATGTTAGCTTTAATTATTTTTTATTATGTGATAATATTTTATTGTACTTGTTTTAACGTGTTATTTGTGTGACAAGATGCGGGTTTTTATGCCTGATTGAGGCTTTTCCCAGCCACACTTCATTAAGACCCGAGTAGGTCAGATGAAGATATATAATAAATAAATAATAAATAAATAATATGTATGATCAACTCTACCGAAGATACCAACTTCAAAATTCAAAATATTGTTAAGATAACAGGAAACCAAATTTTGCCTAGTGATAAGTTGTGATTCGTGTTCAATGGTCAAAACAATATTCAAAAAAATACTTTGGTTCATTTTGAAAATTTTGATCGACTAATTTGTATTCCACCCTTCTGTGCAACGCAGCCTCATTTAGGGGAGCGCGGTTGAGCAAATCACATTCCCGCACTACATAATGACGACTTTAATTAAATTTTGATGCTCCAACGTGTGTTTGCACATCAAACAGAACCAACAACCAACCAACAGCAGACGACGGCGAGGACGACGACGATGCTGACGGAACGGGAGCACAATACCTATGATGATTCCGAGAATGGATTAATCCCCGGTGGAATTCTGCCAGATTGTACGAGACAATCTCAAACAATCAACGCTCCGGAAAAGGTTGTTGGAATAAATCAGTGGGTGGGTGTAGGAGAAGTTTGTTGAAAAACGCTCTTTCTGTTAGAAGAGCCTTTTTAAAAATAACAAACTGGATTTTCACCACAATGGTTTTCATACGAAATGCTGAATGGAAAGTCTGAAATATATATGTACTTTTCAGGATGTAATTAATGTATTCTGAAAAGCATTGCACGTTTTCAGCGAATGTTATCCATACCAGGTAATGCAAATTAGTTGAATTCAGGATGTTTATAACATGAACTTAATACTGCCCATTATCAGCAGAAATTGTGGAAATTTACTTGCTATGACAAGAGAACGTTTATTGGTAACAAAACACACCTTTCGGTGATGTTGGCTTAGTCTAACTGGACGATATTCAAGAAGCATCTTTAGCAGACATTATACCCAAGACAGCTGTCCCTAGAGGCTAAGGAACATGCATACAAGCCACTTACAACGAAGCAATATAGCTTCTACAAAACTGAACAAATTTGGTATGCAGTCCAGCATTTATAATGAAATTGGCGTTACTGCTCGGAATCATCCATTTTTCAAAAGGTTTTATTAAGTGGGCCAGTGAAAGAATATTAGGGCTACCATCCAGTATAACAAATATAGCTGAAAACTTCTTTTCGAACATATTTGGATGAACGGTTAACTACGGTTACACCCTTACGAATCTGACCGCAAGAAATGTGCTCCATCCAGTTGAGAAGACGAACCCTTTCTCCGCGAAACATGCCCTATCGACAATCTCTGAAGGATCTCTCCTGTACTGGTAGCACCCACCACGGTATTCATGCTTGTCATCGTTGCTCACCATAGTGTCCGTCGTCGTCGTCGTCGCGTCGTCCTTGTTCCGAGTTCATATCTAACTGCAGGAGCGATTCGTGCGACGAAAAGATCGTCCATCGTGCTATTTTGTGGCTTTTGATGGCTTCTTTGCGAGCTGTTGCTGGCGAATGTCTGCACTCTACATGCTCGGAATGCCAAAGTCTGAATGTGGCATGCATGTCCTGTGGTAAGTATAATACACAGTGTAAAAAGGAAGAATTCTTCCCCCTCTGGATGTCACGTCACAGACACTTTTGTCGTCGTCTGTGTTTGCACTGCATCTGTGATAGGAATAACGAACCCGTGGTGGTCTCAGTGGAAAAGATACCGACCAGAAGCACCTAACAAGATACTAACAAAATTATAACAACCGTTGTTAGAAATAACATAATTTGATATAATTTTGTTATAAGGATTCTCATACTTGAATGACCATAACAAAATCGTAACAAAATTTGTTATTATTTAAAAAACAAAACTATAACAAAACTTGTATTATTTATTCAAACAGGTATGTAAAAAAATTTGTTACATTATGCGTATTGAAATAATTGCCTATAACATAATTTCGTAACAGATTTATTATAATATTTGCTATGATTTTTGTTTTTTTTTATTCTTAGTCACTTAACCTAATTTACAGCTCTATTGTCCACTGGGGCACTTCGTGAGCAATTTCATTGACAGCTGCACTTACATTTTGTACAGCGCCTAGATTCTATTCTACTTTATCGAACTGGTTGCCTTTCTGCTGCTTTCACTTTTTCTACTTTATACCTAGTAGAATGATGAGCACAAGGATGATTATGGATGACCGTTGTTCCTTTCCAGTCCGATTGGGGGTCCATTATGAGTAGCAGTTCGCCGATGTCCAGGTATCCGGGTCCGTTTGAGCCATGGGGCTCAGAAGAGGGTCAGTGTCAGTTGCTCTCGGGGGAAAAGCAACTGACGAAAAATTGCAAGTGCCGGGGCTGGGAATCAAACCCATGACCATCCGCATATGAAGCGACCGTGTGACCAACTACGCCACGGGCCCCGGCTGCTATGATTTTTGTAACAAAATAATTTCTAAATTTGTTAGATTTTTTGGTATTGACGCAAAAAAGTTTGATGATTTTTGTAATATTGACCACTCGGGAGAAAAGGTTAAAAACAAAACGTATAACATGGGTAGCATTCATTTATAAGCAACTCTAAAATCGTCATGTTTTAACACCCCTTCCTCTTCCAACCCGCTTTTTGGTATGAAAGTCCTAAAGTTTTTGTATTGACCTTATCGCTCGATTCTACTTCCCCCTCTCCCTTGAGCAAGGGAACGGCAACCTATTTTTTCACTATGGAGTTTGACAGGTTGGATTGTGCCTCCTTACGTGGAGCATAAATTTATGCTCCAGCCAAAATATTCACTAACACAGTCGTGAAATTTGAATGTTTACCTTTCTACGAGGGATATTGGTGCAAAACGCTAGCATCACATTAGATCTCATAAAAGTGTTGATCATGAAAAAGCTCCATATTTGATAGTTTTCAATTTGAAAGTGTCAATATTTAGGTAAAGTTCCTACAGAGAGTGGGAATTGTTTGTGAAAAGACACACAAGACCTCTTTTCGCAAACTTTGTTCGCCAAAGTGCGTTTTCCCTTATTTTCTCCCGCTGCTGTATTGTGTGAATGTTGGTATTAGTGATCTCTGGTTGCGCATGATAAGCGGCAACAAAATCAGATCACCATAGCACCCCCGTGCCCTTGAGCGTTACGTAATTTGTGGACGGCGTCATATTTGTTATGAAAAATATATGTTGATGACTTGTCGGATGTAAACATTATTATCAAAACAAACTGTAAGCTGGATATATAGCTGTGAATCAAATGCGTCACAGGTAGGTTCACTATTTGTTTTCTATTATTTTTTTTTTTTTTTGGGATTGAGTAGTGTGCGGTAGTTCGGCAGCAGCAAAGCTTCGCGCGCTCGCTTTGCTAGATTTTTGCGATTTTATTTTGTCTTCCCTCTGCGGGGCTCCGACGACGGGACGCCAAGCAGTCAGTAGTGTGCGGTAGTTCGGCAGCAGCAAAGCTTCGCGCGCTCGCTTTGCTAGATTTTTGCGATTTTATTTTGTCTTCCCTCTGCGGGGCTCCGACGACGGGACGCCAAGCAGTCAGTAGTGTGCGGTAGTTCGGCAGCAGCAAAGTTTCGCGCGCTCGCTTTGCTAGATTTTTGCGATTTTCTTTCCCCTTCTCTCTGCGGGGCTCCGACGACGGGACGCCAAGCAGTCAGTAGTGTGCGGTAGTTCGGCAGCAGCAAAGCTTCGCGGGCTCGCTTTGCTAGATTTTTGCTATTTTTTTCCTCTTCTCTCTGCGGGGCTCCGACGACGGGACGAGTGTGCGCGCGCCGTGGTTCGAGTCGGTTCCGAATTTTTCGCTTCCCTTCGGCGCTAGTTTCCAATACACTTTTAGTTGATAATAAATATTTTCTTTCATTTTTTGCATTTACACAAAAGAGTGAAAAATGTTACTTCGGGTTCGCCGGTCGAGAAAAAATCCGGGCGCCGACAAGTGAGTCGCGTTCAGTGTATTTCTGTGTGGAATAGACTAAAGGTTTCTGCTCCCTAGTGGAGTGGAGACGCGCTATAGAATTTTCTTTTTGGCTAGTTCTTGCGTCGAAAAGTGGTCGGTTGTTAACGGCGGTTTGTGTATATTGATCCATTGTCAAATCATATCACCAACCATAGGTGACTCCCGGACTGACAATGTACCTCACCCTACTAACAAAAAAATCCTTCCTGAGACAAACGTGGAGATGCAGCGATTCGCGGTCTTTTTAACAACGTTTGTCTTACTAACATTCCCTTCCATCCTCGATGACCGTAAGGACGTGGCCGGCGCCGTTATTGACCTTATTAAAGTTGAGAGCTCTCGACCTGTGTACATTGAGAATAGTAAGCTAGTCCCAAGCCCTATTCATTGGTTCCTTGTGCAATTTCGATTGCTCTGGTCAATCACGGAGTAGCAACTACGAATTGTGCGGTCATCTATGCTCATGCTCATGCTCATGCTCATGCTCTATTATTTTTTTTTTTTGGATTCTTTTATTGCACTCTAATCCACATCCGGAATAGTTGTTGGAAGATGTGCCAATCGAATGAAAATCCAACCATCAAAACAGCTGCTTTTATACAGTTTATTTTGTAATGTTGCAGCGCTTTGTACCGTTCTTTAGTAGAAATTGGAGGGACGGCGGAAAAAAGGCTTTTTTTAGTGAAACTACTATATAGCGAATCTGCGCGGAGTTGGTATACGACAAAACTTTAATATCTCAGTTTCGGGCGGAACTTAGCTAACGTATTCAGCATAACAATAGCACAGAGAAACAGACGTCAAACTCTGCTCGATTCCTATCGATCACCTTATTAACGGTTGATTAATATATTCGGTAGTAGGTCGATTGACCACTCGCGGCGCTGGCATAGTTTTTGCTTCTGTTTGACATTTGCTCACTACCGCCACCTAGTGGTGGCCCGGCCAAGCACAGTACATTTACACGCAGAAAAAAACATGGTAAAATCAAAAATATTTCAGGTAAACTCAAATAAATTGTCAATTTGTTCTGGCAACAGAAATGAAACTGTTTGGAGCAAATCGAACGTCACATTTGAAGCAAATTGAATCCATTTTTGAAACAAACATGTATCTTCTGACTGGTTATGTTAGAAACAAATGTAAAAATTTTTGTTTTTTTGTGGCAGGTCGGCCCTACGGAAATATTTGTTTTCCAATTAAATTTACAAAATTATTTTCTTCTTTAGGAAAATCCACTTCCCGCGTGGCATTTTCAATGCCAACATTATGTAGATAACATACGCTCCCGAAATCAATGGGATTTCGTGGAAACTTTTGGTGAAACTGGCCTTTTTTGCAAGAGGAAATCTTGTTTGGTGATGCAGCTGGAACTTGAGAATTTTGTTTATGTTCTCGACGGCGGAACGGGGGGCTCTTCAATGGGTATTGTAGAAATCAATATGTAATTGAGTTTGTTTTAAAAATTAATATTTTAGTTTTAAATATTTCATCAGTTTACCGAATAAACATGAATATTTTTGTTTCAAACGAACGAAATTTGTCTCCGTGTAGCATTGGGCGATTGCGTTTTCGTGACGATGCTTTTCAATGAAATTTGTTCTAAGTGTTACGTCTGTTTCTCTGTGAAAATAGTATAAGTGTTGTGACGTGAGAAAAGATCGTTTGGTTTCTAGGTAACTTTTGAGAAGTACGTATATGTTTTTGACATGAATGTTCTTGAAAAACTGTAACTCGGAAACCATTCATATTAGAGAAAAAGTGTTTGAAAAGAAATGTTAAGGAAACCAATTGGCTTTGTGAAAAAATAAACACTGAAAAAAAAAACATGTTTTACTCATAAAAAAACATATTTTAACACAACAATTAAAATTCTCAAAAGACGTTATTCTTTTACCGTGTATAATTTTGAAGGAAACTCAGGTGTTCTGGTCACAAAATGAAACATGGAGCAAACATTAAAAAAAAAGCTTTTCTAATAGTAATTTTGAAGGTTTTTTTTTGAATCGCTTTCGGTCGATAAAAGATATGTTTCAATGCCAGAATATGGTTCCACTAAAAATTTCGAATCGTAATGCCGTTATTAATTATCTTCCTAAAGTAACCGTTTCAGAGATATTTGAAAGTCAATTTCATGATTCTCTCAATATGTAAAAAATGGGCCCTTTTCATAAGTTATTTGTGATGCTCCATCAACAACACTATGTTAATTCCAACACATTTTTTTATCCCACCAACTTTCTTCTTGACACTCACTTGATTGGATGAACAGTTTGAAAGTTACATGAAGATTGTGAACTTCATATTGTAGAAACAAAGAAAATATCTTACGTTCTTATATCGAATGATGGTAATTGGTTGTTTTTTCGATAAACTACTCTAAGTAAGAACAACTAAATATGACTTCGAAATACCTGAATTTTCTGATTGATAATCAACCATACGTTTCATTGTTTTGAACAAGCGTCATTTTTTCTGCGTGAGCAAGTTTAAGGCAATGTGGCTGACAAACCCTCATTATGAAGATAATCAACCAGCTGATAATACCCAAAGTCACCCTATGTAAAACGATGGATATTACATGTGCTGTAATTTCCGTCCAGATGAGCAATTTTTCCGTTACATGGAACTTCCAATACTTTTGACTTGAATTTTACACAAATGACGTGTCTTTACACACGAAAACATGAGATCGATTACAGAAAATACCAAAACAGTAAGAATTTAATAATTATTATCATTAAAAAATGTCCTCTATATTGCCCAATTGAATCATGGAATTTGTTTATTCTTCCTATTTTACTTCGACCTTAGGGAGCATCCATTAACCTTTCATGACGCGCGCCAGTTTAATCCTGAAACGGCACCGTGCTTGCGCCGTATACGACGAGCGAGGTTTTTTGGTGTTGTACTTTTTCCACCGGCGCGCGTCCTGAAGGATTCAGAACGCAACGCTATAATTGGAAATTTTCAATCCTCCCTGCCTCCTCCAAACGTGACAATATACTCAATGGATGACCGCTTATGTGATGGATTTAAGTTCATTGCTTAAAATAAAATTAAATTTTGAACATAACTAAATTATATCTAAAGTTGTTATCATATCTGCATATGATATAATTGTGAAAGATTAAAACAAAATCTCTCACGACAAATCAAATCTTTTATGTGTCAACGAGCCCAATGTGACGTCATACTACCCCTCGCATGTGCGTCTGACATACAAGGATTTGAATGACGAAACTGGCAATACGTAGAACCAGTAAAGCTTCTATCACCACCATCTTCAAGAGCAGTGATGGCCTCATTGGTAGAGGCGCCAGATTTTTCCCGATGGAAGGTGTCTTGGTTCAAACCCCGTTCGGATCCAAAAATTTTATAACGTTCTGGAAACTATTTTTTTGTGTTACTTTTTTTTCTAAAAATAGAATAACACACTTAGAAATATTTACCCAAAACATGAGTATAAAAATAGTGTTTACCCTAATAGGTGTCAAAGGAATTATAACACAATTTGTCATAACTTTGTTAAATTCTATCATATTTCATGGAACAAGCTTTGTAATATTGTTGTTATGATCATAACACAAGTAATAACATTTTTGTTCTTTTCAGTGGGAAATTTGTTAGTTTTTGTTATTTTAACTACTAACGGTACATGTTTTATAACAACCCTTGTTATAAAAATTTATTGTAACAAAATAACACAGCTTGTTATAATTTTGTAATGTCCATCTAGTCGGGTACGCACCGGTGAAAGGATATTATATTAGAAACACTCGCTCGACGGCTCTGAATCTGAGTTGACAATGTAAAATTCTATGACATGTCACAAATTTCCCTGAGGAGCTTTAGCTGTCATCTTTTAGCTATTCTGAAAGAGGTACGTGGTAGTTTTGAGATGTGCTCATCCAGTTTGCTGTCAGTTATTTTCGAATGTTGCTACATTTAAATTTTCTTTTAAATCCATCTTATTTAGGCAGGTTCTTTCTACGCATAGTTTGTTTAGGGTACAGGCTGGGTATGTTGCACAATTCAGATCCCATTGTGATCCACCAGCCTCTGCCCAGCAACTCCTATCTGTACCTCCTCATGGTACCGACAGGAAACTATGAGCAACCTTAGGGAATATCGGGTAACCAACCCCGGTGGGAACTTTGGTCGTAGGCTGACAGGGAAGGGAGGGGGGTTTGCTTCGGCAAACCTGAGCGTCTGTTCTTCAGGAGGAGCGGCTCACAACAGCGTCTGATTCCCATGTTAGGGGCGGCTGATCTACGTCCGAGTGCCAAAGAAGGACTCTAAGCTCAGTGGGGGTTGGTGTCAGGCCCTACGAGCTATAGCCGTAAAAAAACATTGTAACGGAAAATCAGCAACAGAATAATACGAACCGAGACCAACGGCAACGACCTCAGCGAACAAAAAGGACTTGCGATTGGAAACTCGGTACGTGGAACTGCCGATCTCTCAACTTCATTGGGAGCACCCGCATACTCGCCGATCTACTGAAGGACCGCGAGTTCGGCATCGTAGCGCTGCAGGATGTGTGCTGGACAGGATCCATGGTGCGAACGTTTAGAGGTAATCATACCATCTACCAGAGCTACGGCAACACACGCGAGCTAGGAACAGCTTTCATCGTGATGGGTGCTATGCAGAGGCGCGTGATCGGTTGGTGGCGATCGGCGAAAGAATGTGTAGGTTGAGGGTCAAGGGCCGATTCTTCAACTTCAGCATAATAGACGTGCACAGCCCACACTCCGGAAGCACTGATGATGACAAACGCGCTTTTTACGAGCAGCTCGAACGCAAGTACGACCGTTGCCCAAGCCACGACGTCAAGATCATCATAGGAGATTTAAACGCTCAGGTTGGCCAGGAGGAGGAATTCAGACCGACGATTGGTAAGTAAAGCGCCCACCAGCAGACGAACGAAAACGGCCTAGGACTCATTGATTTCTCCGCCTCCAAAAATATGGCCACGTAGCACCTTTTTCCAACACAGCCTCCCTTATCGTTACACCTGAAGATCACTACAGCAGACGGAATCTCAAATCGGCCACGTTCTGATTGATGGACGGCACTTCTCCGACATTATCGACGTCCGGACCTATCGTGGCGCCAACATCGACTCCGACCACTATCTGGTGATGGTCAAACTGCGCCCAAAGCTTTACGTCATCAACCATGTACAGTACCGGCGACCGCGTTGCCAGACAAGGGCGAGCTCGATGAGGCCCCTCTAGAGGACTGCTGGAGCACAGTGAAAGCAGCCATCAACGACGCAGCCGAGAGCACCATCGAGTACGTGGAACGTGGAACGGGATCGACGGAACGAATGGTTCGACGAAGAGTGCAGGGCGGGTTTGGAGGAGAAAAACGCAGCGAGGGCGGTAATGCTGCAGCAAGGGACCCGACAGAACGTGGAACGTTACAAACACAAGCGGAAACAGCAAACCCGCCTCTTTCGGAGGAAAAGTGCTGCCTGGAAGAAGCGGAGTGCGAAGAAATGGAACTGCTGTGCCATTCCCAAGAAACACGGAAGTTCTATCAGAAGCTCAACGCATCCCGCAACGGCTTCATGCCGCGAGCCGAAATATGCAGGGATAAAGACGGCGGCCTCTTGACGGACGGAAGTGAGGTGATCGAAAGGTGTAAGCAGCACTTCGATCAGCACCTGAATGGCGTAGAGAACGTAGGCACGGCAGACCACAGCAACAGAGGAAACGACGACGCCAGTGCAGCGGAGGACGAAAATGAACCATCTCTCACGCTGAGGGAAGTTAAGGATGCACATTCACCAACTCAAAACCAACAAAGCAGCTGGTAAGGATGATATCGCAGCTGTACTCATCAAGATGGGCCCAGAAAAGTTGGCCACCTGTCTGCATCGGCTGATGGTCAGGATCTGAGAAACCGAACAGCTACCGGTGGAGTGGAAGGAAGGGGTAATCTATACTATTCACAAGAAAGGCGATCATTTGGAATGTGAGAACTTCAGGGTGATTACTATTTTGAATGCTGTCTACATCCCAGATCAGCTTCCGTCGCCTGTCACCTAAAATGAATTAGTTCGTGGGACGTTATCAAGCCGGCTTCATCGACGACCGGTCGACAACGGACCAGATTTTTATCGTACGGCAAATCCTCCAGAAATGCCGTGAATACCAGGTCCCAACGCATCACCTGTTCATCAACTTCAAAGCGGCATACAACAGTATCGACCGCGCAGAGCTGTGGAGAATCATGGACGAAAACGGCTTTCCTGGGAAGCTGACTAGACTGATTAAAGCAACGATGGACGGTGTGCAAAACTGCGTAAGGGTTTCGGGTGAACTATCCAGTTCATTCGAATCTCACCGGGGACTGCGACTACAACATCGCTCTGGAAGGTGTGATGCGACGAGTCGGGCTCAACAGCTGGGGAACGATTTTCACAAAATCCGGTCAATTTGTGTGCTTTGCGGACGACATGGACAATATCGCCAGAACATTTGGAATGGTGGCAGAGCTGTACACCCGCCTGAAACGCGAAGCAGCAACCACCTAGGTGCAATTTGATGAAAAATCGTCATTTTGTCACCTTGTCAGCCCCTTGCCAAGCGAGGGGTCCATCAATTTAACCCAACCAAAGATGTTTTCAACCTTTTTTATCATATTCTAGCGAATGAGCAAGAGAAAATTGAAATCCCAGAATTTATGTAAATGGCGGCCTGGTTTCAGCGAGAATTACTCCCCTGTTAATACTTTTTCAGGCTACATTTAACCCTTCAAGATTAAGTTCTGCTACATACAGGGGATAGTTAAAATAATTGGCAGGTAAAATTTTCACTTTTCAAAAATGTTCAACTAGATGGAACATTTCGAAAAGGGCATCAAATAATCTCAAATTTTTACTGCAAATTCATGTACTAGTTATGTATCAGGGGTCCAAATTTGGAAGAGGTCGGACTATTCTACACGAAGCTCGAAAGATTCTAGAAAAAGGTATGATTATTCGCTAGCCAACTTTGAGCTGTTATATTTCCGGATTCAATGAACCGAATGCAATGAAATTTTGACCATTTATAACTAATATAATGAACTTTAAAGACCGTTCGAATTAATTTGAAATTATTTTTAAGAAAAAAAAAGTGATAGCAATTTCATTTATTCTATGATTTTTTGGGTAATTTATATATTTTTCATATGCATCCCAATACTTTTTCAATTTAATGCTGACCATTTGGTTGCTTTGCTTCGAAACATTATTATATTTAAGTCAATTAAAGGCAATTTAAATGAACTTTAATTACCATCTCGAATTTTGAAGCGATGATAAAATATTTGATAAATTGGTGTTATATTAGAAAAATAATGTAATCGCTATAATTCTTTTTCATGTTAACCCTCTAATACCCAATTTTTTTATTGTGATCTAAATATCATTTTTTGCCATCTATAATCGATATAAACATGTTTTGGAAGATGATTCTTTTTAATTCTCGATTTTGTAATTTTCGGTTTTTGATTTTTCTAATTTTTATTTTTGAACATCCCCACACTTTTATATTTTTCCTATTTGGAAGACGGATTTTTTTTAGATGAAAACATTTTGAGATTTTATGATTATTGTTGAAATATTTTTATTTTAAATTTTTTTCATAGGAAATTTTATTTTCCGTGTAATTTGAAGGAAAATAATTTTAGAGTGTATTCAACTCTCTTAAACTATTCTACTATTATAGTATGATTTGGGATAAAAATTAAAATATGTTACATATGTTATATGTAGCGATTCAATACAAAATAAACAATGACTTCTGAAGTCACCTTTCACATCAATTTTTCAATGATTTTTAAAAAAAATGTAAATAAGCTTTAAAAGACACCAAAAACCATTTTGAGATATACAGAATAGTCCTTAATATCAGCCAAAAATATAACAATTTTTATTGCCAACGAAACAGAAATTACAAAAATGCTCAAACTATACCCCGTCTAAAGGCGGGGTTGGGTATTAGAGGGTTAAGAATTTGAAGTTTATTCAAAAGTTTTGAATAGCCATTATATTAATCATAAATGAGCAAAATTTCAGTATATTCGGTTTGTTGAATCCGGAGATAGATCAGCTCAAAGTTGACTATCGGATAATTATACCTTTCTCTAGAATCTTTCTAACTTCGTGTACAATAGCCCGATCTTTTCCAAATTTGGACCACCGATAAACAGCTAACCTTTTCGAAAAATTACAGCTAGTTGAACATTTTTATAGAAGTGAAAATTTTACCTGTCCCAATTATTTTGACTATCCCCTGTACCTTTTATTGCAAAAGTACACGGAACCGCCAACCCAAGCAACACACATGTTATATAAGAGTTACGATAGCGCATGTTTTGGTTGTATAGAAGTTAATTTTACGTAATTCTAACATCGTGTTGGAATTACGTCAAATAAACTTATATACAACCAAAACTTGCGCTGTCGTAACTAATATATAACATGTGTGCTGCTTGGGAAACTACCCAAAATTGAGTTCTTTTGACGCAGTTCCATAGTTCGGCCCAGTAAGCCAAAATTTGAGTAAATCGATTAAACTTACGCTAGGTAGATTGCCTTTACCCCTAGCTAAAAAATATACTCAAGAGTAGGTAAATTCAACCTAAGACCCCCCTCATTCAACTCAATTTTGAGTAAACCGACATTTACCCAAAATTGGCTTATTGGGGTCAAGGACCCCCTTTGGGTAGATGCATCTTTTCCATAGTTCCATAGTTCGGCCCAGTAAGCCAAAATTTGAGTAAATCGATTAAACTTACGCTAGGTAGATTGCCTTTACCCCTAGCTAAAAAATATACTCAAGAGTAGGTAAATTCAACCTAAGACCCCCCTCATTCAACTCAATTTTGAGTAAACCGACATTTACCCAAAATTGGCTTATTGGGGTCAAGGACCCCCTTTGGGTAGATGCATCTTTGTTTGTTTTTGACAACATCGGTGAGCCACAGAGGGAAAACAACCTAATTTTGGGTAACGAGTTTATTCGATATACTCAATTTTGAGTAAAATCGACCCAAATATTAGGTAGTTTGGATTTTCCGTGTATTGATGCTTTGGAATCAAATACTTTTTAGACCCTCTCAACAAATTAAAATTACGTAACGCTCAGGGGGGGGGGGGGGATGCTGCCTTATGTATGTCCTTCTAATTGTTGCTTCATATGACTTACATGTATACTATAGTCGAAAATATTTTCATACCTGTAAAGAAATGGGAAAAAATGTTATATTAATGTTTGATTACAAATACTAATTTTCATCAAAAATACTTGAAATATTGATCAACATTAAAGGCCTAGTGACAAGAATAAAAAATTATTTTGATTTATTTAAGCCACTTGATGGAAATTTTAACAAACTTATTATGCTTAGTGAAAAGGGGAACAGTTTTCAGTTTTTTTTCTAAATTGCTGTTCTATTGCTGAAGAATTTAGCAATTCGTGTAGCAATTTTGTTTTTGCTTTGCTGTAAGAATTTCTAGACGAACATTTGAAAAGGGCCTATCTGCATTTTGTAAACAAACATGTTTCTGTCTCTGCAGGGCTCATCTGCATCCACCCACGCACATCAACACCCTTAACAGATAGCTTGAAGAACACTCTTTCTGATAAGGGTGTTGATGTGCGTGGGTGGATGCAGATAGGCCCTACAGAGACAAAAACATGTTTGTTTACGCAAAGCAGATAGGCCCTTTTGAAATATTCGTCCAGATTTGGTGTGTTAATAGCTAAATTATTATTTGATTTCGTTTGCCGTAACACAGGGATTCCCAACCTTTTTTAGGTGGTGACTCCCTTTGAGAGTTGTCAAAACATATGGGGCCCAATGAAAATTTTTAGGAAAAAAAATTGAATTAAACGAACGAAACTGAGTTTTTTTGGGCACAGTAACGTAGCCAGAAATTTACTGTGGGAGGGATTTTCGACGATCAAAGATACGTTTTTTTTTATTCGACACTCACATTTTGTAAACAATGATATCATGTACCGTCAAATGGGGTAACTTGCAACACTTTTCGACTTTGAAGCAATATCATTGAAAATCTAAACATATGAAACATACTATAAAGCATCGTGTACACTAATTACCACGAGTAGAATACTATGCAGCAATTGATTTACCAAAATACGTTGCCACCTAATCAGGAGGTGCGAAATACATGCTTGTTGCAAGTTACCCCATCTGTGGGGTAACTTGCAACACATGGCATGAAGCTAAGATAGCTACCATTAAACTGCTTTTACATTCTAGTTCTTGCTCATATTATAAATTTTTGATGTAAAGCGTGGAAAATGCTTTGAAAAGATGTACACTAACCAACTGATATATGATTTTTTCATTAAAGGGTTGATAGTTATTATAAGCGAGGATATATGGTTTCACAGCAGGTTTTACGTCACAAATATTAAATATATGTAGGTAGAGCTCATGACTCAGTACTAGTTACAAAATGTCAACAATGCTTAATGTAATTATCTGAAAAGGTTAAGTTATTCATCTTTAGGTAATTTTCAGTTCGAAGTAGTGAATGGCTACTTTAGCTAAAATAACATGATTTAAACTCCCATTCAACTTTCTAAATATTAAATTTGGGCATTCTAGTGCAATAATTTACTCTTTTAAATTCAGAATGGATGTTGGTGATTGTTTTAAGATCGTCCATAAACTAAATTAAACTTTAATCGAGGTGAAACATGATAAAATTTCAAAATATGGAAGTCCTTATCTTTGTTTGAAGGTTACGTACAAAAAAAGATAAATTTAGGTCGACATTTGAAAATGAGCACGATACGCAATTATTGAATGATCCAATTCAATTATTTCTACTTGAAATATCGTGAAATGATAATAAATTATAGAAAGTTTTGTTAATTTCAACTGTTGCAAGTTACCCCATAGTGGTCGTCGCATATGATAATGATTTTTTACATTACTCAGTCGATAACTTTATCAAATTTTTATCGGTTAGCTAAGCTTACTATTAGGTACCCTAACTGCAAGAAAGGTCATCAGACTTCTCGCACTTACCATAGGAGAGAGGTAAAGCACGATTTTCATACTTGTTTTTATGGCATAAAATGAGCAAATCGTTTTGGCAGTGTAGCCAAACAATAAACAAATTTCAATTTGAGTTGTAGCTTAAAAATATTCTTCTGAAGGCGTTTTATACTAAAAATTTGTTCCTTAAATTGTGGCTTTTGGGGGTAGCGGTATACAAAATTAAAAATTGGTATAATTTGCACAAAATAGAATAAAAATTTAACAATGTTTTGGTAACATCGCGCCCCCCCTGGACGGGCTTCACGGCCCCCCAGGGGGCGCGGACCACCGGTTGGGAACAGGTGCCGTAGCAGATTGAACTTTTTGCAGTTTTAAAACATCACCTGCACGTTAAATACATTGTATATCGATGAAATTAGAAGCTGGGTAACATGCAAGTTTCGCTCATATTTCAACACTTCTGTTCTATTAGTGATAATGTTGCAAAACAGCCCCCAAATGACACCTAATTATGACGAGCGCCGCTCAAATGACATTGTAATCGCCACAAGGCTCCCAATCGCTGCGCTGGCAGGTAAACAGTCTAGCTCTGACGCCAAAGGATGTTTATCGTATGGCATTAACCAACGAGGACCATCCATGATACAGCTTAGCCAACAGCAGAGGTGGAAGCCGATATTTGACACCTTTCCAAGTGATGACGACAAAGCGAACTAGTCGGCGGCGGCGTGGGCGGGTGCCAGTCAGTGTCGCACATCGAACGTCAAACCATCAAATAACCATCAATTATGCGCTACCAGGCCGTTGGTTGGTAGTTGCAGGCATAGGACACATACCCGACACAGGACATAATAAGCCACTCTAACGAGCGCTCATCGGTCGGTCGGGTCGTCGTCATTGTGGCTCGTTCAGGCAGAACACAAAAAATGTGCTCAAAAACGTGTGGGTTTTCCTGAATGGCACAGAGGGGAGGGGCGGAAAAAAGCGGTCAAATATTCGGACAGGCAGGCAGCAGCAGGGCAGGACCCTTACCAGCCGATGTCACATATTCTCCCGGTCCCGAAACCTCGGGATTGATACAACAAATATAGCCCTCATTGTGCAGGCAGAGGAGGTAATCACGGCTGCCTATTACAATACGTAACACGATAGTGCTTTTATCGTCCGTCTATGCTATGCAACTGTCAATGCGCCGAACGGGGCGAGAAATCAATGTGCAGGGATTCATTATTGATACGTTGTGTTGTGATGTTATTGAGTTGGCACGTTTCGGACGGAATAGCTGTCTAATAACAAAAAATAACGAGCTGTAATTGGAACGTAGACTATCACATATCAGGCAATTTAACGGGCTTCCTGTAGTATTGGGTTTTATTTTTGAGTTCATTTGAATGATCAGAACGTTCTGCAGCACAATACATTTAGGGGTTTCTATAAATTCGTTTGAAAAGATTTAAGAAAGGTTGTTATAAAAGGTTGTGAACTTAAATAATAGTCAGAAATCAGTCAATAGCGGTAGTGGTAAGTTATCCCCCTTCGCGTGAACCAGGATAGCTAGGTCTCCTCTAAGGAGATCAGAGACAGGAGAAGGTAACTGTGCGCGTGATTTCAGCGTCGGGAATCCTATTTCCAAATTAAAATTTGGCTAAAATATAAACGACTCATAAAAAAGTGATCATTTTCCATAACAAAATCAGAAATTGCCAATAAAGAAGTAGGGGTGGGAGCAATAATAAACTATAAAATTTCCATAAACAAATCAAAAAGTGCATAAATAAATCAAAATTTCCCATAAATAATTGATTTTCGAGCAATAAAAAACGTCGGAATTTCCACGAATAATTCAATAATTGCAATAAATAACTACATTTTTTCCACCAAAACAGTTAAAATTTTCCATAAATAAATCTGATTTTTCCATAAATAATTTAAAAATTCCCAATTGAAAAACATCAAAAAAGCAATTGAAAATTTAGCAATAAATAGGAACTGATGAGCAAGGTAAAAGTACCGGCTGAGCCATGCGGCGAAGCCGCATAGAGGATTGAGGAACTGAGGCGGCAGAAGGCCGCCGATGTTTCCGAAATGCGATGCGCCGTAACTGCGTCGATTCGGTTCTAGGCAATCCACAGATCCAAGAATTTGCCCGGTATAATGCGAACAGAGATGTTATCCCTTTTTTAAGTCCGACGAGCGTTAGCGAGTTCGGACAGCAAGCGATTGTCTGTTACATTGCACAATAGTTTCAGTCTTTCAATCATAGTTCTATAATGTAGTATGTTCAAAAATTTTTGTTGGAAAAAATATAGTTTTTTATTGCAATTGTTCCCCACACGTTTTTGAGCACATTTTTTGTGTTCTGCCTGAACGAGCCACAATGACGACGACCCGACCGACCGATTTAGTGCTCAACTTCCGAGCGGAACAGACGTATCTTTGTATCGCTGTAGGCCGCGGAAGCCGTTCGCCGGCTATAGTTTCCATATTTTCGAAGTGTATACCGCGAGTAAAATCCACCGGTTGTCTCGCGTCGCGTTCAATCCCCCCCGCGCGCTATGTCCGCGATGAAACGCCGCGAGAACACATTTCGCATCGATTATGCGAATGTGCCAAAAATGCCATCTTCCGAAGCTGTTCACCGTTTTGCAGGTGAAACGCTAGGTCTGAGGCGGGAGGAGGTATTGCGGATCCAGTATAGCCGCAACCTCAGTGTCGCCTTTGTTAAGGTAGCAAGCCTCGATATCGCACAGCGAATCGTCGAGGTCAACGACAACAAACACGAAGTGGTCGTTGACGGAAAATCGTACAAGCTACGCTTGGTGATGGAGGACGGTGCCGTTGACGTCAAACTCTACAACCTGTCCGAAGATGTCACCAACGACAAAATCGTTAAGTTCTTGAACGCCTACGGTGAGACACTCTCTATCCGTGAGGAGGTTTGGGACGAGAAACACTTTTTTCCCGGGCTCCCCACAGGCGTCCGCATCGTCAGGATGATCGTCAAGAAAAACATTCCGTCTTACGTCAACATTGACGGCGAAACGACGATGGTGGCTTATTTTGGACAACAGCACATCTGCAGGTACTGCAATGAGCCTGCACACAACGGTGTCTCGTGCGTCCAGAATAAGAAGCTGCTACTGCAAAAGTTGGCAGCAAGCAACACGTCATACGCTGACGTCATGAAAAACGCGCAGACAGCTCGCGCGAGTTCTTCTGCACCTCGGTTTCAAAAACCGAAACCTCCCGGGCCAAAACCGGTCATCCCGAAAACCAACGGCGCCGAGCAGCAAAACCTAGCATCTCTACCGATAACATCCGAGCCAACCACCACCGGCTCAATGCCGCCTCCAAACAGCGTGAAGCAACAAAACGTCGGGACCGACATCGGTTCATCGTCAACGAACACAGGGCTGAGCGAAACCGACGAAACATGGACCAGGGTAACACGGCGGTCGGGGAAAAAAACAGATGGTAACGAAACCGATTCATCGACCTCTAGCAGATCTTCGCACAAACGGCCGGCTGGCAAAAAGATGCGATGTGATGATGCCACCGACTCTCAACACACAGACATCCTTCCATAAGCCAACATCTTCACCAGTTATAACATTGCGACGGTTAACGTGAATACCATCACGAACCCTACTAAAATCAATGCGCTACGTTCCTTTATTCGTACAACGGATATCGACATTCTGTTTATCCAAGAAGTGGAGAATGAACAACTCACTCTCCCAGGCTATAACGTCATCGCTAACGTAGACCACACACGAAGAGGCACTGCGATAGCCTTAAAGGAACACATCCAATTTTCGCACGTAGAGAAGAGTCTGGATAGCCGTTTGGTAGCGGTTCGCGTGCAAGACACCACGCTGTGCTGCGTGTATGCTCCATCTGGAACAGCGCTCCGAGCTCACAGAGAGCGCTTCTTCAATAACACGATCGCCTACTACCTCCGTCATCAGACGGAGCACATCATTCTGGCAGGCGATTTTAACTGTGTTCTGCGGCAGTGCGATTCGACAGGACACAATATGAGCCCTTCCCTTCAAGCCACTATACAACAGCTACAACTGCACGACGTGTGGTTGAAACTACGATCTAGAGATGCAGGCCGTACCTATATTACAGCACAATCATCCTCCCGACTAGATCGCATCTACGTCAGCGGCGGTTTATGTGAGCAACTACGAGCAGTGCATACACATGCATGTTCCTTCAGTGATCACATGGCTGTCTCACTACGTGTCTGTTTACCTCATCTCGGTCAAGAGCACGGGAGAGGTTTCTGGTCACTGCGTCCTCACCTCCTCACCAACGACAACATTACTGAACTCCAGACACGTTGGCAATTCTGGACTCGACAACGAAGGAACTACCGCAGTTGGATCGACTGGTGGCTGGAATGCGCTAAGCCGAAGATCGTTAGCTTCTTCCGATGGAAATCCAAAGAAGTTTTCGAAGAGTTTCATCGTGCACAACAAGCCCTACATGACCGCCTACAACGAGCATACGGCAGCTACTACCAGAACCCAGCAATGCTGACTGTGATAAACCGTATCAAAGGAGAAATGCTCGCACTGCAGCGTAACTTTTCTCAAGCCTTCGTGAGAATCAACGAGCAGCTGGTGGCCGGAGAGCCACTCTCCGTGTTTCAACTGGGTGATAGGCGAAGGAAGCGAACGATAATAACGCAAATCGACGGCGAGGCTGGTGAGTCCATTGAAGATTCGCAAGCCATACAACGACATGTACACCAATTTTTCTCCGAGTTGTATTCCGAACCGAACATTGCAGTAGATCAACCGAACGATTTCCAGTGTGACCAGATCATCCCGAACAACGATGCTACAAATGACGCATGTATGGAGGAAATTACCACGGCCGATATATGGGCTGCAATCAAGACAAGCTCTTCGAAAAAATCACCTGGACCAGACGGCCTCCCCAAGGAATTTTTCCATCGGGCTTTTGATGTCATCCACCGGGAGCTGAACCTCGTTCTAAATGAAGCCCTGGGATCAAACTTCCCGTCAAAGTTTGTTGAAGGTGTTGTCGTTCTTATCAAGAAAAGAGGACGTGGCAACACAGTACGTTCGTACCGACCAATCTCTCTTCTCAACTTTGACTATAAGTTGCTTTCTCGTATACTGAAAGCTCGACTCGAGAACGTTATGAGTACCCACGGTATTCTCAGCCAAGCTCAAAAATGCTCGAACGGTCAGAGGAACATATTCCAAGCCACGTTGGCTCTGAAGGACAAAATTGCTCAGCTGACAGCCCGAAAACAGGTAGCAAAATTGTTGAGTTTTGATCTCGATCACGCCTTTGATCGGGTAAAACACTCGTTCCTCTACAACAACATGCGCTCTCTCGGCTTCAATCCCCGTTTCGTAGATTTGCTCTCGCGGATCTCATCCATGTCCTCCTCTCGTCTTCTAATAAATGGACATTTGACGGCGGCGTTCCCCATCGAACGATCGGTGCGACAGGGGGACCCAATATCGATGCACCTATTTGTATTATACATACACCCTTTGCTCTCCGCACTGGAGCGAGTGTGTGGTACCGACCTGGTCGTGGCGTATGCGGATGATATTAGTGTGATTGCGTCATCGACCAATAAAATACATGCGATGCGTGACGTCTTCACCTGCTTCGGACGAATATCAGGAGCGGTTTTGAATCTGGAGAAGACGACATCCATAGATGTTGGCTTAGTGAATGGGCACCCTCTACAGGTGGACTGGCTAAGAACCGAAGACTCCATTAAGATTTTGGGAGTTGTTTTCACCAATTCCATTCGCCGTATGATTAGCCTCAACTGGGATGCGGCGGTTAATAAAGTATCGCAACTCATTTGGCTTCACTCTCTCCGGACGCTTACCATTCATCAGAAAGTGATATTACTAAACACATTCATTACTTCCAAAGTTTGGTATTTATCATCGATTTTGCCGTTAAATGGTGTCCACATTGCAAAAATTACTGCAACCATGGGAACTTTCTTATGGAGAGGCCATCCTGCGCGAGTGCCGATGCATCAGCTCGCACGATCTTATGATCAAGGCGGGTTAAAGCTACAGCTTCCTGCGATGAAATCCAGAGCCTTGATGATCAACAGACACGTCCACGAGATCGGTTCCATGCCCTTTTACAACTCCTTCTTTTCCCAAGCACATCCTCCCATTCCCCCAACAAATATTCCTTGTCTGAAAGCAATCCTGCAAACATATCCTCGTTTGCCTCCCCAAATCCAGCAAAATCCGTCCTCCGATCAACTTCATCGCTATTATGTCAGCCAAACCGATCAGCCGCGTGTGGAGACACGATACCCAGCAGTGGATTGGAAGCGTGTGTGGAATAACATCAGAAGCAAGAAACTGCCGTCATCCCAGCGCAGCAGCTGGTATCTGTTGGTGAACGAGAAAATTGAGCATCGACAACTGTGGCATACGATTCGACGGGTGGATAACGAGCAGTGCTTACACTGCAATGCGGCTTCGGAAACGCTGAAGCATAAGCTGAGGGACTGTCCAAGAGTGGAAGCAGCATGGGCACATCTGCAGCAACGGTTGGCGATAACCCTCCAAGGCCGGAGGCGACTAACCTATGAAGATTTGTTGCATCCAGTACTCAATTTTGCCAGCAGAAATCAAAAGCTTGAAATTCTAAAACTTTTTATCAATTACGTCACCTTTATCAATAGTTGTGATAATGTTGTCGACGTTAATGAGTTAGATTTTTATTTAACAGTTGAAATGTAAATAATTGCACTGTAATTAGTTTTTATACAAGTTCAACCAATAAACCATTCTAAACGTTAAAAAAAAAAAAAAAAAAAAAAAATTGTTGATTTATTTGTGGAAATTCTTACATTTTTTATTGCTAGAAAATCAATTATTTATGGGAAGTTTCGATTTATTTATGCGCTTTTTGAATTGTTTATGGAACTTTTCTAGTTTATTATTGCTTCCACCCCTAATTATTTATTGGTAATTTTCGAATTATTTATGGAAACTTTTTAATTTATTATGGGACGATTAATTGGCTGCCTTAAAATTTATGTATGAACAAAAGTCTACGAGGGGGGAGGGGTGGGGGTTTATGAACAGCCCCAAAATGCCGAAGTCTGCCCCAGACAAAGAGTAAGTAAAGCTGCCAATAGTAATCGCTACCGTAGTATTCTAGTAGACAATAGAGCTGTAACATTGGGTTAAGCATATGCAAGGGCGTCTGTTCAACTACGTAGCCAACTTCCTACGAAATCGCAATTTTCAAGTTTTGAACGGAGGAGCTACCACCTCCCCGAGGATGCTCAAGAATAACATCCCACAAGAGTCTGTCACCTCAGCCACGCTGTTCTCATTGCGATGAACTCAGTATTTGAACGCATACCCTCAGGAGTACATTTCATACCTTACCTTACCGGTCAGACTGTAGGGGAGACTGAGGAGACTTGATCCCTGGGGAGACTTGTTCCCCCCATATTTGCTCGGAATCAAAACATTTTTCTTCTAGCATATTTTTTCCAAAACTACTCTTGGACAAACGACTATGTTTTGGCTACAAGTGATCTCAATTGTACATTGCATTATTTTTTAACGGCTGATGGTTTGTTTTCAGTCCTTCAGAAATCTTTTAGGCGATTCCGAAAAATATCAATAACTTTGTGAAATTTTTACCAAATCGTGTCAAAATTTTACAGCACATAGTTTAAATAAAATACTTTCAAACTTATTTATCCAAAATAAGGCTGTTCTTAACATATTTTAATTATTTCAGCTTAGTATACACAACAGTGCCATGGGGAGACTTGATCCCTCGAGGATTACACACAAATTATACATGTGAAAAATAAAATTCTATTCGGAAGCCTCTATTTACTTGGAATTCTAGTCTTTTTTTTTTTTTTTTTTACTTATTCGTTTATTTGGAAGGCTCGGGCGCCTCATGGGCATAACTGAGCCGAAATCATTTGTTGTTTTTTTTTTTACAATATATTTTACATTTTACAATATTTACTGCCTTAATGCTATGTTAGTTTGGGGAGCCGAAGTACTCGCGGCTGTTTCGAGGTTAGGGATAAAAAAAAAAAAAAAATTGGGAAGGAGGAATTTAGGGGTCTTAAACTAAATTATTTGCTAACTTATACTAAAAACATTGATGGGGCAAAATGTCCTTATCTGAAATGGAACAAAAAAGAGAGGACTTTATCGGTAGACAACGACAAGAAGAGGACAAACGGAAGGGGGGTGACGACAGACAGGGGCGAACAACAAAACCAAAGGGCGGACAACGAAAACAAGGAACGTAATACATCAAACTCTGACATCAACACGTTTCAAAAACTGGTAAATCAGGTTCATGTATTCCAAATCAAGTCCTGCCAACACTTCTCTAACGGGTTTCTGTTGTTTTCCTCGGACCCGGAGAATTTCATGCAGCTCAGATCTGACCTCACGATACTCATTGCATCCCCACACGACATGTTCGATATCCTGGTAAGCTACGCCACAGAGACAGAGATTGCTTTCTGAGAGCCCAATACGGAAGGTATGTGCATTCAACAAATAGTGGTTGGACATCAGCCGACACATTACACGAATGAAATCGCGGCTCAAATCCAACCCTTTGAACCATGGCTTCTTCGACACCTGTGGAATGATGGAGTGCAACCATCTACCCATCTCTCCATCTCTCCATTTGTGTTGCCAGCTGATCAAGGTCTCCTGACGGGCCAATGCAAAAAATTCGTCGAAGGCGATTTGACGCTCGTAAATATCGCCTCCGCTAGCGCCCACCTTAGCCAGAGAGTCCGCTTTCTCATTGCCCGGAATTGAGCAATGTGAAGGGACCCAAGCTATGGTGATGATGTATGAGCGTTTGGACAAAGCACTCAAGACTTGGCGTATTCCATTCAGGAAGTACGCTGAGTGCTTCATCGGTTTCATTGACCGAACAGCCTCCAGAGAGCTTCGACTGTCGGTAAAAATGAAGTAGTGCTCAGGTGGAAGAGTGCGAATGTACTCTAAGGTGTAGTATATAGCCGCTAGTTCAGCAATGTATACCGAACATGGCTTTTGAAGCATGTAGGTGGCGCTATGAAATTCGTTGTAGACACCGAAACCACTTTGGTCATCGGTTTTCGAACCGTCTGTGAAGAACTGTCTGTCCCCGCTAACATGCCCGAACTTACTTGCAAAGATCTGTGGAATACCTACGGAACGAAAAGATTCCGGAATACCGGTGATCTCATCCTTCATAGAGAGATCAAAATCCACTGAGGAGCTGTCGAAGTTTGAGAAGTTGTCACGATTGGTGTTAACCGGAGATGGGCTTACCTCCAGCGTCATGTACCAGTAGTACACACTCATAAAACGAGTTTGAGGGTTCTGTTCGAGCAGCTTTTCGAAATTTTCTATGACCAATGGATTCACAACCTCGCATCGGATGAGGAACCGGAACGATAACTCCGCAAAGCGGTCTGTCAGAGGCTGTACACCAGCGAGTACCTCTAAACTCATAGTGTGAGTTGAGTTCATGCAACCTAACGCGATCCGAAGACAACGGTACTGAACCCGTTGAAGCTTCAGCAAGTGTGTTTTCGCCGCGGATTGAAAACAGAAGCTACCGTATTCTAAAACCGACAGAATGGTTGTTTGGTACAGCCTGATCAGATCTTCCGGATGTGCTCCCCACCATGTTCCGGTAATAGTTCGCATAAAGTTGATTCGCTTTTGGCATTTCTGTATCAGATACACAATGTGCTTTCCCCAGGTGCATTTGGAGTCGAACCAGACGCCGAGATATTGAGAAGACATGCTATGAGTGATTGTCTTACCCATCAGATGGAGCGGAAACTTTGCCGGTTTGTGTTTTTTAGAAAAGACAACCATCTCAGTTTTCTCCGGAGAGAATTCGATACCCAGCTTGAGAGCCCAAGTAGACAAATTGTCCAAAGTATCCTGTAGTGGTCCTTGCAGATCGACTGCTATTGATCCCGTTATAGAAACAACACAGTCATCCGCAAGCTGTCTTAACGTGCAATTTTCCATGAGACAATCATCTATGTCTCTAACATAAAAATTGTAAAGAAGGGGGCTTAGACATGAACCCTGGGGGAGACCCATGTAGCTAATTCGTGAAACTGTCAAGTCGCCATGAGTAAAACTCATCTGCTTCTCAAACAGCAAATTATACAAAAAGTTGTTCAGAATTGGTGAAAGGCCACTTTCGTGTAGTTTGTCGGAGAGAACATCGACACAAACTGAATCAAAAGCTCCCTTAATATCCAAAAACACTGAGCCCATTTGCTGCTTTTGAGCAAAGGCAAGCTGAATTTCTGAAGTAAGCAACGCAAGACAGTCGTTCGTTCCTTTGCCTCTGCGGAAACCAAATTGTGTATCAGACAACATGCCATTCGATTCAACCCATTTGTCCAGTCGAAAGAGAATCATCTTCTCCAACAACTTCCGTAGACAAGACAACATCGCGATTGGACGGTACGAATTATGATCCGACGCGGGTTTCCCGGGTTTTTGAATAGCTATCACTCTCACTTGCCTCCAATCATCCGGAATGATGTTGTTATCCAGGAACTGATTGAACAAGTTCAACAAGCGCCTCTTAGCGACGTCGGGGAGGTTTTTAAGCAAGTTGAACTTAATTCGATCCATTCCTGGAGCGGAATTGTTACATGAAAGAAGAGCAAGTGAGAATTCAACCATCGAAAACGGCCTATCCATGTCGTCCCTATCCTCGGAAACATCCCGAATTATTCGCTCCACAGGTACGGAATCTGGACAAACTTTTTTTGCGAACTTGAGAATCCACCGAGGAGAGCTTTCTCGATCCTCGTTTACCGACGACGCGTTACGCATTCTTCTCCCGACGTTCCAAAGAGTTCTCATTGATGTCTCGCGCGATAAACCCTCGACGAACCGACGCCAGTAACCGCTTTTCTTCGCCTTGATCAAGTTTTTGAACTTGCTTTCAAGGGAAACGTACCGCTTGAAGTTTTCGACCGAACCGCGTTTCCGAAACTCTTTGAACGCAGCGGATTTTTCGCGATAGATTTCTGTACACTCGCTATCCCACCACGGATTGGGGGGTTTCCTGCGAGCCGATGGACCTGGAACTGGCCGACGTTGTGCCTGAAGCGCGCTACTGATGATCAGTTCTGATAGAAACTGATACTCTTCCCGCGGTGGAAGAATTTCTACCGATTGCTCACCGTCGATAATTGCTTCCGCGTACTTTGCCCAGTCAATGTGTTTCGTGAGGTCGTAGGAAATGTCGATAGATGGAGGTTGTCGTGAACTATTGGAAATAGAAACAACGATCGGAAGATGATCACTACCATGGGGATCCTGGATAACCTTCCATGTACACTCCAGCGATAGTGAGCTCGAACAGATTGAGAGGTCTAATCTGCTGTCTCTAGGACTGCCATCTTTAGCTGGAGGTGCCACTCGCGTAACTTCTCCGGTGTTCAAAATTGTCATGTTGAAGTCGTCGCAGAGGTCATATATCAAAGTTGAACGGCTGTCATCGTACAGTTCCCCCCAGCCTGTACCATGGGAGTTGAAATCTCCCATGAGCAGCCGTGGCTCAGGCATAACCGAGCAGATGTGGGCGAGATCCCTGCGAGATATCGCAGTTCTCGGTGGAAGATATATGGAGGCAACACTGAGGGTTTTACCCCGGATAGTCACCTCACATGCGACGGCTTCGATGCCTGTCATCGGTTGAAAATCGACTCTGTAAAATGAGTGCTGCTTTTTGATCCCTAAAAGCACCCCTCCGTACGAGTCGGACCGATCAAGACGGATAATGTTGAAATCGGAAAAAGGTAAGGTTACATCGGGTGTCAGCCATGTTTCGGATAGCGCAAAAACATCGCATTGTAAATTGTTAATTAAAAATTTGAAAGCGTCTAATTTTGGTACGATACTACGACAGTTCCAGTGTAGCACAGAAATCATATCTTCGACCTCGGTAGTTAAATTAGCCATCGAAAGATACGAATGTCGCAAGGAGGGGCATTTTAGAAGCCAACTGCTTCAAAAGAGGAGACACACAAGGAAGAAGTGCTTTGACAATGCTCTTCACTGAGTCAGAAGCATTAAAGAAGTTAAGGATGATGTCTACGATGCCAGAAAGCGTGAACATCGGAGCACCAAGGGGTTGTTCCTGGTTCTCCGAATGCTGTCCCTCTGGCTGAGAAGTCGAAAAAATTGGGACATCTGGGATTTTTGATGTACCCGGGAGCGAAGGAAAGTCTCGTTCATCTTGAATTTTGAATCCAGGAGGTGAACGTTTGGCGCCTTTCTTAACACTCCTAGAATTTGTCACGGTAGGTTGGGGGTCACTGCTAGGCAGATTCCGAGGTTTTTTGGTGGGTCTCTGGAGCCTCATCCGTTTCCTCGTTTCACCCTTGAAAACAAAGGGAACCCCGTCCCCGACCTCAGAGTCAGAGCCTTGATCATCGAGAGATAAAGACGAGTAGATGTTACGCGATTCAACGGTCGGGGCAGCTTTTTTCAGCATTTCGGCGTAGCTTCGCCGTGATCGCTGCTGCAACGACCGTTTTTGATGTTTTTTCTGCTGTATGTACCTTGGGCAAGCAATCAGATCATGTGGACGGTCGCTACCACAATAAACACACTTGGGCGGCGTTTTACACGCACCGTCCACATGTCTCTCGCCGCATGTTGCACAGCGAGGTTTATTGCTGCAGTACTGGGCGGTGTGGCCCAGCTGCTTGCAATTGATGCAATTCATTACCTTCGGTACATACAGCCTCACAGGTAGCCGAAGTTTGCCAATCACCAGCAGATCTGGTAATGCAGATCCGGAGAAGGTCACGCAAAATTCTTCAGATGGTGTGTAAACCTTCTTCTCGCCCTCCTGGGATACCGAATGCAGTTGCCGGCAATCCAGTATCTGGACAGGAGGTAGAGAAGGGTTATGGAAACGACCACAGCCTTGCATGATCGTTTCGCAGGTCAAAGATGCGTCGGCGACCTTCCCCGAAATCTCTATCGACGCGCTCGGAAGGTAAACGAAGTACTCAAGAGTAAACAACTCGCAGGCCACAATCTCATTAGCGTGTTTTCGGTCGCCTATTGTCACCCGAAGCTTAGCTGTACCGACCATGTCAATGGAGACAACGGAAGAATACCGCTTAGTCAGATCCTTGCTGATTTGAACGGTGTTCAAACGTTTGCCTTTGGGTCGGAAGAAAACAACATATGGCCCGCCAAAGTCGGGAGGGTAGGCCTTGAGGCGGGGGGACGTCGAAACAGATTTACTGTTGGTGTCCATTGGAGAAGCACCAGGGTGAAGGGAATCAAAGGGGTTAGCATTTATATCGCCTTGTTGGCTCGAGCAATCCGATGCCAATAATAAAGCTTCGTTGATGCGGTACGATGTACCCCCGCCATCATCATCATCGCCCATTGTGGCAGCTAACTACCACCACGGGGCACTCAAAAATCTTAAACTAACACTTATCACGGGGGCGAAATAATCAAAAAAAAAAAAAAAAATCAAGGGACAAAATTAACGCTACAGGAAAAGCGAGGAAAAAAAACTGCTTATATACCAAATTAAATCTAATCAAAGAGTCAGTGGAGAGGGGGGAACAACGAGGGGTAACTTTATGTACTTATCTTTGTGCACTCTGTTTAGCCACAGGCTCGACGACGGCAGGTCCAAGCGATCGGATCGCCCGCACTGGGAGGAGGCGAGCTGCTGCTGAGCGCCGACGTTGGTGTGCGGCGGAACGCTCTCTGCTCTTCTCTCGGTGGGCTGCTGCTGTCGACGACGATGAGCTTGGGTACTCACTGGAAAAAGCCGATCACGGCCGCGCGAGCGGCGCGGTGTTCGGGGGGTGCTGCGCACGATAATCGGACAATGCGCCACGTGTTACGATGAAAACGAGAATTTCACTCGAATTAAACAAACTTTTGCGGTAAAAATTGTGGCCTAGCCAACCGCACTCGTCCCACTAGGGATAATCACTGAAATGTGAACACTTGAAACACTAGCACGCCGAAAAATAGCCACCGAACTGGAAAGTATCGAAGACAAACCGGACGACCGAGAAATTTCGACTGTCTCGCACGAACGCTCGACAAAGAATGTTCTAGTCTTTTCAACGATAAAATGTGTCAGATAATTATAACTTTGGTACAAACCAAGAAAAGGGGGATCAAGTCTCCCCATATTGAAAATACGGCATATCCTTAAAAAATTAAGGAAATCTTACAATTTCAAACACTCCATATTCATCGAAAATACGAGAAAACTCGAATAGAAAATGAATAGGAAGACTCTGGAAATATTTTCCCTTTAAATAAACCATGTGCTCAAAGGGGGATCAAGTGTCACCCATTTTTTAAAAATACATCATAAGACATGTCTCCATAAAAACACAGTTTTGAAAACTTTAACAATAATTTAAAGGCCTTCTGTTGTGTATTAACTTGCAATAGATGTTTACCTGCTATTTTGTACGGAAATCGGATCTAGTTTTGTGTTTTTTTCTTAAAGTTTCAGGTAAATTAAGAAAAAGGGATTAAGTCTCCCCAGTCTCCCCTACATAGGATTCGTCTTCATTTGGCTCGGTCCATGGCTGTGTGTCTCCAGTTCTACACTCTTCCAAAAGGGTCCGCAGATCGTCATCCACTTGATCGACCCACCTACCTCGCTGCGAACAATGTATTTTTGTCCCGGTCGGATGACTCTCGAGTCATTTTAGTCGGGTTGCTATCTGACATCCTGATGACATGACCCGCCCACCGTAGCCTCCCAATTCTCGCGGTGTGGACGATGGTTGGTTCTCTAAGCAGCTGATACAGCTCGTGATTCATTCGCCTTCTCCAAGTCCCGTCTTCCATCTGCACTCTGCCGTTCGGGCGCGTTGATCCTCTGCACGCCATGTCATGGACAATAATGCTTCGTGCCCATAGAGGACAACCGGTCTAATCAGCGTTTTGTAGATAGTTAACTTCGTGTTACGGCGAACTTTGTTCGATCGTAGCGTTCTGTGGAGTCCAATGGTAGCTCGCTTTCCTGCCACAATGCGTCTCTGATTTTCTCTGCTGGTGTCGTTGTCAGCGGTCACCAGTGAGCCCAAGTACACGAATTTTTCAACCATCTCGATTTCGAGGTGACGGACGCGGTGATTCCTCCCCGGAGCCCTTTGTCTTTGACACATTAATGACTAATCTGATTCGCCTGGCTTCACTCTTTAGTCGGATGTACGTTTCCGCCATCGTCCCAAATTTGCGAGCTTTAATATCAATATCAACAGCGTAACCAAGCCGCTGGTCGGACTTCGTGAAAATCGTACCATTCGTGTTAATCCCCGCTCTCCTTAGTACACCCTCTAACGCAATGTTGAACAGCAAGCACAAAAGGCCATCACCTTGCCGTAACCCTCTGCGGGATTTGAAGGGACACGAGAGTATCCCTGATACTCGAACTACGCACATCACTCGATCCATCGTCGCTTTGATCAATCGTATCAGTTTATCCGAGAATCCGTATTCGTTCATAATCTGCCATAGCTGTTCTCGATCGATTGTATCATACGCCAATTTGAAATCGTTGAAAAAGTGATGTATGGGCACGTTGTATTCGCGGCATTTCTGCAATACCTGGTGGATGGAGATGTTCGCCGTTGTAGCGCGTTCACCCATAAATCCAGCCTGATATTGCCCCACGAATTCTCTTGCAATCGGTGATAAACGGCGGCATAAAATTTGAGAGAATATGTAGATAGGACACAGTACCTTCCATCCATTCCTCCGGTAATACTTCCTCCTCCCAAATCTTGGTAATGACCCAGTGTAGTGCTCTCACCAGTGCTTCTCCTGTGCACATACTCCTAAATCTGTTACCACGCCACCTTCGTTACTTGCAACGTCGCCATTGAGGTGCTCATCATAATGCTGCCGCAACCTGTCGACCACCTCACGCTCGCTCGTGAGAATATTTCCGTAATTGTCGGCTTGTGGCACAAAGCCTCTGCGCGAGCGGTTCCGCTTCTCGTAGAACTTTCGTGTGTCCTTAGCGCGGTACAGCTCTTCCATCGCTTCGCGATCTCGTTCTTCCTGCTGGCGCTTCTTCATCCGGAAGACTGAGTTCTGCCTGTTTCGCGCCTGTTTGTAACGTACCTCATTCGCTCTCGTACGGTGTTGCAGCATTCTCGCCCATGCCGCATTCTTTTCGTTTTTCAACTGCTCACATTCGCCGTCGTACCAGTCGTTTCTGTGATTCGGAGTCGCGAAGCCTAGTGCTGTAGCCGAGATACTACCTATGGAGGATCGGATGTCCCTCCAGCCATCTTCAAGTGTAGCTGCGCCAAGCTGCTCTTCCGTTGGTAGGGCCACTGCTAACTGCTGCGCGTAGTCTTGAGCCACTTCTACGTTACGAAGTTGCGCGATGTTGAGCCGCGGCGTTCGACTTGGACGCGTAGTGATAACTGTCGAAAGTTTTGAGCGCATGCATGCAGCGACTAAGTAGTGATCCGAATCTATATTCGCGCTGCGGTATGTGCGGACATTGGTTATATCCGAGAAGAATTTACCGTCGATTAGAACGTGGTCGATTTAATTTTCTGTTTGATGGTCGGGTGATCTCCAGGTGACTTTGTGGATATCTTTGCGGGGAAGAAGGTGCTTCGGACTACCATACCACGGGAGGCTGCAAAGTTTACGCATCGCTGGCCGTTATCATTCGATACGGCTGCAGGCTGTTTCTCCCAATTACCGGTCTGTACATTTCCTTCCTTCCTACCTGCGCGTTCATGTCGCCGACAACGATTTTCACGTCACGCGGCGAGCAACCATCGTATGTTTGCTCTAACTGCGCGTAGAACGCTTCTTTCTCGTCATCGGGTCTCCCTTCCTGTGGGCAGTGGACGTTAATGGTGCTTAACTCTCAATATGCACATCCTTGCGTTGATCGACTGCCACCCGATCACACGTTGTCGCATCTTGCCCAATACTATAAATCCTGTTCCCAGTTCATTGGTGGTGCCACAGCTTTGGTTGAAGGTAGCCGCTCGATTCCCGCTTTTCCACACTTTCAATCCAGTCAAACAAAGTTCCTGCAACGCCACGATGTCGAAGTTGCGGGGATGTAGTTCGTCGTAAATTATCCTGTCACATTCTGCGAAACCTAGTGACTTGTAGTTCCATGTTCCAATTTTCCAATCGTAGTCCTTATTTCGTCGCGTGGGTCTATGCCGATTGTATCGAGTCGTATTTTCTCCTACACAGCTAGTCGCGTTCGGTATTTTTTACCGAAATCTTAACTGCTGAGCGTTCGTTAATGGCTTTTTATCGAAATTCCGTTAAAAACACCAAATCTCGGTAAAATGTTATCGTTTATCTGTCAAATTTTAACGAAATTTATTTACCGAATTTTTCCGGTAAAAATCTTAACGGTTGAAGTTTCGGTAAAATATTACCGAAGTCGGTGATTTTTTCTAAGTGTGATATGTTATTCGCAATGGGGATTTTTACGGGTGGCTTATTGGGCCTACGCCAACACTCCTGTCTCGCCGGAGGGCCATCCTGCCAGTTCTGTTTAACGTCCCAACCAACACTAGGACGACCACGCTGATGGGGCTACCACCTTGGATCTAGCTGGGCGTGGTGCAGCGTTTCTTACTCAGCCGCTGGATGCCAGAACAGACGCTGTTTGAGCCGCACCTCCTTGGTGAACAAACGCTCGAATCGTACCTCCTCAATCTAGCTGAAGTCAGAAGGACAACAGTGCCCAGGCTGCACTACCAGCTAAGCACACAACTCTTAGCTGGCGGTCTTTGTCATCGCTTGACCCGTGGAAGCATGAGGTAGGAACTTGTGAGGAACAGAGCTATGTTGGACGCTCTCCTTATAGACTCACCGTTTTGCAGGGTGTCATGCTCCACAGGAGATAATAATATCGGTTCCTCTCTGTGACACATCCCACTAGATCAAACAGATCTCGAGGTACACGTGGAATTCAACCCTGGAAGCTTTCCTCTGCAGGAATAAGGACAACACACAAATGTGAAGTGATGTGGAATATTGGGGGAGTAAATATATCGTACTTCGACATAGTACTGAGTAAGGCTTAAAGGTTGGTACAGACATTGAATCTGAAAACCATTTCACGAACCAGCGGGATCCAGCTAGAGACGCAGGCCGTGCTAGATATCGATCTGGCTAATGTAGGTAGCTTAAGTACCTTTAGATGGAACGGAGCGGAGTCAACCATCGACGTCACATTTTGTAGTCCTGGTTTATCCTTTCAGGACGCGCGCCTTTTTAATCCTAAAACTACACCGGTGGCGTTCGTGACTTCTGAAATCGCGCTCAAGGCTAGACCGAGATAAGGACTACAGATGCTTTAGGTAGTATCCACACCGTTTCGGTCATGGGGGATCTTCCGAGGTTCTGGTGTGTACAGGGTTTGATGAACCTGCAGAACACGTTTCGTTCGTGTGCCCGTAATTTCGCACATTGCGTAACCACAGGCTAGCTACATGTGTCGAGGACACGTCTCCGGATAATCTGGTCCAGAGGATACGTAGGCATGTTTTTGAGGTGCCACGTGAACTCGAGGAGTTGGCGGTCGAACTTGACACTTCTATTGGACAGGTGGCCGCGCAAAAATCTCCCTGGTATGTCGTTGTTGTGGCGGCAGCCTACTACGCTACTACGTTAAATCCGATCCCGCGGCATGGACAGGAATCACTGGAATGGTCAGGGGTTGATGGAGACCGTATATCGGCACGTCCTACTTCAGTATTAGCAGATATGGCTTCTACTAGGAGGCGGTAAAATTATGGTTCACGTAGTATCAGTTCTTGTTCTTCATATCATCAGTGCAACGGGAGACAGACGTGGCGTCGACCTCATCCCGCCTTCCAAGGAACGATATAAGTATTGTAGGAGCCTCGCCCACAGTTCCACCAACAGAGTGAGAATTTTCCACATTCGTATGATTGGGAATGTCATACTGTCAACTAGAATTTGATATTTCAATAGCATAGTTTTCATTTAAAATAATTTATTCCCTCAAGTCTCCAAAGCAATCAAATCATTTTCTAAAACTCAACTGCCACAACAAGCAACAACCATGCCGTTATATTTAACCCACATGTCGCCGTTCCGGTTTTATACATATCCCACCAGAAGCCACGACATAACATTTTCATGTACCGCACTGCCTAGAATCT
Organism: Aedes albopictus; assembly: GCF_035046485.1. Classification (NCBI taxonomy): domain Eukaryota; kingdom Metazoa; phylum Arthropoda; class Insecta; order Diptera; family Culicidae; genus Aedes; species Aedes albopictus. The sequence continues at coordinate 188,780,689 of NC_085138.1, forward strand.
GCTACTGTGGCTTCAGTTCTGATTCTAGCATGAATCTAACATTTGTTTGCAAATGGCATCATGATGGTTGTGCGAAAAGAAAAAAAAAACTGACGCCAGTGACCGACGGCCGCCCTCATCGCCACAACTCACCATCTGTATTGTGCAAAACTGATCTCAGCCGACCTGACTGGATGAATCCCGACTGAATCATGCATAGCTGCAAAATTATCTGTTAGAGAGAACCAGATGTTGTACTGGTGAAATTAACATGAATTTCTTTTCAAACTTGCACTTTCTGTTTGAACACAGCTACATTTTTGTGAAACATACTCACCGGATCAGTGCAGCATGGATGCGTATTTTGGAGGAAAATGTTCCAAGTGTCATGTCTCATTGTCTGTGACCATAGACCAATGATGACATGAAAAGATTTTCTCTCGTAATGAAACGCATTCCGTTCATAACCTCCAGCTGACATGGCTTGCCAGATTTGTGACATATCCGGACTAGTGGCCTCGGAGCGGCATTTGCACAACATCTGGGTAAAATTATAGTCGACAAGCGGTTGCTGAGTGAAAGAATGGTTTCCTCTTACAATGAGACATCCAAGCTGTTGCGCGAAAAGAACTCCGAGTGAGATCGTCATCATTGACACTTGTTCAACGGTAGTTCCCTGCTGGCTGACACTGAATCGCAACGGAACGATATAAACTCCAGCAGCTCGGCTCGGCTTAATGGTGCCAGCCGATGTTACATCACTCGCACTCCCGCAGCAGAACCCTTGGCACTTTCTCATGCTCCATAAACCACAGGAATTTCATCGCATCGAGGTTCTTCTCCACTCGCTCCGGTCTGGACTGGATGTTACCAGCGACAAAGCCGAGAGTTGTAGTGCTTCATATGGATGGAGACGGTTCAGAGATCAAAAGAAACAAAAATCCCATCCACTACTGCTGGCACATGTGCGGTGGTGATGTGACATCGGTGGCGGGTCGAAAAGGAACTTGCTTTCTGCGTTAATACGGAACGACAGTAGAGTTCCCATTCTGGCACTTCATCAGTTGTGTCTGGGGTAGTCACCTACAGCCAGTTTGGCCCAAATCATTTCCAGAGAATGGTTCCTAACTCCTAACACCACCAGCACCAGCACCCGTGACGTTGATGTGGGTTCGGTTCAGTTGGTAATTTACATAAAAATAAAATTAACAAATTGTTACACGACAAAAGGTCAAATATTATGACAGTTTTCTCAAAGGAGGGAAGAAGTGTTACAACCATTCTTTCATTCCATTTGCATAGTTAATGTGGTGTGTAACCTAACTGGGGGAGGAGGCTGCCGTTTTGGCAGGCAGATTAGTTTCGGAAACATGCTGATGCTGATAGCTTGTATGGGAGAAGTTCTCATCCTCGGGCGTCAATTATGTTTGAGTTGTTTGGGTTGGATTACATGATAAATAAAATTATAATCGAATTCTAAATCATTCGAGAACTTTAAACCCCTTTAAAGCACGCTTGAACGCTGCGTTACCTCATCAAAACATTCATTCCATTTCTTGGCAATTTCTTCGCTTTTTCTCAGCTATTTGTTGGGCAAAGATTTTTTTTTTCAGTTTAACTGGCATTGACTTTGTTAATTTCTTTGAACCTATCCGAAAATTGCTATGGAAATTTCTTCAAAGGATCTTTCAGCACATCCTTTGAAAATTTTCTGCGGTAATTCATTTGGAAATTGCTTAGACAACTCCTTAATGAGTGAACTTGTCACTTTTATTAACAATTTCATCAGCAAACTCTTCGGATTTTGCTACGGAAGTTTTTATCAATCTTTTCGGGAATTCTTCAATTAGTTTTTTTTTAATTGTTTAAACAGTCTTTTTGCAATTGTTTTGGCCATTACTTTTATGAAATCTACTTAGCAATCTTCGGAAATCTCTTTGAGAATTTCTTCGGTAAGGCCTTCAGTAATTAAACCGGCAATGCGTTTGGAAATTTCTGGGCATTTTTTTTAGAAATTTTTAGAAGCAATTTTTCAAAAAAAAAACTTTCTGTGAATCCACTCAGAATTTCTACATCACATGCCTTTCGTACAAAGTTCCGAAAGCATCACTAAAGAACTCATGAAGAAATTGTCCCAAGAATTTATTTCAGACAACTTCTTCGTGAATTCTTCTGGTTTGTTTTTGAAATTTTCGCAGCATTTTATCTGAAAATGCCCTCGGCGATTCCATTCAAAATTGCTTCGAAACCTTCTTTAGGAATATTATCGTCAATTCATTGGAAGAATTTCCCAGAAAAATATCTTCGAGGCTTTTTAGGGAATTTCTTTTAACAATTCTTCGGTATTTTTTTCAGAATTTACGAAATTTAGAACTTTTTAGAAAAATCATTCCCCAATTCTCGTAGTTTCGCTAATGCCTTCAGCAATTCCTTTAAAAATTTTTCGAGCATTTTCTCTAAGAACCCGTTCGGTAACTATATTCAAATTGTTCGAGCAACGCTTTTGATAATTATTTCTAAAATTTCTTAAGCATTCTTTTTGGGAGGTCCTTCAAAATTCCTATTTTCATGCTTGCGAAAAATTGCATTGGATTTTTTTTTTTTTTTTGAAAATTCATTAGATGTTTTTCCGAATTTCCTTTAGGACTTCCTTCGACGACTCTTACTCCTGTAGAGATATTCCATCAGTAATATCTTTGAACAATTTTCCGAAAAATTCTATAGGAGCTCGCTCGGGAATTTGTATGGTAACTTCAATGGGAATTTCTCTCTGGGAGTCTTGCCCAAATCTAGCGTCCATACAAATTTCGAAAAAAATGTTTTCTGGAACAATATCCTGAAAATGTTTAAAAGGAATTTGGTTAGAAATATATCTGCAGGGATTTCTGAAAGCTTTCCTGAAAGTATACGTGGAGAACTCCTAGAGTAATCCTCAGAGGTATTTTTTAGGAAGTACTTGGAAAAATACCTAACATAATCTCTGTACACTGGAACCTCTTTTTGTGCATATGGCTTGGAGTGCATAAAATAAAAATGTGCATAAACTAAAAACAGGCACAAAAGGAGGGAAATTTATGCATAAATCAAGTTTAGGCTTCAATGTGGGATTCTAGCTCGCGAGAATAGGCCTTGCTCCTGGGCATTTGAGGTGGGGCTGAAGGGGGTCTCCAGAAAGTTCCCAGATCCCAAAAAAGGGGGTTCCATTGAGCTCCAGGGGCGTTTCAGGGGGTTGTTGCAGGGAATTTGAGGAGCCTTTGAAGGACGTTCTGTCAAGATTTGTTGGCGTTTTAATGAGATTACGGGAAATTTAGAAGCATTTCAATAGTGTTAAGTGGGTTTCAGGGACGTTTCAAGGAGCTCTTAAGGGCAATTCAGAGGATCCCAGGAGCCTTCAAAAGGCGTTGCAAGGGATTTGAGGGGCATTCTTAGGTATGTCAAAGCCATTTCTAGGTGTTTCAGGAACATTTTGAAGGCGTTCCATGAAGTTTTAGGGGCGGTTGATAGCGTTTTGGGGGCGTTTCAAGGGGTTTTCATGTGCGTTTCATGGGGTTAATGAGCCCAAAGGGGTTTCAGAGCCAATTCAAATTGGTTATGATGTGTTCAAAGGAGTTTTAATGATATTACGGGCATTACAGGTCAGGGACGAATCACGGGGTTTCAAGAATACCATTGAATCAAAAGGTATTTCAAGGGCTTTTCAAAAGATATTGAGACGGGGACTCTGAAATTCCTCTCGGACTCCATGTAACGCACCTGAGGCCCTCCGAAATCCCCGAACAGCCTCCGTAACGCCTCTGAATCCCACCGGGCACGCTCTGAAATACACCCGAACCCCCCATAAGACCCACACGGGTCCCATGTAACACACGTAAAACCCTTGTAAACCCCTGAAAACGTAGCTGTAACGCCTTCAAACCCGTCGAAAATCCTCTGAAACTTTCAGCAATGCTTTCGAAAACCCCCTCAGAACCCCAAAACCTTCCCTGAGAACTCCTGATAGCTCGCTGAAACCTCTTTGAACCTCCTGAAACGGCCCTGTAACCTCCATTTGCTCTTCCCTATGAACATCCCCTGGGTCCCCTGGACCATTGCAATAGGTACCGTCATTATTAAATTTTCTCATGCACAATATTGATACCTTCTTTTTATGCAGGGTATAAAATAGGTGCATAAATAAAAAAAAATGCATAAAAATAACATGCATAAATAGTGGTTTTAGTATATTAACTTCAGCACGAATCTTTAGAGCAATTCCTGCTGAAAAAACTATAAAATATCATACAAACATCTGTGGAGGAATTTCTGCGAGAATCTCTGAAGCCAACCCTGAATGAACTCTTGAAGATATTTATGAGAGATTTTGCAAGAAAATCATTGAAGAAATTTCTAAAAGAAATCATGAAGAAATACCAGTACGAGGACTGAAGGAGTCCCTGACAAAATTTATGAAGTTTCCGTATGAGACATTGCAGCAAGAAACTTTCGAAGAATTTCTGAATTAATCCCTGGATACATATCTACAAAAATCCCTTTTAGATTTTCATAAAAAAAATCTTGACGTTGTTCTTAAAAAATTCCTGGTGGTGCTTCTCAAGAAGGAATCTATTGTTAGCTTTCCACAGGAATTCTCAGTTATATTTCTAAAGAAATTCTTTTTAAAATATATGAAGGACTACAAGAATGTTTTAAATAATTCCCGAAGATTTTTTTAAGAGACCGCAGGAGGAATTAATGAAAGATTTTATGGAAGTATGCTTGAAATGATTTCTGAAGGAGTCCATGGAGCGATTTTGTAATCAATCCAAGATTTTTTTTTTGATTCCTTGGAACAATCTTTGCTGGAATTTCTATAGGCTGTTTTGAAGGATGGAAGGTAGGCCCAGACATATTTCGTAAAGGAAATTTCTTGGAATTCTTTGCGCATAGAGCATCTTTGCGCCTGCCACACCATGTATACTAGATCACATTTAGGTCCCATATGAACTGTACACAATTTCAGCGCAATCGGTGAAACTATAATTTAGCGCTAGCGGTTCAAAGTTTGCATAGGATTTACTATGGAAAAAGTTACACTTTCAAACAAAAAATCCCAGAGGTCGCCCTTTGTCTCCTTCATTCCAATAGGTCAACGGTTCTTGAAGAAAAATCATTTATGAAACTTTCCTTTGAAGACCGCAAAACAATTGGATGCTTGTGGAAAAAGTTATTGATTTGTTACCGATTAGTGAATCCAACGAACGGCTTTCTGTTTGTTTTTATCAGCAGCACTGCTGCTGCCGTTGCTGCATGGGGTGGCGGAAGGCATCACCACCCCTAGAAACAGCAGCAGCCAAGGCAACAGCTACAGTGCTGCTAATAAAACAAAACAAAAAACCGTTCGTTGGATCGCTAATCGGTAACAAATCAATAACTTTTTCCACAAGCATCTAATCGTTTTGCGGTCAACGAAGTAAAGTTTCATAAATGATTTTTCTACAAGAAACGTTCATCGATTTGAATTAAGGAGACAAGGGACAACCACTGGGATTTTTTATCTGAAAGTGTAACTTTTCCCATAGTAGATCCTATGCAAACTTTGAACCGCTTGCGCTAAATTATAGTTTTCCCGATTGCGCTGAAATTTTGCACAGTTTATATGGGACCTAAATGGAATCGAAAAAGTCTTCTGGAGCGAAAATTTGAGGTTTGTCCCATACTAATATACACATGCAATCTCTCTCAGTTAGTGGAAGTACTCAAAGAACACTAAAATGGGAATCAGACTTTGTCCCAGTGAAGACTTTACGCTATGAAGAAAAAGGTTGCATTGCCTAAGCCATACAGACCATTCCGGCCCAGAGAGCCAAGCAATATACGGACCATTTTCTAAAAAAATCGCTGGTGAAAACAGACAACCAGTAATTGTACAATATCTTGCATAAGATGATAAAGGGGAGGTCATATGCATGCATACACGCCTCCATTTAGGCGCCAGTGAAATGTACGCATATCCCCTCCACTTTAACATTATATTCAACGTCTTATACGATCACTGGTTGACTGGAAAATTTCTGAAGTACTTCATGAATAATTTTCTAAAGTATTTCTTGGAACTTTATGAAAAAAAAAACCCTAGAGGAAGAATTACCTGCAGGTTTTTTTTTAAGTACATCCCAGAATAGTTTTTGAAAGAATTCCTAGAAGAAATTCTAAAGGAATTTGTAGCAGATTTACCAAACGAATCCCTGGTATGGTTTCGGAAGCAATGCTTGGAGAAAATTCTAAAGGAATTTACAGAGGAATTTCTAAACACAATTATGGAACGTTTTTCAAAGAAAACCTTGATCAGATTTCATGATTCCATTTGAGAATGTTTTGGATATAACAGTGGAGGCATTCATTAGGAAATACGTGAGAGATTTTTTGTTAAATTTATGAAGGAATGTCTGAAGAAAATTTCCTAATATTGTCCATAAGTATCTCTCCTGAAACTTACAAAGCAAGAGAAGTAGTCAAAGGTATCCCTGAAGGAAATTCTGTAGCAATCCCTGGAAGATTTTCTGAAGGAATCCTTCGAGAAAGCCTGAGGTAATCTCTGGTAGAAATTTTGAAGGACTCCCTGGAAGAAATTGTGAAAACATGCACGGAGAAATTTCTGAAACATCTTTATGCAAGATTTTCCAAAAAGAACTGTTTCGGAAATTTATGGAAGAACCCCTAGAGCGTAAAGTCTGAATGAAATCTCGTAAGAAGTTTAAAAGTTACTTTAGAAAATCCGAATGAATTTTTGAAAGATTTTTTTTATTCAAAAGTACTCGCTGAATCATTCTTTTGGGATTTTCAGAAGAATCCCGGGAGGAGTTTAGGAATGTATCTAAAGAATGATTTCATATTGAATCCACAGAGTGATGTCTGAAAAATCCCCTGAAAGATTTTTGATAAATCTATCAAAGCAATGATTTTCTCAGAAATCTCCAGTAGAAATTCTGAAGTAAACCATAGTAGATCATCTATCCTTCGAGAAATTTCTGAAGGAGATCCTAGAGGATGTTCTGAAATAATCCCTTGATGTAATTCTTGAAAAAATACATGGAAGTTTTTCTAATGGAATCCTTGTTTCTGAAAAAAAAAATGCTTGGAGTAATTTCTCAATAAATCACTGGTAAACTTCCTGAAAGCTGCTTTAACCCAGTAAAATGTTGGGGTCAATAAGACCCAGACAGGCACGATTCTCGAATGGTCCAGGAATTATTATTATTTTTATCTTTTTTACGAGATTTTCAGCCCTAGGCTGATTCATCATGGAGTCGGTCCAGGAACTTTGCGTTAGGGAACTTTCCTAAACTTCCTTGGGTATAGATTATTTTTGTGACTGCCATACATACAAATATGGTCTAAGCCGAAACGCAGGCTTTTTTACCGATTGAAGTTAACTCACGAAGGATGTATCTGTATGTAATTCAAGCTTACCTAAAGTCAAACAAACTTTTTCAATTTATTTTTAAATTAGGCTTAGGCGTACTCCCCCAGCGCAAAAAAATTTCATCAAGCTGTGTGATATCGCCTGAAAACATATTTAATGTGGCGTAAATTCAACAACCAAATCCTTTTTCAAGAGGGATCAACGTAATTGAGGCAACAAACAGCAAGCGCATAGCCAAATTACCAAACTCGATCACTGTTCGATGCAGCCTCGCTCTTGGCCACCACAAACTAAGCCCCAAAACTGACCGTCATACACGAAACCACTCCTGCAAATCTATTTCGTAGCTTATATCGTAGCCCGCAGCATATCCTGCCGCGCCGAGCCGTCCAAGTGTGGCTTCCCAAGGAACCCGAAAATTGAACCGATAATTTTATGATAGCATTAGGTACCCCGCCGCCGCCGCATTTACTCGATATCGAATTTCATTTTCTCCCTCAGTCGACTGCAGCGAAGCAGAAACAATCCCCCCGTCGTCGGATCCCGTCCAGTGGTGGTTGGTCGGAGCGAGATGATGATGGTGGCTCGGTTGGCCTAGCAGCCTGTTGTGAACCTACAAACTTTACGCTATTGCAAGCCATATACTATCGATGGCCGAAAGCGTTGTCCCTCTCCGGGGGAGATCCTAGCTAGCTAGAGAATGATGCCATAGACCGCAACCAATCAAGTCTTTTTCCAGAGCCAGGCGCAGGAGCAGAGGTTTTCAAACGACGCGACGGTGCTCACTCTGGAAAGGATATCACAATTGCGTTGCATCAAAAGCTTTCTTAATATCCAAAGGTAACTGAACTCATTATATGCCTTTAATGAACAGTCGATTTTCTGTAGAAAGTAGCGCCAAACAATTGCTCGTTCCGTTGTTTCCATGGGAATCAAAGATAATCGAGGTGACAAGCCGAAGAATCCCACCAGTCAGAGGACAATTGGCATCAAGGATGAAATCCTTTTTGCCGACAAAGACACCAAGCAGATTCCCAACCGATCAACGAGATAATCAGCTCTAGCGAAGTGTTGTCCCGGTCAACGAGACGACCAAGAATTCTCGCCAGTTAGTGGACGATCGGTACAGATGTTGTCATACTTGTCAAGGATTACCGCCGGTAGATACCGAAACAACATACCCCACCAATCAACGAGAGAAATGGTCCCCTGATTCGTAAGGCGACCAGCTGAGAAAACATCAAAAAGAGGACTTGTCGACCAATCACCGAAGCGGGTGAAGTTTGTCCATTGCGTGTGGATATGAGCCGCCGCACCCAAGAACATGCGGAGGCCGGCATGGATGAGACTCAGCGGTTCATACACCTCCGTGAACAGGTCACGTCGAAAATCCGGTAAATAAACGAAAACCTGGTGAAGGCGAAATGGACGTACGAGAAGAAGTTAGACCTATACTACCATGGACCTGTACCACTCCAAGGTTGACCAGGAGGCATCGGAGCTCAAGGAACAGGATGAGTTGCAGAAGGCATATTCTGCAATGTCTAATGAGCAACCTGAAGTGATCTAGGAGAAGCATGCTAGTCCGTTCTTCACAAATGAGCCACGGGAATAGTGAGACCTATCCAACAGCAACGATTGGTTCCACGCAGATTGGACGTAGACTTTTCTCCCGACATAACTTGCGTCGACGAAGCTATCCAGTGGAGCCTGTACACAGCTACCAGTCCACTCGAGTGGAACAGCGGTACCCGTTCAGGTGATCCAATGAGCCAGCGAAGGTTGGTGATCTTCGGGTGAATCTTGGAATAACCACCTATCAAAGTGTGTTCGCAAGGAGCGTTTCAACATGACTGGAGTAGACACGTTTATTCAAGAAGTGCGATAAGATAGCCAGCCGAAGAACGCTCAGATGAAGTACTGCAGTGTTCCGATTAGTATACGAAATCATTGCCATTCATAGTCGTCTCGGATGGAGCTCTTCGGCTCATCAAGTTACTTTGGGAAGTCTGACGAGCCAACAGTCCTGTGGTCGCACTGTGATGCGATGGGTGCGTTGGATCACCGTCACCGCTCCGAGTTCACTCAGGTGAAACACTAGAAGTAGCATATGGAATCGCATCCAATTGTCTGTTCTATGAAATCTGCTGGTCATCGGAAATCCGCAAAGGAGCATTCTAAGCCCGTCAACTACATCACCGAAATGGGACCAACGAGGACTGTGAGTGTGGGGCATTCTTGAGGTTTGAAGATAGAAGCTTCGTAGCTGCACGGATTACGGTCCCGAGGCCTGGAAAACCTTCCGTTTGCGAGTCAGATACGTAGTCGCCAGCTGAGAATATGACTACTAACCCCAATTCGAAATGTCAAGCAACCCGTGCCGAAGAATGAGTGATCGAGGGGATAAAACAAATGCTCGATCGTTTACGGAGCCTGTGGGGTATCTGGGCACCCCCACAGTATTTCTTCTCTTACCACGTTAGTGCAGGGCTATGGCCGCGCTCGTCAACAAGATCGAACAGTCTAAGTACTCAGACATCTTCAGGACGATGCGAAGCACCGCCAAGCTCGTGGATCTGAGAGCCGACGTACTCGTACAAGTGAAATGATTCTCGAGTTCAGGCGCGACAAGGAACGCAAGGGCATCGTCTATAAAAGCCTGGCGGAAGAGGTCCTTGGCGAAGGGGTCGAGGTGAGGGCTCTTACAACAGAGGCGACTCTGAAGGTGAAGAACCTAGACGAGATCACTCAAGCGGGAGAGCTTGTCGCGGCACTGGACGACGGATAAATACACCGAACCTGGCCCTGAAAGTAGCTATTGCAGAGGCTCCCGAGATGTTCAGGCCTGCTTTGCAGAGCCCGGTTATATTGCCAAAGGCGAAGAAACCACCCGTAGACCCGTCGACATATAGGTCAATATGCTTGATCAGCATGGCGGGGAAGCTGCTCGAAAAGATCATCCTCAATAGAATGTTGAGGCATATCCAGGGTGTAAATGGTCTCTCGAGTAGCGAATACGGCTTCCGGAAGAAGAGGTCGACCATAGACCATATCCTGTCGGCTACAAAAACCGCTGAGATAGCGCTCCAGGGTAAGGAAATGGGGATTCGCTGCTGTGCGGTAGTGACTCTGGATGTAAGGAATGCGTTCAATAGCGCCAGTTGGCCGGCTATTGCTGATGCGCTCCTACGACTGAGAATATCCTGTTATCTGTACAAGATTCTTGGAAGTTACTTCCATAATCGAGTACTAGTTTACGACACAGAGGTGGGTCTTAAATGCTTTCACATATCCTCAGGGGCCCCGCAAAGTTCCATCCTTGGTCCGGTGTTAAGGAATGTCATGTACGACGAGGTGTTGACGTTAGACTACCCAGTGGGAATGGAGATTGTCGGCTTTGCCGATGACATTACGCTCGATGTCTTCGGTGAGACGATCGAATGAGTGGAGTTGACTACTTGACTCACTCGATTAAGGTTGTGGGGGCGTTAATGAGGTCCAGTGAACTGGAGTTGGCTCACCATAAAACTAAGGTGACGATTGTGAACAACCGGAAGTCAGAACAGCAGGTGGTGATCAGTGAAGGTGATTTCACTATCACATCGAAGCACTCCGTCAAACACTTGGGCGTGATGATCGACGATAAGCTTACCTTCGGTAGCCACGTTGATTATGCTTGTAAAAGAGCCTTCACAGCTATTGCGGCACTGTCCCGGATGATGTCCAATAGCTTTGCGGTGTACGCCAGTAAGCGCAAGCTTCTGGCTAGTGTTGCTACGTCCATACTAAGGTATGGCAGCACTGCGCGAAGTACCAAAAGCTACCGTGATAAGCTGGAAAATACTTACAGGCTGATGTGCCTGAGGGTTGCGAGTGCGCACCGTACCGTGTCACACGACGCCCTTTGCGTCATCACTGGTATGGTTGATTGATTGATTTGTCTTTATTAAAGAGACTTTCAGCCCTTGGCTGGTTCGTCTCTTTCTGGTATGGTGCCTATCGGCATCCTTATCATGGAGGACATGGCGTGCTTAGAAATGTGCGGCACAAGAGGCATACGCAGGACTGTCAAGATGGCCTCTATGGTCAAATGGCAGCGCGCGTGGGACAGTTCCACCAAAGGAAGGTGGACTAATAGGTTGATACCGAGGGTAGATAGTTGGATTACCAGGCGCCATGGGGATGTAACATTCCACCTGGCACAGGTCCTTCAGGCCATGGTTGCTTCCGTTAGTATCTACACCGTTTCGGGCATGCGGGTTCTCTCGGAAGCCCTGTTTGTGCTGATTTAGAGGAAACGGCGGAACACGTTTTGTTCGTGTGCCCATAATTTCGCACAATGCGTGACCGCATGCTTGCCACATGCGAAGAGGACACAACTCCAGACAATCTTGTCCAAAGGATATGTAGGGATGAGTTTGGCTGGAATGTTGTTTCAACGGCTATAACGCACATCGTCTTGGAGCTACAGAGGAGGTGGCGCGAAGACTCGGAGAATGGCTAGTTTGGATGCGATACAAGAGGTGGTCCAGGGATTCTTAGTCGGCTTCGTAGGTCATACCGGTGCCCTGCGGTCGAAATCGACCCTTACAGCGATTAAGTGGCCGCGGAGAGGAAGTGGTGGCGTTGCTGTTGTGACGAGGGTCTACTATGTTGGATCCGAGCCCGCGGTTGGAAAGGGGTCCCCGATAAGGGCTGGGGCAGGTTGAGACCCTGCTGTCAGCAACCTTCTGAGGCAGCTGATAGGGTCTGGAGGGTAGTGATACCCTTACCTTCAGCAGGTCAGACCTAGTTGCACGTATGCATCAGTTCTTGATGTCTGCAAATCAGTTGGACGTGGGCACGGGGTTGACCCTGCCCGCCTTCCGAGGTTGAAGGGAGTGGTGAGGACAACTCGAGAAACTGGCTAAGCGCCAGCATGCTACCGTGATGGACTCGATGTTCGTTGCTGCTGCCTTAACCCCACACTACTCGAACCTTCCTATTCGGGTGTCTGTTGAGCAGGTTTCCCCCCTATGGTTAAGAACGAAATAAAGATGATCCAAGGATTCGGAGTCGGCTATGTAGGTCATGCCGGTGCCCTGCGGTCGAAATCGACCCTTAAGCGATTAAGTGGCCGCGAGGAGAACATCATGGTAGCGTTGCTGTCGTGGCGTCGGGTTTGATTCGAGCGCACGGTTGGAAAGGAGTCCCCAAAAGGGCCGGGGCAGGTGGAGGCCTCACATGCAGAAACTTCTCCTGGTGCTTGCTGATAAGGCCAGCAGAGTACGAAAGACTGCGTCTCAATCAACAGTTGGAGAACCACTACGCTTGATGATGGCAGTGCGTGTATGAGGCGTTTGAATTCAGTTTTATGGATAATCAATATTTTTCGATATTTGATGCATAGAACAAGATAGAGCACACACACCACGCGGACAAAAGGACAAAGACGATCAAACAAATGCATCACAGGGTTCGCGCCATGCAGTCCAGCCAGCCAGCGTCCCCGCTGGTTGTTCCTATGGAATGGGTTCATTATGGACAAACAAACACTCTCCGCAAGGCAGCGGGGTTTCTCAATCATTTCATGAGCAAAGCGGATGGCGGAGAAGCAGCTGTGACAACGTTGTTTTATGGTTTCTTTTGGCTCTCGCTCTCGGGATGGTGTCGTTTAATGGCAGTTACATGCCTTACCTTATTAATTAAACAGTTGAAGGAATTGATATTGTCTCAGAGGGGATTAAGAGGGTTTGCACGGCTGATTGAGTAATTGATTTCATCATCTGGATTAATCTAGCAATTTGGATTCGTGGTAAACTGACTATAGTTAACAGAATTAGCTGCCAATTGGCGAGGTTGAGTTCTGCACGACAAGAGTATCCGTGAAATTTAATCCTCGTAGCGATTTTTTTCTCTCGATGATTCATTTGAATCCAACATTCATCCCGGTTGGAAAGTTATCCATGATAGGCTACAATGGGGGAAAACTTTCGCAAAATTGTTTGTGGACGGCATCCGTCCGTTCCGCTCAAGTTACGTTGAAAGCGAAGTTTCAGCAGCCTGGTTTGACTTTCCGTACCCTATCTTATCCATCTCATCTCCAGCAGCAACTCCTACCAACAGCAACAGCAGTAATTGAACAGCACTTGGCTTCCAGTTTTTATACGAGAGCTTATGCATAGTCGAATCGTTCTAGAATGGTCCGAATGGTCGTTGTGTGTGACTGAGCTAACATCCAGCTGCAGCCCGCTTAACAACTTTGTGGCGTTGAAATATTTATGAATAAATCATTTGTTTTGCTTTATTTTCCCATTATCTTCGAGACACGTTCAAGCCGTACAACAGCATCACATCGGGCTAGCCCGAGAAAAGATTTACATGTTTCTGTGCTGGAACGAACCTCAGCTATACCGACCAGAGTGATAGATTTTGCATAGGAACCACTTCAGGGTCGGCCTATGCATCGCCCACAGAAAAACTTTTTACCTCCTGGTTAGTTTTCAAAATGCAATAATTCTAATATAATTGAAATGGAAGGTCAGAAATATACATACCTTCCGGAAAAAAGGAAACTTGTTTAGAAATTACCACCACTAGCCAACCCCGAAGTGCACCACTGACTGACTAGAGGAAAATGTGGGTGGTAGAAAGCATGGGCTACTGCTCAGTCTTCCTCCCCAACCAACCGACAACTTCCGAATAAAAAATAAAAGATGAAATATGGTTTCAACAGAACTGCTGTGAAGTTGAGGAACAATTCTTGCCATCAGAGCAACGAGAGAGCAACAAAGATACAAACGCAAACGCAGACGTACGTCATCGCCTGCCTCCCAAAACGGGAGTTATTTATTTATTTGATGACCCAAAACCGAAGCCAAGGCGATAACGAGAAAAGTTGTGAACCAAATCGAAACGCGGATCACAAATGGTATGATAATTAAGTTTTTATGGTTATGCTGTGCATTGCCAACCAAGTCTTGTGGGTACCCAGGAGGAGAAGAAGAAGAATAAGACATCTATTTGTATGTCTATATGTTCTGCAAGTGCGAGCTGCCTCAAATGGGCAACATGGGAATAATTTTTGCTAAAATAAAACTGTGGTGTTTGTGGGAAAGTTGGACCACATATTGTACTGCTTCTCCCGCAGACAAAACAGGAACGTATCCATAAACTCGAGAAATCCGGTAGTATGTTGGGCATATGGCAAAACTGCAATCCCCCGGCCTTGTGTTTGTTGCCGTGCATGGTTGTTTGTTGGTGGAACCATTCTTTTTTCTGCCTTGTGAGTTTATGTTATTATTGGCCAGGCCATAGAGTAGTAGTCATGTGCATCCTATATTTTGCTCCACAGACTACACAGTCTGCGGCTGAAGCACTGTGCGAAATGGAAACTCGATGAAATGCAATAAAAACAGAACGAGGATTTATTGGTTTTTCTAATGGTTTTACTTGGAAATGGGTATTAAGTGATTGGGGATTCAAGTTTGTCGTTTTTGTTATATTAATTATTCTAGCCAGGCTCTGTAGACATAAACTGGAATGAATGCCTCTGGAAGTTGAGTCAATAGTTACTACCGTATCCTGTGGGGCATTAAATAGAGTGGTGTTAATTGCATTGATTGAAAGGTTGCTGTGAAAACTTATTCAATCAAAGAATATACTCTCTTAGTACAACTCAGTACCATTATTTTGTGTTTATTTGAAGTGGGCTGCAAAATGAAATTGAGCTGCCGGCTTAGAATCACACTATGGATCACCTGTTCCGGGGGTAAAAGTCCACCAAAGCGGGAACCACAATTTGAAGAGTCAGGCGATCCGTGCTAAGGGATGAGGGTTTTTTTCGTGTTGGTGACATAGCACCACAGCGACCATTAAGTTGATCTACTGTGGTGTTATCCTCTTTGTTTTTGCCTTACTCAGAGAAGTCATCACTATAGAGCAGTGACTATCCTCCCAGCAATTGGCGTACTTTCCACTCAGGTTTTACGTTTCGAATGAAACATTAAACTTGTTTTGGATGATAGGCCCAGATGTCCCAAGGCTACAATACGCCCTTAACAAGATATCTGCAGCCCTTTTTATATAGTGCACTCACTCTCAAATTTACATTTATCGTCTTGCAATTTTCCAATAATATTTAAGTAATATTTTCAAGGGCAGTGATCCGTCACTAGTCCGGTGTAAATGCTTAAATCGTGTTTGTTAGGATTTATTAAGGTGCAGATGGTCATGGGTTCGATCCCAGCCCCGGCACTTTCGTCAGTTGCTCTTTCCCCCTGAGAGCAGCTGACACTGACCCTCTTCTGAGCTTATGGCTTAAACGAACCCGGATACTTGGACATCGGCAATCGGATACTTGGACCGGCAACTCATAATGGACCCCCAATCGGACTGGAAACAAGAACAACCGACAGTCACACATCAGCTTCCTCGTGCTCATCATTCTACCATGACAGGGTAGAACGTGAAAGCAGCGCAACGGCCACCAGTTGGATATAGCAGAATTAGAATAGAATACATTTAGGCGCTGTACAAATTCTAAGTACAGCATCCAATTAGAATCGCTCACTCATTGCCCTAGTGGACAAAAGAGCTGTAAATTAGGTTAAGTGATTGAAGAATAAAAAAAAAGATTTATTAACCTTAAAGTTTTAGTGGCGTCCGGTTCAATGAATCGCTTACAGCGGTTTTCAGATCGTGCACCGCGGTGCACTTGGTGCACCGCGAAGCCATGACTAGTGCACCGCAGCACTTCAGAAAAGTCTTGCATATTTAAGTTTAAATTTAAGTTCATTACCTATTTCATGAAAAATAGTTCGACTTAATTAGAACAACTGAACAACTGAAGGTGCTCCAAGGAATTGAGAGTAATATTTTTATTATTTTATTTACAGTCGGCGAGTTAAACGCTAAAAAAGCTCAGAAGAAATCTTACTAATATATCTGTGGCTTTGCTTGATACAGTAAACGTTCGCTCGGTGCAAACGCTTTAACTGCAATGCTTTTGAAATGCAAGTCCGGTAAGTGCAACAGTTTTGCAGTTATCGCACCACTATCCGTCAAATTTCTGTCAAAGCAGACAACAGTTGCATAGCGATGCACTTTTGAATGCATTTTAGAACACTTTCAGACCAACTGACAAGTCGTTGACGTCTGTCAGTCGTTGCAGTTAACGAATTTCATTCGGTAGGTGAAACGTAAACATGTTGCAGTTATCGAACATCTACTGTACCAGAGAAGGAATCTATCACTGATCTCGAAATCAAGTGAACACACAACTCCTTCCGAATTAACAAGAGTGCCTGGAAGGAATTTATCAAAAATAATGTCAATATATGCCAAAGTTCTGAAAATAAAGCTGCCAAGCCAAGTGTCTTGCTAGAAATTTTTCAGAAATCCAGTAAAAGTCTTGGAAAAACGTCTATCAACAATTTTCTAGTGGCGATTTTCTAACCTCAAACCTACCTGTCCAACGAACGTTAGTTCTTGAGTTTTGTCATCAAATTAGCTCGTAGTTTGTAGAAAATCACGAGAATTGTCGTTTCGTCCATTTTCAATTTGACTCGAATCCTGAATTCTCCGCAAATTCCAGTTTTATAGTCGTTGAAGAGTTAAAAAGTGAGGTTACGAGACGATTCAATAATCTTGGAAGGTCTTCACCGAGGTTCTTAAAAAAAAAACACTACTAATTCGGCTCAAGATTTGATTCAGCATTTATAAAGAACTTGTCTGAAAGTTTCCAGATTCATTCTCAGCAAGAAATATTATCAAATAACTGTGTCACTTCGCTATGCTCCGATAAGTGTTGAAAAAAGTAAGACAGTGTCATAATTGGTGGGGGAAAACTAATGACGAGTGTATACTGTATGCACCTTGGAATTGCTATTACAAATTCAACAGCTTTTTTGACTAATTTGAAATTGTTTTCTTTTAACAATACTGAACATGTGCACCGCGGAGCGATTAATTTCCAAAAAGTGCACCGCGAGCCGAAATGTCTGAAAACCCTGGCTTAGATTGACGACAATCTGAAGTATTCGACCAGATAAGTTTTATTTTAGATTGTTCATTGTTCCTTAGCTCCATTTTTAGGGCACAAGGAGCTATTCCAAAAAATGGTTCAGGACCAATGAATTGTATGGATGACCCTATTTTTGCTAACTGATCAGCTTTTTCGTTTCCTTAAATACTTTGGTTTATTTGGTTTCCTTCCTGGAGTATTTGGTTTCCTTCTATTCTGCAATGTCCAGGAACCCAGTACAGATTAACCTTATTGCGATAGGACAATTGCTGCCATAGCATGGTACATTCCCTAACTACAGTGATAGACATTCGTTTAGCCGAGGCGTCAGGAAACTAATACAAAAGATTTTATGATTGAACTTTTTTATCGAAGTGATAGCATATGTAGTACTGTTTTATAAAAATGTGATACATCACACTTCCCAAGCAACACACATGTTATATAAAAGTTACGACAGCGCAAGTTTTGGTTGTATAGAAGTTTATTTTACGTTATTTCAACACTATGTTAGAATTACGTAAAATAAACTTCTATACAACCAAAACTTGCGCTGTCGTTACTCTATTATAACAAGTGTGTTGCTTGGGTTTCATATACACTGGAACAAAAACGAGGGTAAAACCCTTCAGATGTCATTTTTTGCCTAGACATTCGTTTAGCCGAATTGTACAATTTTTGGAATTGCATAATAAAAAAAACTAACAAATTTCGAAAAATATCCAACAAAATCATTTTGCATGGTGACCTGCATTATAGATCGACTTGTAAATCTTGAATTAGATCGTTTTTGGAAGTGTTGCCATATTAATTTTTCATACATCTCATATAAATATGTCATAATGTTGTAAATGTTTCCAAATTGAGATTTGATGTAGTTATTTTTATCGGAAGTGTTTCAAAAGAATCTAATGGAAATTTTATGACGAGTGCAGGTTGAAAATTTACGAAAAACAATGTTTTTAACAGAAAAAAAATACGCAAACCATAAAAAAATCACGTATTTAAGTATTGTTTTGAAGAAATATGATGGTTTCACTTGCATAAATCACAGTGTTTACTACTAGGGTGACAATGGGTATTATCGGCAGGTTTGTTCTCTTCGTCATGGGGGTTTTTGTCAGCCAAGTTGCCTGAAACTTGGCCATATAATTTAGCTTAGTTGGGAAGGATTTGAGACCAACTCCGAGTTCAACAGGTTTCAAAAAACCCCCAAAGACGAAGAGAACAAAACGGCCGAGAATAGGCAATTTTCCCTATTACGTCTTCTAATAGTTCCCAATATATTCTAGACTGTATTCTGGCTGAAATAACATACATTGGACGGCTCACATTTCGAGAAGTGGCACCGAAAGTATTCAAATTTTTAGCATGAACTACTTGCTTCTTATTTAGACGTTCTTTTCAAATAAATTATGTTAAAAATGAATGTGGTTCAAAACTAAGACTCATTTGTTATATTTTCTTCAGATTGAATGAAATAAGCCAATTGGTCGACCATATCTTGCATTTTTGTATGAATATCCGTTTTTAAATAAACAGGGTACAAAAATTCTGACACTTCTTGCAGTTCATTCACTTAGCAGTCTTCTAACTCATTTAGTAAAGCTAGTATCAAACAGGTTTACCCCACAGGCATTAGGGCACGTCTTTATTTCAACACAGAAACATTTATTTTAGCCTTTATCAATCCACAATTTACTTTACAGTTGCATTTCCCAATCCCATTTTAAGGTTTAACCAACCAAAAACCATTAGAGTTAATTTTTTTCATGACATTTTATGCAATAATTTGAACATTTCTAACAATAATGGTAAATTTAAAAACAATTTTATGCTTGTCATTGCTGCTAGCCGCCTCTCAGTGTTGAGACGCTTTTGTTTTTTTTTTATTCTTAATCACTTAACCTAATTACAGCTCTATTGTCCACTAGGGCACTACGAGAGCGATTTCAATTGACAGCTGCACTTACATTTTGTACAGCGCCTAGTTGTATATTCTATTCTACTTTATCGAACTGGTTGCCTTTCTGCTGCTTTCACTTTTCTACTCTATACATGGTAGAAGGATGACCACAATGATGATGGATGGCCGTTGTTCCTTTCCAGTCTGATAGGGGGTCCATTATGAGTAGCAGTTCGCCGATGTACAGGTATCCGGGTCCGTTTGAGCCATGGGGCTCAGAAGAGGGTCAGTGTCAGTTGCTCTCGGGGGAAAAGCAACTGACGAAAAATTGCAAGTGCCGGGGCTGGGAATCAAACCCATGACCATCCGCATATGAAGCGAACGTGTGACCAACTACGCCACGGGCCCCATGCTTTTGCTTTTGGTCATTCGAATCGACAATAGTGGATAGCAGCTTATTGTCGCCATTTCCACCGTATTATTTTGAGCGGTTTCTGTTTTGCTGTCCATGGTAACCGATGACGATATAAGCAACTAACTAACTAACTTAAGTCTATGATATAAAAGTGACATTATTCTCATTATCATAGTCATCGTCATCAACGTACATGTTCTTGCGATCCGACGTATTCAATACAGACGAGGAAGAAAAATTTATGTCCTCTAGGGAATCGCTGTCTAATTGATCGACCAAGTCGATTTCTCTATGCTTCTCCATTACTCGAAGTATTTGCGTTCTGTAACAATATGAAAGAAATACATTTTACACTTACGGTTCTAATTCACACATGATTCTAGCTTCAGAGAAAAAAAAAATAAAATTGGTTTAACGACCGCATTTAAAATAATCAAGCATTTAAAAGCAGTTAACAAATAAATAAATATATTAAAAAGCAGAAACTATTTTCAAAAGAATAAAAAATAGTATTATTATAATATAAATAAAGAAGGTTGAGAAATTAGAAAAAACAAACGAAATACACTTTTAAACAAACAAAAATTGTAAAAACAATTTACATATTTTTTTCCGAAAAAAAAAATCCAAAATTTGGGTATGTTTTAATTTCTATCGCATACCATTCTTTACTCTTGTTAGTCGTCTATTTGACTTTTATGATAGTTATACAGTTGCACTGGATATATTCAATCCGATCGATAGTATTGGATGTCACTTCTTTAACATTTTATCATATGGGAACATAAAAAAGCACTCCTCAATGCAGCAACAAATTTTGAAAAAAGACGTATAATGGTGTAGCATTGATTATACGTCGTTTTCAAAATTTGTTACAGAATGTTTAAAAACAAACGTTGAAAAAAAAACGCTTGATAATAGATGAAGATTTTCTGCAGCATATATTTTATTTTAGGAGAGGGGCGGGGGGGGGGGGGGGTGGGGGGGTGGTGTGAAAGATGCTTCAAACTAAATAAACAGCATATTTTAGTTATTAAACAATACTTTAAGTCAAACTATTCAAATTCAAGTTGGTTGGATGGCCTCATATGCCCAATCTACAAGAAAGGGCACAGACTGGAGTGTGCCAATTACAGAGGGATTACCCTTTTAAATTCGGCGTATAAGATACTGTCACGTGTCCTGTTCAACAGACTGCGACCTCTTGAGGAGTCCTTCCTCGGCGAATACCAGGCTGGTTTTCATGAGGGCCGATAAACGACGGATCAAATGTTTACCCTGCGGATGATCCAAGATAAATTTCGGGAATATAACTTGCAGACTCACCATCTGTTCATTGATTTTAAAGCAGCGTATGATTCAGTGAAAAGAAATGAGCTTTGGCAGATAATATCAGAACATGGTTTTCCGGCGAAACTAATTAGGCTGATACGCGCAACGCTGGATGGATCAAAATCAAGTATTCGGATTGCGGACGAAGTGTCTACGTCGTTTGTGACCTTGGATGAATTGAAGCAGGGGGATGCTCTTTCAAATTTATTGTTCAACATTGCACTCGAAGGAGCGATTAGGAGGTCAGGCGTGCAGAGGAATGGCTCTATCATCACACGGTCGCACATGCTCCTCGGTTTTGCGGACGATATTGATCTCATCGGCATCGATCGTAGGGCAGTGGAGGAAGCTTATGCTCCTCTGAAGAGAGAGACAGCGAGGATAGGCTTGACGATTAACTCTACCAAGACGAAGTACATGATAGCGGGTAGAGACAGAAGCAGGCCTAGTGGTGTTAGTCCTGAGGAAGTGATTGATGGGGAAGTGTTTGAAGTTGTTGAAGAATTTGTTTATCTTGGAACACTTGTGACATGTGACAATGACGTTTCCCGTGAAGTGAAAAGGCGTATTGCAGCTGCGAATAGGGCCGTTTACGGATTGCGTAGCCAGCTTAGGTCCCGTAACTTGCAAACGCAAATAAAATTCGCTCTGTATAAGACGCTGATTCTTCCGGTTGCCCTCTACGGTCACGAAGCGTGGACGTTAAAGGAGGTAGACCGAAAAGCTTTTGGAGTTTTTGAGCACAAAGTGCTGCGGATAATCCTCGGTGGGAAACAAGAAAATGGAGTGTGGCGCAGACGCATGAATCACGAGTTGTACCAAGTGTACGAAGATGCGAATATTGTGAAACGTATAAAATACGGCAGACTTCAGTGGGCTGGACACGTAGTGCGAATGTCGGAAGAAAGAATAGCGAAAACAATATTCAGCAGAGAACCCGGTAGAGGTAGGCGACTTCGTGGGCGGCCGCGAACTCGCTGGCTGCACGCGGTTGAAGAAGATCTACGATCCCTACACGGTCGGGGAAACTGGAGGAACATCGCCCAAGACCGACGAAGATGGTGCTCTACTATACGCTCGGAATTGGAGTAAAGTTACTTTGTAGCCAACAAGGTATCAAGGTAGGTATTCAAATTGACACCCATAAACAACATTACTGAATTTCCTTGTACACCAACAACTTGAAGAGCCCACCAATTCCGAGGTTCGTTTCAAGAAAACGTTGAAAATAAGTTTTTTTTACATATTCAAGGAGAGCTTCATTTAGCTTACCGCGAGGGATGAATACATTGCACATGCAAGCATTTACACTGTAATCAGTTGTGGTAGTCATTGAATTGTAGTAAACACATACCTGAAATGAGAAGAAGAAAAAACATAAAACTGCTTAATTTAATCCATTTTGATATAGAAGTAAATGTTATGAATGGAATAAATGTAGATGTTTCCATCGCGATTCGAACTGTAAAAATCGAATTTTGCTGCGAATCCCATACGATCAGAAGTCTTCCTTGCGATGGAGTTGAAAACGGCTACTGTAACAAAACCGAATACTTTATAATTTCTCCTTCTCATAAAATGATGCGGCAGCAAGCCAGATTCCGTGCCAGATGATCCTGTGTGGATCCTATTGTCAAGCTCCGTATCACCTCGGAGCAAATCAATGAATTTCAAGAGTCTCTCTACCTGGTGTTAGTGTATTACGAAAAAGCTTTCGACCGTCTCAAACACGGAAACATATGGGAAGCCCTCAGGCGCAAAGGTGTCCCTGAGAAAGTCATAGGCCTCATTGAAGCACAGTACAGGGCATTTTCGTGCACAACGGTGTATTATTCTGTCCCATCCAGGTCGTTAATGGAGCGAAGCAAAGATGTAACGGTGATGGTATGCCACTACTGTTTCTCATCGTAATCGACGAGATACTGTAGGTGCGATTGATCCTGAACCAAATCTTGGGTTACTGTGGCAGCCCAGTACCATGTAGCACCTAAATGACTTTGAACTGGCTGATGACGTTGCTCTCTCAGCTCAACGGCGCTCTGATATGCAGAGTAAGCTCGATGATCTTACCGATTCTTCCTCGATTGCAGGTCTTACCATCAACCGTTGGACACCAAATCGTTGGATGTAAACACGGTAAATCCTTCCAGCATCACGGTAGCTGGGCAAGCAGTGGAGAACGTTGAAAGCTTCAAATATCTTGGTAGAAAAATGGCATTCTGCCTAACTTAGAAGACGTCCACATTGTTATCAGGAAAATGTGTCCAAGATTGTTGGAGTTATAATCTTGCTAATAATTTTGAGCACTCAAAAGGAACCAGAAAGTGAGCTTTGGTTGGTTACGTTCAAGGTAATTTTAATGGAGGGTACTGGCATATAAGCAGTCAGTGGACGCGGGGAGAGGTTTATGGCGGGGGTGGTGGTGGTGACTGCTGGCGAGTTTGTGTACACTGTACACTATCGGGTTCTGTGTGGTTGCTAGGGGTTGTTGTTTACCTCCATGCAAGTGAAAAAAAATCCGCTTGTACAGAGCAGCTGCCTTTTCTGTTAATTTAAAGTTAATTATTGTGAAAAAAAAGACTTTATTGGGTGTTTTGAACTCCACAGCATTAGCTATACGTATGTTGGATCTTTATTGCCGAAATTTTGATGAAAAACTGAATGAAGAGATAATAATCTTGCGGAAAGGCGTGATGGTGTAGCTTCGGCAGCTTTGAAATGAGGTTATTACCCGGAGGCCTCATGTGTTTCAATCTGTTGAAAGATTACTCTACAGGATTTCAGGAAAATTTCTCTGGAAACGGACAATTATGCTCTAATCTAGGGCATGTCGTTCGAGCTGTTGCATCATTTGGATTCTAAAAATTAGGACGCAAGCTCTTGGGTTGATTTTATTACCATATTAGCTCGCAAGCACATGCAACCAGAATTGTCATCTACTATTTATAAACTTCCAAATAAAAACAAACTTGCCAGGTGTCATTGCAAATTCCAATATGGCGGATTGTATGATTTACCATATTGGATTACCTTCCTTTTACTTACCTTGGTTACGTTACTCGGTGCATGGAATGAACAATGCTTGTTTAAAACTTTGTAGATGCGTTGTGTAGTGGGAATCAATGAACCGTAAGATCAATGCGGAGTTATTGACAGAACTAATATTTGGCTAAATAACTCGAAATCAAATGTATCGTCTGATGCGGAACAACAATGATTTTCTCTATATCATATCCCAAGCAACACACATGTTATATAAAAGTTACGACAGCGCAAGTTTTGGTTGTATAGAAGTTTATTTTACGTTATTTCAACACAATGTTTGAATTACGTAAAATAAACTTCTATACAACCAAAACTTGCGCTGTCGTAACTCTATTATAACATGTGTGTTGCTTGGGATATTGGCCACAAGCTGAAATACAAGTTTTGTTTATGTATGACTCAGCTTGCCTAGAGTGCTTCCCTATGCATTAAATCATCTCGATGAAAACCATCCCGGATCAATGTGGTATTCCAATTGGTTTGGCATTTTCTTTAACAAGCTGTCTAGCACAGCAGATCATAAATATTTCATTGAACTTGAATTCCGATACATTTTATACAACGGCCTGAAGCAATCTCTCGGTCGCAGCACACAAAGCGCTGTGGTTGCGTTAATTGCTTTCATTTCCATTCCTTGGGATAAAGGAGTCGTCTATTGGCTGTTCACCCGAGGCAGAGTTCAGGTCCCCTCTTGAACTTAACATATGTGTTAAACTGCAGTCATCTCGCGCGAGCCCGTCTGGCGCATCTCATAAAGAGTTCATTATTAATACAAAATAATTTATAACACCCGCACTCTCACAATAGGCGATACTGTTTATGTTTGTGTTTTCCTGTAGGCATCATCATCATGATGATGCCAGACCCGAAACCCATTTGGTCCGATTCTGATGAGCATCGTCCGCCGGCGTTCGAGTCGATTTCCCTCCAAGCGGACAGAGGATCATCAACGAAACTCTTCACACCGAGTTGGCGGCCAAGAGGGATGAATGAGAACGATCTCAATTAAAATAAATAATGACTCAATTCATTGATTGAACAAAGCCGGACCACACTCGTCTCTCGTAGTGGATGTGGAATGGATGGGATGCAGATGCTAACCAGAAAATTTCATTGATCCCGAGCTGCGACGACATGTACCGAAATACGCGCATGCAAACAAACGGTCGACTGATAGATGATATGTTCCTCCAATACGATTGCCGGAATAGTTGCGACAAAATAGCCTACTTGATGGTGTGGTTCAGAGCAATATCACATGCACAACCGTTGAACGGGCTAAAGTTGTTTCTATTTTATCTATAGTAAAGATGACAAATTTTATCTTCTAAGACGTGCGGTTCTGTAAGAAGTACAACGCCATCAGACAACACTATGAGAGAGCTGAGTTTTCAAGCTCAAATGTGCGAGTGTCCGAACACACAAAATCGCTAAGGATACTCAAAAGTGCGCAACATCTTTCGAAATAAAAAAAACAATATTCTATTATGTCTTACACAATTTAAAATAGGACAACATTTATGCATTCAAAATATGTAAAGATGATATAGATGTAGACCTTTTTCATATTGAAAATAAATGTGTCCCAATTACATAATAATGTTAACTCACTTCACGGTATATAACCACATTCACGCGATAACCAATGAGTTGTATGAACGAAGTGTGATTTTTGGTGAGTTTTCGGAGACACGAAACTGGCTCGGTTACGCATTGCACTTTGATGGTGCAGTCGAGTCAGTTTTGATGTGTTGTAGAATGTCACTCTAACGGGCGGCGTGGCGTGAGATGCAGTATGCTCATTAATTATAGACACTGTTGGCGATAAGCTTTTGCTAATTAATGTTGCTTCCTGGCTAGCAATTGGACACGCGAAATTGACACTGTTAAAGTTGTGAGATATAAGATGTACTGCATAAAGCTGTGGAAAGGAGATTGATCACAGCAGGCGATATAGCGCATTTGAATGTGATGCGAACTGTCAAGCAGACAACGTTAGCATCCCTGCTTGCATAGCAACAACTCCAGGCGTCACCCAACCGCGTTCACTCTTGCCACTTGCGAACCGACGTCAGCCTGGGTAAGTTGTGTGTGCTGCACGTGAGGGGTGATTCCTTCCCAGTGAAATACTAAACTCCACAAAAGTGTGTTCTCTGGACCAGGGAGAATAAGTAGTTTGAGTTTATCAGCCTTTTTTGAACAAGGAATATAAATGTGTGTTTAACCCAGCATTACCATTTTATAATCAATATTAATTCAGTTCATGTCTTTTGGTGTCCTGTTACGATTACGTAACGAAGAAATCTTTCATAATTTTTGAGAACGGCCAAATACTTTTGCAAACTAATATAATTCTACTCCTTCTTTAATCCTCGAGCAATCACGCTGTTGTATTTTGTACAACATGTTGAAAAAAATCTCGCTTTTTGTACTCAGCATTAGCGTGATGATGGTGAGGTGGCCAACCGCGCGACTACCGGAATGTTCACTGAATCTCATCCCAATATGGAAAAATAAAGAATTTGCTTCTACTGTCCAGAGATGCCTCTAGGGAATCCTCCGCAGCCAAGAGCACCATCGGGTACGTGAAACTGAGTCGACGAAACGATTGGTTCGACGAGGAGTTCAGAGCGGTTGGGGGAGAAGGACACAAGGCAGCGGTAATGCGACAGCATGGAACCCGACAGAATGTGGAGCGATACAAACAGAAGCGGAAGCAGCAGACCCGTCTCTTCCGGGAAAAAAATCAGAGGGGTGTGTGCAAGACACAACCGCATGACGTAAACTACGTAAAGCAGTTTGTTATGAACGACAATTGACTACTATGCAATTTCTTTGGATCAATACGACAATTTGTAGTGGCTAATAGTTTTGAAAATCGTTAATTTTAACAAGGTTAATTCTGCAAGATTCTGGTGGATTTGTGTTGGAAATAAAAGTTTGAACCATAAGCAAAGCCTGAAGAAATTCCTTTATAACGGTACACTGTACATGCAAGAAGGAAGCGTACTCGCCAGATTCGGTGACACGGCCAGATGATAAGATAAGCTTTTGCATTTAGTTTAGGAGTAGATTTCAAAATTCGGCGGTTTTGACACTTATGTGACCAGCGTCACTTTGTCAGAAAATCTGCCGTTAGTGCCGTTTACTCTTTCTGAAAACTACTGATGAAGCCCTCAAAAGGGCTGTTTGAACCAGAATTTGTTCAAAATATTGCACGTATGTTCAATAATTTCGTTGTTCTGGTAGCAAATGCCAGAACAACGACGATGATAGGCGTTATAAGAATAATTGGTTTGATAGTCTCAATTTTCAATGATGAAAATAAATGGAATAGTTCGGCGCACTAGAAGAATTTTGCCTTTTCTGCGACAAGATGCGGTTTGATTTCCACAGAGTGCTTTTGATGTACTTGGTTTCAAATTCTTGGCGGTAGCAACTTTCTAGGAAAATTCACCCTGTGCTTTTGATGTAGTTGATTTTAAATTCTCGGTGGTTTCGACACTTTCTCAATGCACACCAAATGCTTTCGAATAATTACCTCATTGAGCATTTGCAGATTAAGCATAATTATAATGTTTAACAAATAATTTCGATAAATCATGCAAATTTTTCGGCAAAA
Source organism: Aedes albopictus (assembly GCF_035046485.1). NCBI lineage: Eukaryota > Metazoa > Arthropoda > Insecta > Diptera > Culicidae > Aedes > Aedes albopictus. Next base: position 188,808,393 of record NC_085138.1, read on the forward strand.
TTGTAAAGATTCACTAATTTTGCGAAGACTGACACACATTGAAATATGGCAACACTGAATAATACATTTCATCAAAATAAAATTTTCTTCATCTGAGAAGAAGTTTTCCAAATTCCAAATCCAATCAACTAGCACTGTTTTCATGAATTTGAATTGAATGTCTCATGGTTGCGATGGAGCGCTATTCAATTTTCACACAGCTCTTATAGTTATTGACACTTGTGTCCCGGGCTTTCCTCCTAAGAAAATTATTCTTTCACTCCTGTGGGACATTTTCGTAGCCCTTACAAGGGCTGTTTAAATTTACTTGCAATATTACTGCAAGCGCATTCAATAACTTTGTTAATTCCGATGTTGGCTTGTGCTGCCCGGACGCCCGATGAAGCCAGAATGAAGAAAATTTTCGCAGAGCTGATCCGGTGTGAACTGGTTGGAGTGGCGGCCCCACTGGTACCGCGCACGGCGATGCGACGACGACTGGCAAGTGGCAGCAGCCGACGACCACCACGCTCGGCTAGCCAAAGCACACTGAAGGGAGAAGCAAACGGAGCAACTGGCTAGCGGTCCTCCGATGCGTTCCCCTCGAGGTGTCACGAAAGAATGATGGAAGATGAGAAGAAGACAATAACTTATATACTAGACGGCTGTACGGCAAAGAAGTTCAAATTCCCCTCTCGCACGTGATTGGTTAGATGAAAGAGGGGTGAAAATAAGTGATGCCGTACAGATGTTTGCACAATGCACACCAAATGATTTCGAATAATAATTATCTCATTTAATTTTTGCAATTCGATCAGCACAATTATAATGTTTAACAAATAATTTCTATAAATCATGCAAATTTTTCGGCAAAATTGTAAAGAATATTTAAGAATTTTGCGAAAACCTACATACAATGAAATATGGCAACACTGAGTAATACATTTCATCAAAATGAAAATTTCATCATCTGAGTTGAAGAATTAAATTTTGAATTGAATTTCTCATTGTTGCGACAAAGCGCAGTTCAATTTTCACACAGCGCTCATAGTGATTCACACTTTTGTGTCCCGGGCTTTCTTCATGAGAAAATTATTTGGTTCACTCCCGTGGGACATTTTACAATGGCTGTTTTAATTTACTTGCAGTATTACTGCAAGCGCGTTTCATGATTATGTTAATTACGATGTTGGCTTGAGCTGCCCGGACGCCCCATGAAGAAAATTTTAGCAGAGATCCGATCCGGTGTGAACTGGCTGGCGGCCCCACTGGTACCGCGCACGGTGTTGCCATGACGACTAGCATCAGCCAGCCGACGACCACCGCGCACGGCTGGACAAAACATACTGAAATTATTCGGTTCACTCCCGTGGGACATTTTCGTAGCCCTTTCTAGGGCTGTTTTGATTTACTTGCAGTATTTCTGCAAGCGCGTTCCATAATTTTATTGATTCCGAAGTTGGCTTGTGCTACACGGACGCCCGATGAAGCCAGAATGAAGAAAATTTTCGCAGAGCTGATCCGGTGTGAACTGGTTGGCGGCCCCACTGGTACCGCGCACGGCGACGCGACGACGACTGGTAAAGCAAGTGGCAACAGCCGACGACCACCACGCTCGGCTAGCCAAAGCATACTGAAGGGAGAAGCAAGCGGAGAAACTGGCTAGCAGTCCTCCGATGCGTTCCCCTCGAGGTGTCGCGGAAGAATGATGGAAGATGAGAAGAAGACAATAACTTATATACTAAGCGAGAAAACCCAAAAAATGTGCTCGCTCGTGATTGGCTGGATAAAATTAAAACATAGGTTCACTTTTCCGCAATTTTCAATAGTTTGCTGTTGAAAATCAATAGTTTTCTCTATTTGACATGAAAGGGACATAGTTTTGCGATTGTTTGATGGCAAAATTTTAAAAATCGGTCAATAAATGGCTGAGTTATTAGCGTGCAAAATCTTTCATAATTTCGTGACGGTCGCAAAATTTAGATTTTCATTTTACACCCGGTGCCGTGGTACAGTACCGTACCTTCCCCATAGACGTAGTTTACGTCAAAAGCGCCGCCTGGAAGAAGCGGAGTGCGAGGAAATGGACTGCTGTGCCGTTTACAAGAAACACGTAAGTTCTACCAGAAGCTCAACGCAAAGGCTACGTGCCGCAAGCCGAAATCTGGAGAGATAAGGACGGGAGCCTCCTGACGGGCAAACGTGAGGTGATCGAAAGGTGAAAGCAGGACTTTGACGAGCACCTGAATGGTGAAGAGAATGTAGGCACGGGGGATCAGGGCAGCAAATTACTATGTTGGTGCAGCAGAGGACGGAAATGAACCAACTCCCACGCTGAGGGAAGTTAAGGATGCCATTCACCAGCTCAAAAACAACAAAGCGGCTGGTAAGGACGGCATTGCAGCAGAACTCATCAAGATGGGCCTGGAAAAGTTGGCCACCTGTCTGCACCAGTTAGTAGTCAAGATCTGCGAACAGCTACCAGAGGAGTGGAAGGAAGGGATAATCTGTCCCATCCACAAGAAAGGCGACTAGTTAATGAGTGAGAACTTTCGAGCGATCACCATTTTGAATGCCGCCTACAAAGTGCTATCCCAGATCACCTTCCGTCGTCTGTCACCTAAAGTAAATGAGTTCGTGGGAAGTTACCAAGCCGGTTTCATCGACGGCCGGTCGATAACGGACCAGATCTTTACCGTACGGCAAATCCTCCAGAAATGCCGTGAATACCAGGTCCCAACGCACTGGTCATCGACTTCAAGGCGGCATACGACAGTATCGACCGCAAAGAGCTGTGGAAAATCATGGACGAGAACAGCTTTCCCGGGAAGCTTACCAGACTGATAAGAGCAACGATGAACGATGTGCAGAACAGCGTAAGGACTTTGTGTGAACTATCCAGTTCATTCGAATCTCGACGGGGACTACGACAAGGTGATGGACTTCCCTGCCTACTATTCAACATCGCCCTGGAAGGTGTTATGCGACGAGCCGGGCTCAACAGCCGGGGTACGATCTTCACAAAATCCGGCCAATTTGTCTGTTTTGCGGATGACATGGATATTATTGCTAGAACATTTGGAACGGTGGCAGAACAGTACACCCGCCTGAACCGTGAAGCAGCAAAGGTCGGACTGGTGATGAATACGGCTAAGACAAAGTACATGCTGGTAGGTGGAACTGAGCGAGACACGACAAACCTTGGCAGCGATGTTACGATAGACGGGGATGTTTTCGAGGTGGTAGAAGAATTCATCTACCTCGGTTCCTTGCTAACGGCTGACAATAACGTGAGCCGTGAAATACGAAGGTACATCATCAATGAAAGTCGTGAAGAAACTGCGGTCAAAAAAGATTCACCCCGCACCAAATGTACTTACTTGATTCTTGATACTTGATGGGCTACAACTCGTAGCGGTGAGTCTACGCCGAATGAAGTATCCGCCTCCACTTGCCTCGGTCTTGGGCTAATCGCTTCCAGTCGCCCTGAACGTTTAGAGTCCTTAGGTCCTCCTCAACTGCAAAAAGCCAACGTGTGTGCGGCCTTCCACGAAGCCGATGACCCCTGCTTGGTTCTCTGCTGAATATTATTTTAGCTTTTCGTTCCTCCGGCATACGAGCTACGTGTCCAGCCCACCGCAGCCTGTCTTGTTGTATTCGCTTCACTATCTCCATCCATCTCTTTATATACCTGCACGCAAAAAAATCCGTTCCAAATACGTGAACTCTCAGTCACAGCAACGGGAACAAACGGGAACAACAATAAGAAATGTACACCATGAACTACATATCACAGTTTCTAGAACGCCTATATTGACAGCTGGTCCTAGTTCCAGTTCACGGTGCATATTTGCTTGTTAGAATATTTGCGTTTGTTTGTTCACGTTTATGAGAACGGATTTTTCCGCGTGTGGTACAATTCGTAGTTCATGCGACGCCACCAGATGCCGTCCTCCAGTTTACCGCCGAGTATTGTTCGCAGCACTTTACGTTCGAAAACTCCAAAAGCTCTCCGATCAACTTCTTTTCAACGTCCACGTTTCATGACCGTATAAAGCGACCAGAAGAATCAGAGTCTTGTACAACGCGAGTTTTGTCTTCGTTTGCAGCCTGCGGAACTTCAGCTGGTTTCACAGACCGAAAACGGCCCGCAATCCGTCTTTTCACCTCGCGGATAACATTATTATCGCACGTCACTAGCACCACCAGCTATCATGTACTTAATCTTTGTGGTGCTTGGTTGGGATGCGACTGGGATGATTTTGCTTCGGAATGTTGGCTTCGCAGTCTTTTGGCGGAATCGAAAACACTAGTTTATGATTTTTCAATCGGGGTTCAATCGGTCAAGGTTTCCTAGTCAAGATGGCTTTGCTAAACTTAAAAATGTCATGCGAAAGTTTTGGTATATGATATATGATTGGTATATGATTTTCGATTCCCCCAAAAGACTGCAAAGCCAACATTCCGAAGCAAAGTCTTTGTGGTGTTAATCGTAAGTCCAACCCGACTAGAAAAATATACCAAGTTTATAACATAATGTGTTATGATGATATAAAATTTTTCTATAACTTATTTTGTTATAAACTAGATGTAGGATGATGTTAAAATAACTAAAACTGTAACAAAAAGTACACAGGTCTAATCAAAATAATTACCTATTTTGTTATAATCAGAACAAAATTATAACACAATCTGATATAAATTTCAGCTTCAAGAAAACTAGTTTCTATCATATTTTGATACAATTGTGTAAAATTATGTTCTGAATGTTAAAGAATCAGAACTAAAACATTTCACAACGAGTTATTGAACAACATTTGTAACATAATGTGATACAATTGAGTATTTTTAAACACCAATGATTATATCACAATGAGTTATACATATCATGGTTTGTAATAATTATGTTATATTTTGGTTAGAATCTTCTAGTCGGGAATCCTCGCAGTCTCCCTCTTAAAAGGTACGAACGCCTCTTCCACGGCTCGACGGTCGATTCCGATGATGTCGATATCGTCCGCGAAGCCCAGGAGCATATGCGACTTCGTGACAATGGTTCCGCTCCTGTGCACACCAGCTCTCCTTATCGCTCCTTCCAGTGCTATGTTGAACAGTTAGTTCGAAAGAGCATCGCCCTGCTTCAGTCCGTCAAAGGTTACGAACGATGGCGAAATTTCATCCGCAACCCGTACACTTGATTTCAATCCGTCAAGCGTCGCACGAATCAGTCTATTCAGCTTCGCCGGAAATCCATGTTTGATCATAATCTGCCATAACCAAGGCCATAACTCGTTTCTCTTCACTGAATCGTACGCTGCCTTATAATCAATAAACAGATGGTGGGTCTGCAAGTTGTACTCCCGAAATTTATCGAGAATCTGCCGAAGGGTGAACATCTGATTCGTCGTTGATCGGCCCTCACGAAATCCTGCCTGATATTCGCCGACGAAGGACTCCTCAATCGGCCTCAGCTGTTCCACAGGGAGTCCTTCGTCGGCGAATATCAGGCAGGATTTCGTGAGGGCCGATCAACGACGGATCAGATGTTCACCCTGCAAGGTTAACGTGCATTTTAACTTAAAGCGAGTTCTACACAGCGGACCGGAACATACCTGTAATATCAATAATTTTAATGATATGGAACGAGCTCACCTATCAGTATTCATCCAGGCGCCTCCCACCCTTCTTATCAACGCGGACAAATCGACATCTCACTATCTGGCATCGCCCCCGCGAATCACACTGACCGCCGCCGCTGCTTGATCATTATAAAGTATGGCTCGAAATGATCTTAGTAAGGTTCAGGGATAACAACACACAGTACAAATTTTGCACAGTTCATATGCGACCTAAATGGAATCCAAAAATCGAATCCACATCGAGAATTTGATTTTTGTCCCATACTAATGTGGATGCTCCAGATGATGTTTACAGATCTGCGCTTTTTGCTACCATTCGTATATTAGACTTTCCATCGTCAACAACATACGGTACCGGCGGCCGCCACGGTACAACCTAGTGCGATCGAAGCAACCGGATGTCGTCTCGGCATACACGCACAATCTCGAGATAGTATTGCCAGACGAGGGCGAGCTCGATGTTTCCGCTCCAGAGAACTGCTGGAGTACAATGAAAGCAGCAATCAACGACACAGACGAGAGTACCATCGAGTGAAGGATGGGTACACTCGCTTTCAAAGAGTTACATTCACTTGCTGTTTTCTCGGCTCAGAAGCGTGCTGTCAAGAAACGATCTATTGACGACTTTTGCCTTGTGGTTTTGTCTAAAAGCTGTAACCATAATTAATTGCGCCACAAAAAGCAGCCAATTGTTTTTGTTGCGCGACATCAGACGTTGCGTTCCGTCATGTCGCGCTAAGTGCATTAGCGCGCGACAATTACGCACTTACATGATAGTGCATATATATCCATCTCGCTTATCATAGTTCGTTCCAAACAATGTTGAACAGGACCTTTAGAAATCGGTCCGAAAAAGGGGGTTTTGTAATATCCTAATCATTGTACTCAAGCTCTTTCCAAATTGGCTTTCGAGTGGAGCAGTTCAATTTAGTAAAAAGTGTTGAAATTATAAAACGGTCTTTGGGACCATATTTAAGTGGATAAAGAGGCCAGTAAGGCAAAGTGAGTGAGTTGAACATGCAAATGTAATTAAATCTAAACTAGTCTTTTCCACACTTTAGAATTGCTCCAAACCAACAATTTTGGCCAAGTTTGGCAAAGAATAGCGCGAGTGATATAGTGTTGAGAACAGGTATGTTAGACAGGATATGCTGACGACGAAGGTGCTAAACCATACATCGACACCAACATTTCAAAAGGGCGTAACTGCTTTTGGAATCATCACCTTCTTTTAAAGCTGTGGATCATGTGTTATGATTTCCATGTTTTTCACAACAAGTACCAGATGGGAAAAACTCTCCTCTTTCCGACAACCACGGTGGTTTGAGTGTAAGGGAGGCAGTACGACCTACAGCTTTGAAAGAAGGTATTACTTCCAAATGCAGTTACGCCCTTTTGAAATGTTAGTGCCGACATGTGTGTGCTCGAATCGTTCGAAGGCCAAACCTTCGAACGAAGGTTTTTTTTTGTCAGTTCCAGATTTGGGACAGTTTTTGGAGTCGGAAACAGGAGTCGCCAGTGGTGAAGCCGAGACGCCATTGGCGTTTCGCTCCGCGTGGGACTAACCCACGCATACCCACACCAATCCGTGTCCGTAGGAGATCCTCGTCACCATCTCTGAGTAAGTGGACCCAATTGGGTGTAGTCCGAAGACAGCGGCCATTGTGCTGTTGTATCGGTCGTACTCACCGACCGCGGAAGCCGTAGGGATCATCAGCCACGATCCCGAGTCAGTGACACCCGTCTATACCCAATTGATTAGTGCATGTGAAGTCCGTAGGGGCACCCGCCAGTGGACACAATCGTTCGTTTCGACCAAGCGTGCTTCGTCGGGGACCGTGCTCACCGGTCGGCCATCGTTCGTAGGAGTGCACAGTACCACACTCTGAGTCAGGGGACAAGCCCGAACGGCTGCCGCATTTTCTCTCGACCTGCGGTCGAGCGCCATCTACAATTCGACTCATTTCCATCCGTCGCATACTCCAACCAAGCCTGTGATCAACTTTCAAGCCTACGTCAGCAAGCAAAGTGCAGTCCGGGAAAAGTTTCCGTCGGCGGCGATATTGGACGATACCGAGGTCGTGATCACGACACCCATCAAACTCTACGGCCTCGCGCGGATACCCGGAGTTTTTCCCAACCGCCTGCCGTTCCGCGTCACCAAATCGCATCGCTTACCGCCTGCACACGGCCCAGCAAGGATTGCCACCCTGCACCATCGTCCTGTCGTCAGCATAATAGCAGGTTAGATCTTTTGCGTTCTCGCACATGCACTCTAAAAACATACCAAACAAAAATGAAGTGAATATATGAACACCAAACATTGTTAAGCATGCACATTTATATAGTTTGATGATTAAGTCTGTGAGCCATTATGACTTGATGTGAGCGAAGCTCAATTTGGTAAGTCAGTTTGAGTTACGGTTTCGCTTAGTTTCGCCAATATTGAGGTGTGGTCAAGTTCAGCATTGTATAATTCGCTTTGGTTTCCGAGCTTGGATCGCGTCCGCCTAACCTGCCCTGAGACAGCTAACCGGGCAACAGAACGTGCGACTTCGCAACAGTTCCTTCAGAGCTGTTGGCGCATAAAGCGAGGTCGTTTTATCAGCAGAAAGGCTGAGGATAGTGACAGTTGGCCACTTTTAGTCAGTTGGTTAGTTTTGAGTTCCGTAATCCACTGTTGCCTTCCTAGTGTACACTTCACGTTACAAAGCTTGCCGAATAGAGTAAGGGTCGCACACGCATACCGAAGTCGTGAGGGAGCTGCGAAGACAACTCTCCACGAGGTGAATGTAAATTACATTCACCTCGTGGAGAGTCGCTTTCACAGCTCTGTTACGAATTTGATATGCGTGTGCGACCCTTACTCTATTCGGCAAACTTTTGGACAAAGCCACAAGGCAAAAGTCGTCCATACATCGTTTCTTGATTGCATGCTTCTGAGCTGAGAAAATAGCAAGTGAGTGCCCAGCCAACACAAAGTCTTATATAATGCTGAATAGGATGCTAAAGTGGAGGCCATATGCGTACCTGTTTCCATTTGACTGCGTGGAAAGTGTGCGTATATCGCTTCCACTTTTGCATCCTATGCAACATCATATGCGATCGTTTGTTGACTGGGTGTAAATCTTTGCTGCCAAGGGCCCATATAGCCGAGGCGGTAAACGCACGGGTATTCAGCATGACCATGCTGAGGGTGACGGGTTCGATTCCCGGTCGGTCCAGGATCTTTTCGTAAAGGAAATTTCCTTGACTTCCTTGGGCATAGAGTATCTTCGTGCCTGCCACACGATATACGCATGCAAAATGGTCATTGGCAGAGGAAGCTCTCAGTTAATAACTGTGGAAGTGCTCATAGAACACTAAGCTGAGAAGCAGGCTTTGTCCCAATGAGGACGTTACGCCAAGAAGAGAGAGAGAGAAATCTTTGCAAGTGAGTGTTCCCATCCCTGCATCGAGTACGTGTAAAGGAGTCGGCGCATGGCAATTCGGCGGAGAAGAAAGCAGCGTGGCGATAATGCTGCAGTAAGATACCCGGCAGAACGTGGGCATTTAGAAACAGAAGAGAAAAAGCAGGCCTGCCTCTTTCGGTAGAAAAGGTACCGCCTGGAAGAAGTGGAGTGCAAAGAAATGGAACTGCTGCGCCGTTCTAAAAAAACACGAACATTTTACCAAAATCTCAACGCAATGGCTTCGTGTAGCGAGCCAAAATATACAGGCCTACCCCCCTTAACCCTAAAAGGGATACCTGGGGTCCATTGGACCCCAGGCGCCTTTCAGAGCTCGTCTTTGATGGAACACACTCAGCGAGGTTACGAAACTGAGGCCATGAAGGTATCCCCTTTAGGGTTAAATACCACAAGTTGGCGCGTATTATTTCGGAGAACTTTCGTCCATCGCATAACATATAAAGGAGCGTTTACAGTTGAAAAGGTGGGAAGTTTGAAACAAAGCATTCTGAATCACAACCTCCTACTCGTTATCGTGTACAACATCGTGTAAATTGGGGATTTGCTAATCTGCTTTATTGTCCCTTCAACTTCAAAGTAATACATATCATGTACACCTAATCCAACAACTAGACAGAAACGGAATCAGGTTGAATACATCCATTAAATCCACAATCCGCTCAATGATTTCTACGAATGATTCGTTGGCCATGTGCATGTACGTAGGTACATCCGCGACGTTTCAACTGGATTCCCTGACTATAAATCAAATGTAAATGTTTGAGTTGATTTACTGATTTACCGATGGTTTACCTAAATACAAGCTATGAGTACTGCACTGATTAGATGAAACCAGGGCACGCCCTCCTTAATGAGTTAATTAAATATTCAATTGATCTGATGAACGGAGGCTTAATGCATGAAATTGTGATTCACGCGCTCGTCGTAATGATAAAGAGATAAAATAATACAATATTATTTACGATGCTCTCCACCGGAATGTGACAGGTATGCAAATGATTTTGATATAAACTTATAGCAAAGGTACATT